>NW_022103915.1:41859458-41896103 GCF_000313985.2 Echinops telfairi
TGAAGTTTAGTGGCCTTTAGCTAAAGACTCTATTCTTGCTGGAACAAAGGGTTTAATTATTATAACCAGCACCATCTCAATATTATCTCCTTTTTGAAATATTGCAGTTAAATTTTCATTCTAAGCAATTACTTATTTGTAAAAAAAGGGCTACCTTTGAGGCTTGTATTAAAGATGATAAAAATTAGCCATCTAAAACCATTTAAATTCTATGAAAAATAAAACCGAGTATAATGTTTCAGCTTCAAAGCTCAGATGATCTGAGCTCTATCTATCTATATATATATCTATATATATATCTATATATATCTATATATATAGATATATATATATTTACCACCCACCACAAAAACCTCTACCTGCTCACGTCTCTGCAGAGGCTCTGCCCCATGCACAACGTCTAGAAGGACTCACTACACACCTGGCAGGGTCTGTGGCTACTGAGCTTCTGCTCCACAGGACACACTTAAGGTCTTACAAATTGTGGTAAAAATCATTATATAACATTTGCCAACTCAACAAGCCTTCCACGCACAAGTCTGTGACGCGGATTGTGCTGTACAACCCCCAGCATTTGATTTGTAAATTGGAGAGGGGAGCTTGGAACTCAAAGCAGATTCAACAACTGGGTTTTCACAAGCAATGGGAGGTGCAGAGAGGTTATAGATCAGGCTGAGCCCTTGCCTGGCATCATCCCATTGTGGGGAAGACTGGTCTGGGGGGGCTTTGCATCTTTTTGTCTATCATTCAGCACACCAGGCTGAAATGGTTTTTGTCGGCTAATCTAGCTTTCTCCAAAACAGAGATGGGCACAGAAAAGCAGCTGTACAAAAGCAACCTTTGTAATCATATTGTCTCTTCTGAATTCAGGGAACACTGGGTACCTGTTCAACGGTAGTGTCTTAGCAAACATGGGAAAGTGGAGTCTAGAATCAAATGAACAACAATGGTGACCTTGTCGATTGTCAATAAGCTTAGTAGTATATGAGTAAATTGGTATTTCTTGTTATCAAATGGGATTGTATTCCAGATCAGCATTATCCCCCTCCTCATCCCCGACCCCCTCACACCCCCAAGCACACATTCCTGGTTCTTTTAGTGACTCTGCTGTTGATTAAATTAGTGGTATGTTTCCTAAGAGATCAGGTAGCACAAAAGTTAGAACGGCTAAGGGCCATGAGAGTGGTTAGAAACCCCCACAGTGACTCAGTGCACCCGTGGGGGGAATTTGAATGCTGACTCTGAAGCATATGTCACTTCAGGAAAGGGAATCAACATTAAACCCACTAAGGGCTTTCCCCAAAGAGCCATGGTGGCGGCATCATGAGCTATGCTCTGAGCTGCTAACTGAAAAGTGGTAGTCCAAACCCACCAGCTATTCTGAGGGATGAGGCTGTGTGCTCCTGCAAAGATTTGAAGTCCTGGAAACCCTGAGGGGCAGTTCTCTGTCCCCTGTGCTCTGGGGTCACCATGGGTTGGAATCAACTCGCTTCATGGCCTTGAGTTTGAGTTTCTGAAGTGCTGTCGTGGAAGTCTCGGGCTGTAAGCCCAAAGTTCGGCCACTCAAACTCACCTGCCACTCCATGGGTGAAAGATGAGGCTACGTGCTCCTGTTCAGGTTTACGACTCAGAAACCCGGCGTAGGGCTCACTGGGAGTCGGAATAGATGCGGTGCGTTTAGTTCTTATGGTTTAAGGGCTTTCCCCCTCTCATAGATGAAGCTATTTCAGGAGATGAATCCTTTCTTGCTTTAAGGCTTTTATAGAAGCTAAAGAATATTTTAAATGCAGGAGGAAAACAAAACCCAAGCCAAGCCAGTGATTTTGGTCATAATTCCCTTTTCTTCCTATTAAGAAAATTCTGCAATTACCTCTGCTTATCTTTCTCCTGAGCGAGGGGCTAACCCCCTGCATCTGTGGGTATACCTCGGGGTGGCTTTCTTGCTCTCTCACCAGGGGCACCAACAGCCTGTCCACCCTGTAAGGGAGGCGGGGAGCGGGGTTGGGGCAGTCCAAGCTCACAGAGGCGACAAGACGCACAGTTAATGTGACTTCCCTGTGCTGTTCTCACAACAGATGTGGCTCTCTGAGTCTGCCCCACGCCAGCCTACCACGGGCAACACCTGGGAGCTTGTTGGACATGCATGTTCTCAGGGTCCTGCCAGATCGACGGAGTCGGCTGCTCCGAGGCTGAGGCCGGTTCTCCATGATCTCAGGTGAGTGATGCACGTTCACGTTGGAGAAGGACTGGGCAAGTGCAGCCTGTGAATTCTACTTTGAGCTCAACTTATTAAATTTCTGATGCACTCTCTTTAAAAGCAAGGACTCGAGGGAGTCGACCACTCCTTGATGCACCATGTGGTCGTTGCTTTTTCGCCCGCACAGAGAAGCCACTGACCCTGGTGAGCTATGTCTCCCTCTTTGGGCTGCACTTGACCAGACTGGCCATGCCGGGATGTTGTCATAATGATGTAACACACGTGCTGGGCCTGGCTTCCCTTCCCTCCTCAACCATCACCTACCCGCTGGCGTTCCTGGGCTTTTAATGTGTTTGTAACTTTTAATGTGTTTGTAACTCAGCGCTCAACAGTCTTTCAATTCTTTTGAAATTTGCCTCTATTTTGCTGAGAACAAGGCCCTCCTGCCCCCACCCCTAAAAAAAAAAAAATTCCTGCCCCCAGTGAATTGAAATTGATTTACTGAAATCTTGGAGGTCAAAGTGAGTTTAATCTTCTGAAAACCATTTTGAGCCCTGGGGGTAGGTTAAGCCTTGAAGTTAAGATCTTGGCATCTTGAGGCGGGGCCCTGTGGAGAAGCTCTTTCGGAATCCTATTTAAATAAGAGCCGTGTCCGCGGCCACAGGGTGAAGCAGGAGGGGCAGCACGCAACGGTGGGCAGGATTCCGTGGGCCAATGTTATTAGTGTCAGGTGACCAGATTTGAACATTGGTAAAGTGGGGCACCATTGATAAAACTCATATCCTGGTGAAATAGCCACACGGCAGCCAAAAACCGTTTACCCTAGCTTGTTGTGCATTCTTTCCAAAAATCGGTACTTTTTAAAAATGCCGCGGGATGCAGGAACATTTGTTAAAAATTGGGACTGTCCCACGAAAAGCGGGACGTCTGGTCACCTTAATTTATGTAGAAGTTACTCCCTCCAGATCCCTCAGTTTCAAAGTGGCACCACAGTTCTGGAATGTGGCTGCTAACCAAACAGATTAGCAGCTTGAGCCATGGGAGACGCCCCTGGAGACTGCTCAGGTACTGACGACAGAGTGGGACACTTTATAGGACCATGTTGCTCTGCCATACGGGGTCACTGCAAGTCACAATCAACCCCGTGGCACCCAATTATGTCTACTCCTGTCCCACTCACTTTCCTCCTCTGTAAAACGGGGTCACGGGAACTGCCCTTTCAGAATTAGAAGGCTGACTGAGTGAGCCTGTTTGCAAAAAACCAAATTGTTAACATTGCTGGCAGCCAACCTATTTGCTCTTATTTCCATTCCCTATTGTGCCAGCAGCTCTCCCCAAAAGGGCCACGAGGAAGTTCACCTGTGGCTATTCGGCGTTCTCCATTAAGGAAGCAGCTGCAGACAGGGAGCCCGCCAGGAAGGGAGGGAGAGAAGCAAACGGCCCCGCTAAACTCTGAAGTCATGTAACCAGACCATGAATAATTAAGACTAGACCGTTCTCCTTTAAAGAATTATTTATACGAGATCAAGTTGACAACAAAAGCAGACGTTGGGGAAGAGATAGCAAGAATGGAGACAGTGCACAGCGGAGCCAGCGTCACTGCACTGCGTCTGCAGACATTGTGCTGGTGTATTGCCACCTAAAAGCAGAACCTGTTACGCTGGTCTTCACGATGCAGACTCAACATCTTGCTCTGGAACAATCCATGAGCACCTTTCCTGATGACTGCTGGGTGCCCAAGGGGGCCTTCAGCTATCAAGCCAATGACGACCAATCACCCTGCTAGTGAGTTCATGATTCTCATGCACTGCCACACCCACGTCTTTCAGCAAACAGCTGAACTGCCCTCCGAGCGACAAGCATACTGGATGACAGACGCAAGGCGGAGACTCCTTTTCCTTGCAGTCAACGCGCCCCTTGGCCCCTTGGTCTTCTTAGAGCAGGGGTTCTCAACCGTCCTAATCAGTTCCTCATGTGGTGGTGACCCCCAACCACAACATTATTTTGGTTGCTACTTCATCACTGTCATTTTGCTACTGTTATGAATTGGGCGACCCCTGTGATAGGGGCGCTCGACCCCCAAAAGGGTCGCGACCCACGGGTTGAGAACCGCTGTCTTGGAGGAAATAAGGGTAATCAGCACACGGTGAGCACATGCTGGCACTGCATCAGGGGTGCTGCACCCCGCCTGCCTCCCTCCACCGGCAGCAGAAGTGTGCGAGGGATTGCCAGACACATTTCAGAGTTGGAAACCAAGGCTTAGAAGGACGACACCTCACACTCAAGTCTCCACAGTTAGTGGTAGCTTGAAGACTGCCCCTCAAAAATCTGTGCCTTCACCTTTACCTGGTTTTCTGCCCAGAAAAAGGAAAGTTCCCCCCAATTGACCGAAGTAAGAAGTTGAATTCAACTCAGTCAGCTCTGCCAGCCAAGTCACCCTGACTTATGTTTGGCTTACACGGACCCTCCATGGCTAAAAAACCCCCACAAATGTTGCCACTTCAGGCAACCAAGTCTTCAGCCAACATTTAAGATCTTCGCCCCAGTGGATCTTTTGAACTTCACCTCCTAAAGGCGCCAGCCTGGCTTGTAGTCTTTTCCTGAATGACTTTCTACACGGTTCTCGCTGCCCATGTGCCTTTTGCTCACCCCATATGTTTGTCCCCTCTGTCACTGTCAAGAACACCAGCTCCCCATTCAGGGCCATCTGGGAATGCTGGCCTCCATGAAGCTTTTCCACCCCCTCCCCCACTCCACTCAACCCTGTGGCTGTGAAGCTGCTCAGAAGACCACTCCCATTAATGGGCAGACAGCACCCCACCTCCATCCCCTCCCTGGGTTACAAAGGAGATCAGTTCCCAAGTGTGTATTTAAATTGAATTTAAATGTAAGTTGAGACAAGTGCATATGGTTCTGAGGTAGGCTCACTCGAGTGTAAGAAAGGAGCCCTGGTAGTATAATGGTTAAAGTGCTTGACTCTATATCCAGTGGTCAACAGTTCAAAGCCACCAGTTCTCTGCAGATGTGGGTGTGTGCTTCCAGAAAGCTCTACCTATGAGGCGGTTCTATAGGGTTGCTTGCAAAGAGTTGGAATCAGCCTGACAGCAATGGGTCTGGTGTTGGTTGGTGTAATGTGAGGAAACTCACTGCCATCAAGTCGATTCTAACTCAACAACTCATAACTATAGGACAGGGGAGGCGCCTCTGTGCATTTCCAAGACTGCAACTCTTTACAGGAGTAGAAAGCCTCATCTTTCTTCCACAGAGCAGCTGGTGGATTTGAACTGCTGACCTTTCGGTTAGCAGCCCAATGCTTAACCCACTGTACTACAAGGGAAAGGCTTCCTCAAAGACTTTTAAGTGATTTAAATGTGTAATATGCAGCAAGTGGAGGCGATTATGATAAAGGATTGTTGTGAGTAGTCCCATCACCTTAAAGTGAGAACAAACTTACCTAAGGGTAATTATAAGTTGTCTGTAAGGTGGATATTCGTTCATTCGGACTCTGGGGACTCACTGTTAAGGACTCATCTTACTTCACATACCTCTAATTCTCAGAGCATTCCAGTCATCTGTCTTTGCTATTTTAATCAGTTTCATTTATGGTTCCAGTAAGCCATGGGGGGAAAAAAAGCCAAATTATAAAGGGCACCTTATTTTCATGACTCCCCAATTGTTTACTTATCTTACAGTCTCTCCTGTTTATGCCACATTACATGTACATTCAACCATCTATTAGGCAAAAGATTTTCTTGGCCAACCGAAACACAAAGCTGCCTTAGTGGTCCAAATGCGGAGGTGCAATTGGAAACTACTCTGCTTGGGGATTTATCACTGGAGAATGTGAAGACAGAATGCACTGAAAAGCTTTAGGCATCTTTAGGATTTGGGATCAGTTCCACTGAAGAATACAACTTTGACAGATAGTCACACCCGTGCTTCCTAAGTCTATACCTTTGGTAAAAGATGCCCAGGAGGTAAATGGCATTTGACACGCACTCAGATTCCTTGCTTCAAGTATGCCAGGCTCCGGGGCGGGACAGCAACAGCATCCCCAGACCTTGTGTCCAGCTCATGTGCATTTGTCACATGGAGGCAGGAGCGGGCAAGCAGGATTCCATCTGGGGGTGGGCAAATCCCAAAGCAGATCTAGGATTTCTAAATACAGTTCCTCAGAGAAATAGTAGTTTCTCAAAGATCGCTTTTCAAATCGTCTCTTCTCACTTTAAACTAATCTGTCATCTAAAACTCTCAATTAGAAAAAAAATACTTGAGTGTGCTATATTAAATTATAATCTTCTAATAATGTAGGGAAGGAGCCCTGATGGGCAATGGGAACTCCCCAGTGGCTCCACAGAGAAAGACTGGAGCATATGCTCCCTTGAAAGCCTGTACGACCGCTGTGCAAAGTGATACGGTGCTACCTCAAACAACAGGGAACAGAAATCCCATACGAGCCAGCAATCCATTGCTAGGTAGATACCTCAAAGAAGTAAGAGGCACACCATGAACAGACACATGCACACCTGTGTGCATCGCAGCACCGGTCACAAGAACAACATGATGGAAAGAGCCCGAACGCCCATCAGCAGGAGAAAGGATCCAGAAACTTTGGAACATACACACAATGGAATACGATGCGTCACTCAAAACCAACCGGGAAAACCAAAGCACCTCATGGCATGAATGGACCTGGAGAACATGATGCTGAGTGGAGTCAGCCAATTGCACGAAACCAGCACGGTGTTGTAAGGGGGCATGGGGGAGGGGGGGCGGTGGGGAACAAGGAAACCAGAATAAGAACTTTCATACCAAAGGCAAAAGACTTCGGAGCTTGTTCGGGGAGGGCAGCGAGGTGGGGAAGACGAGAGCCACAGACTAGGTGACAGATGGGTGTTAACACGGTGACGTGGAAATGGTGGTCCACAAGTAGAAGAGATGACAAGGAGTAGGGGAGGGGGATTGAGTGGGGGTTTAAACTATGGAATACGATGTCGATGATCTGAAACGTAACACTTTCCCCTCCTCCCCCAATTTCCAATAACTTACAAGTCTTTTTTCTTTCACCTAGGAAGCCCTATGGGTAAGGTGACCAGACGTCCCAATTTTTGTCGTTTTAAAAAAGTCCCGGCTTTTGGAAAGAATGCACGACAGGCTAGGAACGGTCTACTTGGTCCATATAGACCAAATTTTTAATCAAGAACCCCCACCCCCACCCCCCTGTCAATGGTGTCCCGCTTTAAATCTGGTCACCTTACCTATGGGCAGTTGAAGTCCTGTCATGCAGGCTTGCTACGAATCAGACTTGACGGCACAGCAATGTAGGTTTGGTGGTTTAAACACATCCTGGGGTGTCTCCGAAGGAGGGCCTGCTCATCGGCTTCTGAAAGGTTTGACCCGCCTTGAAGACCTGACGGAGCACGAGTCTGCTCACACACGCGGGGCATCACCATGAGTCGGCGCCGACTGACTACCGCGTCGACTTTGGCTTTGACTTGTCACCAGTGGAGAAGTTAGAATTTCCACTCCGCCTTTCTATGTGAGGTTTACAACCATGCCAGATGAAGTTAGAGGAGACTGGACACACCCTACTGGACCACCGGACACAAAGCCCTGGGTTCCCTCGTCAGGACACGTCTTACCTTGATCCGATGACGTCGAAAAGGTGCTGCCAGCGGTCGTTGACCTTGCTGAGCTTGTCGTCGATCTCAGCCGCTCGCGTCTTGCTGCTCGCCTTGATCAGCTGGTCTCCCATTTGCTTTAACTGGAGTTTGTTCTCGGTGAACATGTTGATTTCTTCCATACAATCCTGACAGAGGCACGGACACACGAAGCGTGCATTACTACGGAGCGTTTGCTTCATCTCCGGCCACAAACACAGGGTGGTCTGAGGAAATGTTTAGTAAGGTCACAACATTCTCACCCTCCAGCTACTGCGACTCTTCAGCGTATAGCTGCAAGGCGAAACAACGGCCCTGGGCCAGCGAGTACGAGTCGGGCAGGCTTCCCAGGGCAGACTCTGCTAACCTACCTACATGCAAGATGAGGACAACTGACCAGAGAATGGAGCGGAACCAAGCTGCTCAGTGTCCGAAAGAGCTTTTCAGAGGTTTCTCAGGTTTGGGTGTTTGCAGAGAGAAGTCTCCCCACACATGGGATTGGTGGCTACTTCAAAATTATGAGTCTTATGGTTGTTGGCTTCTCTCTTTTGGCAGCTAGAGAACCACGACTTGATTGGCCAGACACCCTGACCGAGAGAAAGCAGCTCTCTCTCAGTACACACATACTGAGTGGAGTAATGAGTTTTACACTGGGCTGCTAACCACAAAGCCGGCGTTCGAACCACCAGCCACTATGCGGAAGAAACGTAGAAGGCTGCCTGCTCCCATAGAGATTTATAGTTCTACACTGCCCTAGAGGGCCACCATGAATTGGAATTGAATCGATGGCAATGAGTTTGGTTTTGGGGGTTCAAAATATACCAACATGTCCACCCACAATAATCCCATGCCTCCTATCTCTCTGGAATGCTCACCATTAGCCATAGTGAGAGAGCCTCTTTGGATTTCTAAAATGTTATTAGCAATACATCTCTAATGTGATAGCGTGTTAAGGCCGAGGCTGGGGAGGGCACACAATGTCCCTGGCAGTCACAATTGTATCTCACCTGGAAAAGACCACCCTGGCTTACCTTCTGTAACTTTTCGATCATTTCTTCAATACTAATATCAGCTGTCTGCAAAACTTTGTTTTCCATCTGCACCAGCCATGCACACAAAT
Source organism: Echinops telfairi (assembly GCF_000313985.2). NCBI lineage: Eukaryota > Metazoa > Chordata > Mammalia > Afrosoricida > Tenrecidae > Echinops > Echinops telfairi. The sequence continues at coordinate 41,868,436 of NW_022103915.1, forward strand.
CTTTATTCTTGTCAGTGAACACGGCCCAGGAGTTGAGTCTATCTTCAATCTCTTGTTTGCGTACAGCCACCTAGGAATGAGAATGCATTTGGCGCCTAAGTATCACCAGACAGGTACTTCTACCTCTCCCATTCCCCCAATCAAAAGAATATGGGTTTCACTCGTCTTTCCAGTATCTCTAAAGGTTTACCTGCTTTTTTCCTCTTAAGGACCTAGGGATTAATGCCAACAGAAATTTCTTACACTTTTGATAAATGCCAAGAAACGAATGCAGTAAAGAGTGTAATGGAAGTGTGATGGTGGAACATTCGGGTTCTGTTTTATCTAACACATTTCTCGGGGCCAGGCAATGCTTCCTTCAAATGTAAATCTGTAAGGTCACCCTAGGTCAATGACAACTATACGGCAACTATTTTGCTGTACTGACAACTAGAAAGAGGGCCAGATCTGAACAATCCTCATTAAACATCACCACCATCTTTTCTGATCTTGCATATACATTGCTCTCTACTTACTACATGCTCATTTATTACGGTTAAGCCCCAAAGCCTTCCCTCTTTTAAGGCTTACACTTAGAGAAGGCTTATTTAATATATCAGTGATAGTCCAAATCACAGTACACATCAAACATTTGTAATGCAAAATGGACCAGGAAATGAAAGTCATTACATGACCCAGTGTTATACTTCAAAAACGAAACAAAACAATGCACATCACTTTTCTCAGCTGTTTTCTCACAATGTGCCTTGGCTCCGGATGGAAATCCTGGAGATGTGACCAAATACTGGTCTGCAGCAAGCAGGCTGACCCCAGGGCCCCCCACACCCCAGTAAGCACAAGTGCCCGTTCACTGACACCACCAAAGGGCCCTTTTCTTTATAGGTAGGGGTCAGATATTTTTTAGTTATGTAAGTTTCCAGAAGGCAGATCAGCCTTTCTAAATGTAAAGACACTATCCCCACTTCGTAGGATCTTAGCACTACAAGGACTAGCTGAGTGTCTCTGGTAAAGTTTAACGCCCCAATTTACAGCCGGGGTTGTCAAGGATAAACTCCCCGAGCCTTGCCTGCTGAGTACAAGGACGTCTGTTATTTTCAGAGGTACCGTAGGCAAAACCACATGTTTATATATCCACCCCAGCCAATTGTTTCCCCCCCCCCCAAAAAGGAAAGAACAAAGCTTTACAAACTAGTCATACAAAACAAAGTTTTGTGTTTCCATTCTTTAGGGCAGCTTAAGAAAAGAACAAAAAACCCTGGCAGTGTGCAAAGCTTCCTTCTGATTGGTTACATCTTGGCAACAATTAGGAACATCTGGGTTCCAGACTGTCTCTGCCTTCCCAAGTCCTGTCCTTCTCACATGGATTCTAAGCATTTTCTTTTACACTCAATGTGGATTAAAAAGTCGCAGAGCACATTGAAAATGTGGGTGCACTTTGAATCTGAAATACCACAATCAGGATGTGAAAATGTGTTTTTGCTTTATTAAAATGCATCTAAACATGTCTGAATTTCAACTTTTAAATAGTGGTTCGCCTTAATGCACCGCGTGCACACACACACACGAGAGTAAGGGTTTTGTTTTTCTGTTCTTAAACCAGAGGTCTATGATGACTCTTTGACCATTTTAGTTCCACCCCCTCACCCCCGTCTTCTGCACATAGAGTACTCCAGCCACAGTCGGCAGAGGTGACTCGTGCAGCTGTTCATCACTTCTTTGGGAGTTTTCCCCAACGGGGGTCTTGAACATCAATACCCAGTGCTGGGGAAGCCCAGCTTCCAAGTCAGTTGCCCTGCCCCCTGCCCTAAGTTTTCCTCCTGCCGTTTGCTGGCCCAGAAGGGTTCGTCGTGTCCTGTGCACCAGAGAGAGCTGGGCCCAGGCAACTAACTGCTCATACAGCCCCCCGCCCCCCTCAGGTGACTACAAACAAAACACAAGACACACAAAAAGTGTGCCAGCGTTTTCCACTGGCGAGACAAAGAGTCAAGTCTGTGAAGCTCCTAAAGGGCTCCAGGGGCCTGCCCTGGCCAGGAAACTAGGCTCCTTCAACTTTGTCTGGCTTCCAGGGCCCTTTGGGTGAGCTCCCCAACAGCTGTGCCCGCGGGCGCCTGACTTACTCGGCAGCAGAGGTCCTCCCATTGTCTGTGCAGATGCGCGATGTGTTCCTTCAGAAGCACCACGTCCTCCCAAAGAATGCGCCCGGCCAACTCGGTCTTCATCGTGCTAACTTCTTCCAAGTTCAGAGCCCAGGCGGCCAAGGACTTCTCCAGCTCCTGCAATCAAACACGAGAAGGGGTGAGAAAGGCTGCGAACTCAAGCTGCTGTTTGTTTCCAAACCTGTTGGCTAATCCTTTGATAGGAAGGGGGGGGGGGGGGGAGGGGGGGGGGGGGAAGAGGGGGAGGCCGGGAGAGGGGGAGGGGCCTTCGGAATGAGAAACAGCCCACCCTGAGCCGCTGCGCTGCCCACTTCCTTTTTCTACCTTTGGGTTTTCATTTCCTCAGGTAGTTCAGATTTTTTGGTGAATTAACTCCATCTCTAAGCTGCGTAGGCCTGTGGTTTTACTCAGGGGAAAGTAATTTTGGAGTCTAGAAACAGATTTACACACACACACACACACACACACACACACACACACACGCTTTAAATCATGAAACATTACAGAAACGCTGTCTACAGTGTGATGTCGCATTTTTTACAGAAACATTGTTGCCCCTGTGGCAGTCATATAACACAAAACAGCTTCTGCTCACAGGAGAGGGAGCACTTATTTTGGTTAACTATTTGCGGAAGAGAAAAGGAATTCTTCCCGAGAATGGTTAGCAGAAAAGAACAGCTGGCATATAGAAACAACTTTTGAAATTCCATGACTGAATCAAGAAAATTACGTTGACAATATGGGAGGTACAAGGAAACTGCTCAAAAAACAGTGTTAAAACACCACAGATTTTGATTGTGCTGAAAATTCTTCATACTCCAATATGTTTTGAAGGATTTCTCCTCTTTCATACTGGGTGGCACCCTGCGTCACACATTGGACTACTTCATACCTGGAGGGTTGACAGTTCAAAACTACAGTTGCTCAGCTGGAGAAAGAGGAGGCTCTCTACTCCCATACAGAGTTATAGTCTCCCAAACCAAAAGGGGCCGTCCCTCCCTGTCCTATTGGCTGTGAGTTGGTTTGGCTGATTCATGCCTGCCAAATAAATCTGAAAGAACACCCATTGCCATCAGAGAAGGCTGAGGGGGCACCAGTCACCACGTGCTCATTCGGGCTGCTTTTGAGAGCAGTGAAAGCTACATTGCCAGTATTTTAGCTTTACAATTTGCCAAGGAGAATCTACATGGCGAAAAAGGGCTAGAGCCATTCATTCTGAAGATCAGGGGTGGAGATGCAGAGGAAACGTTTTCTTTTTCAATTAGCAGGGAAATCTTAAAACATGTTCTTACCTAGTTTTTGTTTGCACGGACAGCCCCTGCTAAGCCAGCGAGAGCTAAAATATGCTGCCCACTGATTTAAAACTGTCCTGGGGTGGGGGCAGCTGGTTAGTACCCTTGGTCACTAACAGGAAGGAGTTAACCAAAGATGCTTTGGAAGAAAGGGCTGGGAATCTACTTCTGAAAAACCAGCCATGAAAACGGGAGTGGACTTGAAAGTTAACTAAGTAAATACATAAACGAGAGGAGGCGTTTACCACTGACTCCAAGTTTACCAAAGACCCCATGTTTTCCCTCAGACAGGCAGATGTACATCAATTTCATCTGGATATTAGGTTTTCCACCCCGGTATCAAAGGATAATTAACAGATGCAAAACTTTTAATTATGGACATTTTTAGGATTCTTAAGAAACGTGCCCACATTGTATCCTCAAAGGAATGACTGTAGCCACATGTTTTCGGGGGTGCTGAGTTTTGTAAATTTGGGGGACAAGTTTAATCTGCTTCCTGATTCCTAGTTAATCTTTAAGCTTGCATTTCTCTCATCACTCATGTGGAGTGTTCCTGACTCCTTGACCATGGTGCTCCCGCAGACACCACGTTAACCCAGACTGACACTTCCCGAGCTCAGCCACAGTTACGGGATGTTTCCCCTAACACTCATCAGGCTTATCATGATTCATACACACAGGCACTTATGCACGGAAGGCCACCGTACAACTATTGGTTAGGATGGGTCTCTCTGGGAGACTTGACTGTCCGCTCCACACTGGCGGGAATGACATCGCGGTTCACCAATGCAGCTCACCAACGCATCATCCAGCATCTACCACATTGTGAGGGGCATGGCGAGAGGCTAAAATGCATGCTGAAAATGAAGGCTCTTTGGCGATATGCACAAGGGTTTTTTAAAAAGTCACATGTTAAGTGGATAAAACAAAGAATAAGCACTGTATACAGAGAGCGCTGCACTGAATTTTATGACAGCCGACTATCACTGTTTACACAATATTTCAGAAGTCAGGCTTCTGTCTTAAAATGAAAATACCCCAAATTCACAACCAAACTGATTCCAAAAGAGACTAAGTCAGCTAGGCAAGTCCCCCTTTCATACTTTTAGACGGTAAATTGTCTACATTGCAAAATTCCAAAAGTTCATACAACATGTGATGTCAAATGTGAAGGTGTTTGAAGGCATACGTGGCTCACTGCTCAGTCCCTGACTGACTCTCTTGCACATCCTGTGCCTGGGACGTCACACGTCCCTTTTCTCTATACTGCCTTGACTAAGAGCAGACCCAACATTCACATGCAGAAATATAAATCGGCTGGTTTGCACACAGGGGCTCTCTGGAGGAAGGCATGTTACACTGAGGATGCTGCTTCTGTTGGAGGGAATGCCGGGCGAAAAAGTCCCTGTCTGCCTTTCACACCTTCTCTATTCTGAACCCTAACACGATATTATATATTTTAAAAAATCACTTAAAAATAAAACTGTTCATATATTTGGGTTCAATATTCAACATTTTTATGAATTCAGATATCTACTTTTAGAAATGATGGCAGGTATATTGAGAAGTATGCACCAAAGTTTAACAACACAAGACAATGTTTATGGTTTAACAAAAAAAATGTAGTAACATAAATAAATGCAATAAAAATATACTTACATAGAGAACATGTAACTTCTGGATGGTCAGATATTGGGAGGTATTAATAAGTTTTTAATTTTCCATGAGAAACACTTAGTAGTCATAGAGAACAGTAAACTATGAAGCAGTCTGAGTATCATTAACACCTCTCAGTTGAAATTTAGGAAGTATAAAGATCACAACTTTTGTAACATTGATTGATATATACACAAAGTATTCGATACCTGACTTGGCTATAATGGGAATGTGATTCTACAAGGAAATGAAGCTCAGAGTGGTCCCTGGGCTATCCTATGTTCCCAACCGATGATACATGTAGCATCCTGGAAAGCTGCAGGTGACTTAGAACCAGTATGAAATCTAGTCCTCGGATGAATGAGCTCAGTGCGCTTGACCTTTCTACTGGATTCTTTCCATTGAAAAAATAGAATGCTGAGTTTTTTGAAGCAGAAAAAAAAAAGATTCCATTGGGAACCTGGAGTGTGATAGTTGGGAACAATTATGACCATATAAAGGTTTAGATTTTGCATTGTGCATAAGGAATTGTATTTGTCATCTCTTGTTTAACACTAAAGCCAAGACCCAAACCTAAGGATGCAGAAAAGGTAAAAAAGTAAAATTTAAGGATAGGAACTCCTTTAACCTAATAAAGTGCATCTGCTAAAATATCACCAGCAAATATCATTCTTTTTTTTTTTTTCTTTCTTGGTATGTTTCAACTTGTTCTGTCAGTGGCTCGATGTTGTTGCTGTTCTGCTGCACACTGTCGCTTGGTTTTGCTCTGTCCTGTTTTTGCGCATGCTGTTGTCTCCGCAGGTCTGTCTGGACAGGACAGGCTGGATGAACAATCCTCTTGAGACGCTCGCTCCCGCACTTCTCAGTCGGAGGAAGTCGCAAATATCATTCTTAATAGTGAAATGTTACACTCATTCTCTTTAAAACCAGAGAAGCTAGCTATCAATGTTTCTAACCTTGTTTTATGAATGTCATTGATCACTATAAGAAGGAAAACAAATGTTGAAGAATTAACAGAAAAATTTTAAAAGGTCATTACTCACAGGTGATGATTGCCTACATGAAGAACCAAGAGAATATTGGATGTATTATGGGAATTAACAAAAGAGGGTAGAGCAAAGAGCTGAATATACGATCAACTTACAAAATCATTTGCATTTCCGGGCAATGCCAATTAACAGAAGAAAAAAAAATTCACTGCCATAGAGACAAGTCTGACTCACAGTGACCCAACAGGATGGCGTAGAACTGCCCCTGTGGGTTTCCAAGACTGTAAATCTCGATGGGAGTAGAGCTCACCTTTCTCCTGTTTCCAAACTACTGGCCCTTTGCTTAGTAGCCCAAGGCACAACCCACTGTGGCACCAGTTTCTATACTGAGACTTTACCAGACATCTGATTCTTTCTTCAAGATGGTCTCACCTAAAATGGCCCAATCTTTGCCCTTAAATAAGACATCTTGAGGGACTCAGGACTAGTGGACCCATGCTCACACATAACTGCTCCTGTGCGATGCCCCAGAGAGAACTCACAGCGACCCACGCACAGCAGAAGGAACACGGCCAGCCCTGAGCCCTCCTCACAGTGGTTCCCATGCTGGAGCCCCTGTTGCAGCCATGTGGGATCATGCATCTGGTATTTTAATATTTCGGGGGAGGGTGTGAAAGGGCTTTCTTTCTATTCTGTAAACAGTTACAACATCGGAAACTCACAGGGACAGTTCTACCATCTTCTATAAAGGCGCTACGAGTTGGCATCAACTCCACGGCAGTGAATATCCATAGATCTATCTCTATGTATTTGTGTGTATATATGTACTTCTATGTACTTTAAGTTTCTACAGAGAGACATGTATGCATGCAGAGAAAGATGAGGCTTTCTGCGCTCACAGAGTTACAGGCTGGGAAACCCACAGGGGTAAGGGAACCCTACCCTGCCCTACAGGGTTGCCAGTGAGTCGGCACAGACTGGTGGCAGTGAGTTTGGGGTTTTGCATGATCCATCTGAGGCTTAGTCAAAAAACTTGTAGCTGAGCTTAAATTGAACTATTTTAAATGTCCCTCATTACTAAGAGATGCATTTCAATTCATGCTTTAAGGACATAAAAATATTTATAACCCATTTCCCAGCAACACTCATGTGCATCCGCGGACGCATGCACAGATGCCGACGCAGATGCTAACCGCTGACGTAGACACTGATGTGTGCGCGTCATAATGGTACTGAGGTATCTCATCCCAAGCCCTCCGCACTGCCTATCATAGCAAATTGCAGTTATTATCACACTGTCCTGCTAAATCCTCAACACAAGATTATTCAATAAGACCCTAGATATGAGTATCTATTAAACTAATATTATACTAATATCGATATGCCACTTTAAAAATTCATTCTCTTTTTAAGCCATAAGTTTCTAGATTAAAAAAAAAAACTTAAAGTAGCTTAGTAATGAAAATGCCTAGATGGGTAATTCTTAACTTCATAAACATAAAGGTTCGATCCTGGCCTTGTTACGAGTTTCAAGTTAACTTATATACACGTTTCTGCCCCAGCAAAAATGCTCTCTAGATCTTCCAAGATCCAAAGTAGCTCAGGACACTTTGCTAAGCCACACCCCCACAGGTTACAGAGGGAACAAAATTTAGGTTATGAACCAACATTCAACTACATTATACTTTTTAGGTTTGGCAAATTTCATGCCAGCTTTCTGGGTCACACGATTAACCTGTTAGGTCTGAGCAAACCTAACTCTATAATAACTTTTAACTGGACTGCCCAGCCACCACCTCACCCCACCCCGAAGCGAGCTAGCTAAGTGGAAAATGTTTGCCCTTAAATATACCTGAGAAGCCCCGCCTGTCCCTTGCACTTGGACTAACCGCTGCTTACTTTGGTTTCTGTCACTGGTTGCAGCTGAACCCCTTCCTGCGAGAGCCCTGAATAACAGGATCTTGTGGTTAGACACGCTCAAGTTCAAAAGGTGTAACTGAAGTGTAGACGATAGCTCTGTCTCGCGGAGCAGCACAGGGCAGCAGCGACTGCGTTTTGAGTGGTTGCTTGCATCCAGGCTTGGTTCCAAGAAACCCAAATTAATAAACGTTGGAATAAAGGATGTTTAGAATATTGTTATATCATACAGTTAAATTTTCTATGCTGTGAAAAGCCAGAGACAAAAGGAAATATAATACCCAAAGTCACTGTAACTAATTGAATATACACTAGCTTGCGTCCACAAACAAAGCCATCTGCCTGAGAACGACTGGCAGATACGTGAGACGTAGACTTGGCAGTTGCTTCACGTCCCCCCAGAGGAGCCTGGTATATAATCGATACAGCCCATAAACCGGATAAGAGCCTACAAAACTAATGACAAGCACTACATGTATCACAAAACTATGTATGTCATAGTTCCTATACGGGTTTAAACTGTAACCAATGATATAAAAAAACAACGATGAGAAATACAACTTTCCTCTAGTTCCTAAATGTTTCCTCCCCGCTCCCACTACCATGACTTGAATTCGACCTTGCAAGTCTGGCTAGACCAGAGGAGGTACACTGGTACAGATAGGAACTGAAAATCCAGGGAATCCAGGGCGGATGAGCCCTACAGGACCAGTGGTGTGAGTGGCGAAACAGGGAGGGTAAAGGGAGAATGGGTAGGAAAGAGGGAACCAATTACAAGGAACTATATGTGACCTCCTCCCTGGGGGACAGACAACCAAAAAGTGGGTGAAGGGAGACGTTGGACAGGGCAAGATATAACAAAATACCAATTTATAAACTATCAAGGGCTCATGAGGGAGAGGGGAGCCGGGAGGGAGGGGAAAAATGAGGACCTAATGTCGGGGGTTTAAGTGGAGAGAAAATGTTTTGAGAATGATGTACAAATGCGCTTTACACAATTGATGTGTGTATGGATTGCGATAACAGTTGTATGAGCCCCTAATAAAATGTTTAAAAAACCAAACCAAAACAAAAAAAACATTGTTGTACTTCAACTCTAAGACCCGTTAGTGACCAACATTCACGAAACCCACCCTCTCGTTAAAATGATTAATCACTTTCACTGGCCTCTCGGTTCCACCAAATAGTTCAGCATGATGAAATATTGGGTCTCTACTTGGAGTTTGCTTGCCATGTTATCATGAGAGACCAGTCACTTGAGAAGGAGGTCATGCTTGGTAAAACAGAAGGGCATTCAACCAGATGGGCTGACACGGAGGTGTCATTGCGTTGATGGGCTCAAATGTAGGAACAATTGGGAGGTTGTGGGCATGGCATAGCGCTGACCGGTGTGTAATCCTGTTGTCCACTGGGTTGCTATGTGTTGGGACCAACCTGACCACACCCAACAACCACACAGACCCTGACAGGCCTTCACGTAGCCACATCTTATACACCAGCCACAATAACTGCACTTGCATAAGCTACTCATATTTGCTGAGATGCAAATTATGGTTGAATCATTTGCTATCTTCACACAAATAGGGCCTCAATATTTTTTATCTGCTTATTTCTTTTATATTCCCCCCCGTTTTTCTGCTTATTTATTCATGTTGGGTGAGGCATCTCTTATGGTTCATACTTATTTTCAGAAAAATGAAATCGCACCTCTTTGCAGTTACATCAACAGCCTTTATAGTACACACACTTCCGTGAGGACACATGCCCTTTTGAGGAGCTACTGTAATTACAAACTGCCTCTCAGCTATCCCTTAGCTCAGAACAGATCTACCAGAATGAATTTGAGGGGGATTCTCCATCGACAAAGCAACCTTTCCCCTAATGGTTGCTTTCCACTTTATTTTCCAGTGTAGTGTAGCAGCCCTAGCAATAGGACATCTTTTTCGTCATGAAGCAGGCTTTAAGAACCCAGCCGGACTCATCTCAGACGCAGACGAAGGCCCACTCCACCTCTACTACACAACTGAAGACCTCTTAGGTGTCTTCTATTCATTTCTTCCTGACTAACACCCGTCCTTGTCACCCTGCCATGCTAGGTGGCCCAGTCAATATGTCCCAGCCAATTCACTTACTACGCCACCCAAGACAGTTCCTACCCACACATGCCATTCGGCCACCCACTCCTAATCAACGCGGGGAGTCTCAGCCCTCATCTGCCCAAGCTTCCTTTCAGCTCTGTCCCCTTCACTCCGTACATCCAATCAATGAAGCCAAACATTCTTCCCACTTAGCCACATGGTGTTGTGAATCGTAGCAGCAGAGCTGCTCGCTCCAGCAGGAACCTGGAGTCAACTTGTCGAACAAGCAGTTATTCTTATTAGTCCATTCTCATCTGGTGCTATTATCCTTATTTTTATACCAGCCACCGGTATATTTGAAATAATCTACTTAAATGAAGAGCACCTCTAGGTATATAAATGATCAAGGTCTTATAAACCACAGATGGAGAAACACCATCTCCCAACGACACCTGAGAAGTCAGGAAAGAAGCCCTCTAACACACCATCAATACTCAAAGCTGATATTCTTACTAAACTATTTCCTGATATTTTACCATAACTATTTTTTTAACATACCTCTTCAATATCTAAAATTTACCCATATACTTTTCCATGTACTTCATGCATCATGTGACCCTCCACATCTACATACCTGTATAATTAATTATGCATAAGCCATTCCAGTTTACTCCACATCTGATTAATATCACTATGCTTATAAGCAAGTAATAGTGAACTGATGGTTTCTCAAACTTAAGTATTTACTTGTTCATACCCTTGCTCCCACACAAGCTCATGTTTGCCTAATTTGGGTATCATATGACATAGACATACTAACCCTAACTGGACATAGCTCATCTCTGAATCAATTCCTGTCACCAGGCATATCTCCTCCAACATCTTTCATTAATCACCCAACTTCTAGACACGAGCAACCCATTCAAGTTGTTCCCCTCTTCTTGCTCTGGGCCCATATTTTCTTATATAGGAGGTTATTATATTTTATAGGTTTATAATTACTACAAATTTAAGAACATTTTATATTTTCTTCTAAGAAAATATAATTTTAAGAGGTACTTTAAATACACTTTGAAAATTAACCTAAGAAATGAAATTAACAAAAACTATTCAAGACTTGCACAAAGAAAATGATAAATTATCAAGGGTTCATGAGGGAGGGGGGAGCACGGAGGGAGGGGAAAAATGAGGACCTGATGCCGGGGGCTTAAGTAGAGAGCAAATGTTTTGGGAATGATGAGGGCAATGAATGTACAAATGTGCTTTACACAATTGATGTAAGTACGGATTGTGATAAGAGTTGTATGAGCCCCTAATAAAACAATTTAAAAAAATGATAAAACATTCTTAGGAATTGAATTATACTTCCCTGAAATATGTGTTAACTAAGCTAGGCCATGATTCTCGGTATTATAATAATTACCTACATCTTGTAAATCGTAACCTCTATCGTGTTAATGAGGCAGGGTTAATGGCAGTTAAACTCGGGAGCTATGGAACAATCTACAGGATTATGACGTATCTTGAATCATCCTTTTTTGAGACACAGAAGAGATTAAACACTTGAGCCGAGAGAGAGACTCATTGCCAAGGAAGAAGAGCCGGGAACAGAGTGGGTCCTTTGGACCTGGGGTACCCGCCCTGAATCTCCTAGGCCTAAGAGAAGATGATGTCAAAGATCACTGGAGATCCCCAAGGAATTCTGATCTCACAGATGTTGAAAGGGGACAAAGACCCCTGGGACAGAGAACGCCTGCCCCCAGAGCTGGTACCTGAATTCAGACTTCTATAGCTTCTTTAAGTGTGAGGGAATCCATTTCTGTTTGTTAAAGCCATTCACTTATGGCATTTCTGTTACAGAAGCATTAGATAACTAAGACAAATTATATTTTAAAATTATTAAGTATGACTTAAATATGCTATATAAATAAGAGTACTCAATGTCAAATTTATGCCAATTCTCTTCAAATTAATCTATAAATTCAATGTAATTCCATTAAAATTCTTACTAAGGTTCTTCACAGTTTGACAAGTAGCTTGTAAACTTGTGGAAGACCAAAGGCCCAAGAACATCCATTGTCATGGGGACAGATAAGGTGTGGGTATGAATCACACCTGAAATAAAGCTCTGTTTAAATACATCTACTGTCAGCATTGAGCTGTGATCATCAAGGTTGGCAGTTCGAAACCACCAGCGCTTCTTAGAAGGAAGACGGGGCTTTCTGCTGTAAACAGTTACCGTCTCGGGAACTCAAAGGGGGAGTTCTACCTTGTCCTATAGGGTTGCTATGATTTGGCATCGACTTGATGGCAGTGAGTTTATTTTTTTAGAAACATGGTTGCTTGATATTAGAGGCAAAGCAGAGAAACAGACTAAAGGAACTGAGTAGAGAACCGAGAAACCTTATGTGTGCATCAGACCCTGATGGTTGGCAAGGGGCTACTCAGTAAATGGGCAATGAGTTACCCATACAAATAAAACCATCCCAAAGTTTGGACCATAATCACAAGATATATGCAAAAATCAATTCTTTCGTCAAGAAATATGCGACTTGAAAACAATGAGAAGGAAATACAGGAAAGTTATCTTTTTGACATTAGTATGGAGGTTTCCCAAGAGAAACAAAAAACACAAACCACAGAGGAGAATGTTGACAAATTGATCTACATTAAAGTTTTTTAAAAAATATTTTGTTTAGCCAGAGACAAGATTAAAACAAGAGAGTGGGGGGAAAAAAAGAGAGAGAGCGTGCTCTATAATGGGAGAACATTTACAAGGTATATACTTAGAAGAGGAACAGTATTTAGAATAAGCATGAAGCTCCTTCAACGCAGTAAAAAACAACAAGCAGCCTGATAGGAAAACAAAAAAGTGAGTAAGAGGGGAATTTACAGGAAGGTGAACATGTGAAAAAGTGTTCAGCTCATTAGTAATTAAATTACAAAGCAGTACCATCCCATAACTATCAAGATTTGCAAAAGTTAAACAAACAAACAAACAAACAAACCTGGCACTCTAAAGTGACTGGCAAATGGATATATAAATTGTTTTATACTCATATAATACAAACTACGGCATATAAACGTGAGAGTGAATGAGGTATAGGTATCAACAATGACGGCTCACAGTTATCATTGGGTATAAAGCTGCATTACACTCTCACTGCCAGCAGGTCGGGTCTGACTCAGCGATCCTTCCAAAGTTCATGGATCAAATGAGAAGATAGCGTATTTTTTCCATGAACTTTTCTAAGCTCTTTCACAAATGGCATAGAGCTTTCACTGCTAGCGAATTGATGCCGACCCACAGTGACCTTGTAGGATAGGGTAGAATTGCTCCTAAGGTTTTTGAAACTGTAACTCTTGATGGGACTTTAAAGCCCAGTCTTTGTCCTGTGGATAACTAGTGATTTAGAACTGATGACCCTGCCATTAGCAGCCTAATGTAAAATCGTTATGCCACAGGGCTCCGGCTGGTATAGCATAGTGTCTCCCTAAATGGGTGATACCCTGGGCCGGGGCATAGGGTACAGGGGAGGGGGGTGGCACTAGAATGATCCAGGGTGGCTGCAAAAGCAGATCCCTACACTATATTCTGGATTATAGGCTGTCGTACAAATGTTTCTCATTTCCCGAGGGGCTCTCACGTTTTTTAATTGAAAACCAGGGAAGGGTTTGGTCAAATAAGTTTGGTAACCTATAATACAGAGTATGCTACTGCTTACATAAAGTTTAAAAACATGGAAAGGAACACTTTCCTATTTCATTTGTAACAAAATATACATGTAAGAACACTGCCGATAAATCCATAAAAATAATAACTACCACATTCAAGAGGCTTGATACCTCTGGAACACTGGTTCTCAGCCTTCCTCATCCCTCTACCCTTTCATACAGTTCCTCATGTTGAGGTGACCCCCAACCATAAAATTATTTTCGTTGCTACTTCATCACTGTGATTTTGCTACTGTTAAGAAGTGTAACATAAATATCTGATCTGCAGGATGTATTTTCACTGTTATAAACTGAACATAATTAAGGCATAGTGATTAATCACAAAACAATATGTAATCATATATTGTGGAATATTTATTTCTAATGACAAATAAATGAAGTGTTGTCTTGAAGCACAGTGTAGCATGGGTAACAGTCTTCATGCCAGGTACTTGTATGTGGGCATATCTGCATGTGGGCGGACCCACCTGGAGACGAAGAGAGGAGTGGTGTCTCGGTTCCTAAGATCATCGGAAATATGTGTTTTCCAATGGTCTTATGTGACCCCTGTGAAAGGATCGTTTGACCCCCAAAGGGTTGCAACCCACAGGTTGAGAACCGCTGCTCTAGAAGGACAGGTGAAGGAAGTCTATTGAAGATGGAGCACTGATTACTTAAACTGTATTTGTAATGTTCTATTTCTTCACCTGCGTGACAGCGTCAGGGCATACATATTCTTTACTGTGTCACTTTGCATATTAGAAACGTTTACAATGAAGAAAAAGCATACAAAAGAGAACATGAATTTTCAACACAGTTTGAAGTAGGGCACTACTCATCTTTCATCCTAATTTTTCAATCTGCTCCATCCATTCCTGAAATCACAAAGACAAAGATGGGGAAAAAAGGCAGTTCCAACAGGCCCTCAATGTCTTCTAAGAACAGGTGGAAAGGGAACCTGAAGGCTAAAACCAGTAAGATCCTAAGACTGACCACATCCTGACTCAGACCCGGCAACTGCAGCACCAGAAGGCCTCCTTCCTCCTATCAGCACAGATGTCCCACTGCCTCACTGCCAGGTGCGATTTCCCTGACCTAACTCGGGTCTTGGAACCCGCCCGGAGGCTCAAGATGCCCCTGTCCCTTTCTCTGCTCTCCCTTCCCTCCCGGAAGTTCTTTCCCTGCTTCAATAAAATCGTTCTCAACTTCAAAAAAGAAAAAAAAAGATCCTAAGATGTACCTTTCTGCAAATTTTTTTCTCAACTTCCATCTCAAAAGAGCATTGATTGCAATTGCTTAAGAGAGTAGGATGTTACGTCAGCAAACGGGAACAATGTTTTCCAACGGAACACGAGAACTGAAGTTCCAGCAGAAAGGCAAACAAGCACTTGAAACACTCGGAACAGCCCAGCGATTCTCTTGAACCACTTGCGATGCCGTACCTTAAGCAGCTCCTTCTCCTTGTGGAGGGCCTCATGGAGTTCTGGAAGGGGCTCTTTGCTTTTCGCCTTTAAAACTTGCAGCCTGCTTTTCAACTCCTTGATTTTCTTTTCACACCGGTCCCAAGTCTATTTGAAAATAGCATTTAAAATAAGTACTTGGTTCTTTAAGGGTGAACTGTAGACAGACTCATTTAATCGGTGTCATTTTTCTATGAAGTGCGTTTTTGGCAAAGCTTTAAAAACAACAACAGGCAGACGGTCGCTGAGGGGTCAATATTGCAACCCATGGGCACCCCCCGGGAGCTGGAGCAGAGCTGTGCTCCCCAAGGTTTCCAAAGGGCTGACTTTATGAAAGGGATCACACCAGGCCTTTCTTCTGAAGGGCCTCTGGGTGAACGTGAGCAGTCACACTTTTGTTTCGGAGCCAAACATGCTATCTGTTCATACCACCTCAGCTGAAAGACCAAATCCCCTCCGAGCCAACTGATTCTGACTCACAACAACCCTAATACAGGGTTTCTTAGGGTGTAAATCTTTATGGAAGCAGGCTAGCCTTTTCTTACCCCCTCGGAGTAGCTGATGACCTTGAACCACTGACCTCATGGTTAGTAGCCTAAGGCTTACCTGACAGCACCACCCAAGAACTCCAAGTCCATGTCTTGAGCAGACTGCAATCCACGACAGACCAGGGTGGCTAAGCACCTCTTAGAAGCCATACACGTGACTCATGCCAACCGCTGGGTTGGTCTTTGCTTAAAAATGTGTCTCCCTCCCATTGTGTATCCTAATCGTCTACTTTTAGCTCTATTCTAAATTTGAAAGAGCTCACGGTGAAAACATGACTGTAAGGACTAATTTTTAGCGTTGACCATCTTGGGCAATAAGGTCTCAAAGCAAAGTAAAGCCAACGTTCCCAATCAGTTTTCTCATCATCCCTCTGTTCTCTTTCCCTTTCCAGAGCTTGCTTGCTTGCTTTGGTGACCCTTTCGTGTGTAAGCTTCGCTTCCTCATTTTCCATCAGTGCTCAGACCGCCACCTTCTACTTTGCCACTTACAATGCATTTTCAACTCCAGTAGGCCATTGTAATGAAAACAACGCCAGGAGACAGGGCAAGTGCTATTATCACATTGAAAATGAGAAAACTGAGGCTCAGAGTGGTTCTGACCAACCCAAGAACAGGAGGTTACGAAAGAGGGTAGCTGACAGTAGACCCAGAACTGTCATCTCCACTTTTGGTATCTTTCCTCCATGCCATTTCTCCCCTCACACCTACAGTTGACTGCACTTTCAAACCTGCACGTATCATCGAATCACTAGGGCACGTTTCTTCCCTCGGAGTTATGAGAAGGACAGACATACAATGAAACGCTATGCTACGCCTCAATACCTTTCATACTTAGATGCACTTGGGCCCAATTCTCTGCTAACGTCTTACGTAAGGAGAACGCACTTGCCTGGCAAATGCTACTATCTGGAGCTCAATCAAGAAGAAAGCAAAACGGAGTATCCTAAGTTCTCCTCCCAAATCGTACATTGCTTTTACCACCCTGCTTTCTACATAGCCGGTGCTGAGTAGTTGAATTTCATAGAGCCCACATAATAACCCAGACTCAAGATACGTCACTTGTAGGCGGCGTGCTCAAACTGTAACTCAGCACAGAGTCACTCTGCTGTCAGGAAGACCTCTCTGGCCAGCTTGGTTATCTGGTTTGGTACAGAACGGGGAGAGCGAAGAGCCCGGAACCAGGAGTAGCCATTCTCGGAAAAGCGAACGAGGACACTGGACAGCTTACCATGAAGAAGAGAGAGGGAGGACCATATCCACGACAGGAAACCTCAGAGAGCAGAGTCGTTTAGGGTTGTGGAGAGTTAGGTTCAAGCAGGCCAGAGTCCTCGGAGTGTTCTTAATAATGATCCCCAAAGAAAACACTTTTTAAAGGTATCATTGTAAATTATCTAGGAAGACCCAGTTAAGTGGTAAAAGGCATTCCCTGATGACAGCAGAGAGGGCCTATCACTGTATTTATTATCACATAGTTAACACCCCAGTTTCCTGCCCTTTCTAACTTTCCTGCCTCATAAAAAGAAATAGCTAAATAGAACCTTAAGTGCTTAAGTACTAAGCTCTTTCAATGCTGTGCCATTATTTTACATTAGGTAATTGACATGACTCCCATGGATTGATAGAACTTGAGATTCCTTGGAAAATGCAAAATACTGTGATTTCCTAAAACAGCTTCATATTTTAGAGTGAGTGAATAGAGTTATGGACTGCATTTGAGTATCGGGAATGGAAAAGTCAGTGGTGAGCTTACCTCTACAAAGGCCTGGAAGTGCTTAATCATTTCTCCCACTTGAAGCTCTGTGTCCTTCCAGTTGCCCTGGAGTTGTTGGATTTTCTCCTTAACTGACTCTTTAGCATCCAGGTTGGTCATGCTCAGTAATTTCTCCCCAGCTTCCAAGGTTAGTTCATACGTGGTTTGCCTTCTCTGAAAACCAATTTCTTTACTCTAAAGCAAAAAAAAAGCAATGTGCTCAAATATCTGACATGTAGATTTCCCTCAGAGCTTTTTAAAAAACGTTGAATTCAATGTAAGGTAGACAAATCTTGTTAGCATGTGCGTGCGCGCGCGCGCACACACACACTGTCTCTCTTCGCATTAAGTGCTGTACTACCAAATGACAGTTCTTAAAATAATTTCCAAGACTGTTAGGGGATGAGGTCTCTGTGTAATGACTAGAAGTAGACCCAAATGAAAAACATGCTTCAAAGAAGAAAGACCTCTAACAGATGGGTCCAACAGTGTTAACAGACCTGGAATTAAGAGCAAATACTCTTTTTACCATCATGGAACAAGACTCAGCTTACTGTTAACCCATAAAGATAGAATGTACACATGATGATAAACAATTGTAAAAAAGACGGAACAAATTTTAAAAAGTGAAATGCACAATTACGAACATCTAAGATTGCTCTGGGCACATAAACACTCACTTTGATACACGCAATAAAGAGTTAGCTTTAAAATATTCCATCTGGCTATGTTGGCTTTGTTTAGAAAGGATTTAACTTAGTTGCTCACAACACAAAAACAAAGTAAAAATATTCCAGTTGAGTCATACTTCTCAAGCATTTGGTTTCAGGCAAGAAGAATAAAAGAGTCATATAGATTTTGTCTTCTAAGCAAAGCGGTGTCCTTTGTCTTCACATTCTCAGAGGAGACGTAATACAGGCTTTTTCCAGTTGAAGGTTCTTTAAAAAAAAATCCCCAGAGAATTGAAAGGCAAGCATGTTCCTGAGAAGTCCTGAGGTAACCCAAATCCAAAGAGGAAAGCAGCATTTTCAGGAGGAGCTCCCAGCAAAGAGAGGGCAGAGAGGATGCCCCATGGAACAGACGACAGCTCTACCCTGGTCCTCCCAACATGTGGTACTGGTCAGCATATCCACTCACATGGGTGGTCTACCAGATGCCCAGAGCAAACCCACTGCCCTCAAGTCAAGTCCAACTCACAGGGACCCCACAGGACAGAGTAAAAGGCCTCACAGCATTTCCAAGGCAGTGAATCTTTTGTAAGAACTGCTTTCTCCTGTGGCTCGGCTGCTGGGTTCGACCCACCTGCCTTTGGGTTAGTAGCCAAGCACTTTAACCACTGTGTCACCAAGGCTGCCTCACTCAATGCTCTAAAAGCCACTCGGACTTTTTTGTTTGCAGAGCGCACCGCGCACACCCAGATGCTCAGGCCTGAAAGGGAGAGCTATCCTTGATTTAGCTTTGCCGTTTACTCACCACATCCAATCTGGTCGCAGCCCTTACCAACTCGACCTTTCTATCTTCACTGTGATTGTTATCCTGCCTGGCACCATAATATTCTCCAAGACTATTGAATTCGCCCTCCTGGGATGGGAGATGGGTTGACACAGTGGCTGCAACAATGGGCCTCAAACATAAAAACGACTGTAAGGCAGGTGCGGGACCAGGCGGCATTTCTTTCTGCTGTACACAGGGTCACTCTGCGTCGGGAGCACTCGAAGGTCCCTAACAACAAAATGGGCCAGGGAACACTGTGTTTCTCCACAAATGGCTTCAGCGATATCCCCAGGCCCTTTCTCTTCCCGGAGTGAGTGCGTCCAGCTCTGTAGATTAACAGGGTTTGATGCCTATTAATTCTGAGGTTACATTCACAGGCAGTAGATGGGTTGCATGAATATCTTTCTTGGGACACTGCCAATGATACCATGAGTTGCCATGGAAGAAGTCTTGCTATCAGGAAGCCTCCATGTAAAGAGGATTTCAGAAGGGTGGTGGTTGGTTTAGCTGGACTTCTAAGTTAGAACAGTATACAACTCTATAATATATACTCCGGGAATAGTCAACTGATTCTATTCCTATGATGATCACTGTGCAACTTTGTGATGGAAAACTGGGTTGTCTGAATAAATTGGTTCTTCAAGAGTAAGCAGGACTTCTACGTTAAATGGCTACACTGGTGGTCCATTTATATATTAGTTCTTTAAGGGATAGGGTGGTGAGGATCAGTCACCCCCAAGATCACACCTGCCCACTTTACCTACCACTCATTCCATTACTCATTCCAGTGTTAGTCATCCTGTGAGCTGAGAGAGCCCCACAATTTCCGATAAAGGAAAACCTTTGAGTGTCTGACCCCAAGCAGCTGAGGATTGGGCTGTGGCTTGCAGAAACTATACAACCTGGGGTGGGAGAACATCTTAGGCACAAACACCATGCAGTCACCTGCCATGTTCACACTGCTCTCAGCATCTCCTACCTTGAGCTCCTGGATCAGCCTTCTAGTCTGGGAGAGACTGCAGCAGTCTAGGCTCGTCGCTGCAGACAGCAGGTGGCTGGTGTCCGTGAGGAAGCGAAGCAAGTCCTCCACGGATGCGTTGAAGTTATGCCACTGCCGCACCTGCCCATTGATGTCACCCTTCCTCTGCTGAACCCTCTGGGCAGCGCTGTGCCACTGGTCCTTCAGCGTCGCGAATTTCAACACAAAGTCCGATCTTGATAAAAACAGAACATTATTAGCAAGTTGAATTCTAACTTCAAAGTACAGAAGTTAAAAAAAAAGAAGAAGAGCCGCCAACAGGTCAGAGCGGCTCAGATGTGCTGTTTACAGCCACAATTTACATGGGAAACGTTTCTTTGAAAGTACAAGCATCTATTAATTTTCCTGTGATGGGGGCTCTGGGCAGGGGGGACAGTATGCAAGTCAGTGAAGAAGGATTTAGCAGGAGATGTTTGCAAGCCACCTGGGTTGTGCCAGCATGCCTAGCTATCAATTCTTAAACAAAACGAAACTGCTTTAACACACCACGTGCTGCTTGGAAAACTAGAATCGGATCAAGGGGAAAGGGACGGAGAGGCCAGTACGATAAAATGCTACTGACTACTTGAGAGTCGTGCTTGACATCATGTGAGCAATAAAAACATGTACTTTGTGCCATCCTTCAACTCGTTATTGCCCTGATAAGCGTTGTTGTTAGGCGCTGCTGAGTCGAGTGACCCCATGTGACAGAGCAGAAGTGCCCCAAAGGCTTTCTGGGCTCTCATCTTTACAGAACCGGATGGCCAGGCCTTCTCCCAGGGAGCCACCCAGCGCGGGGTGGGCAGTGGGGGAGGATGATATTTCAAACTGCCAACCTGTCCGTTCGCAGCTGAGCGCTTAACTGTTGTGCCACCAGAGCTCCTTCCCCACACCCGTCACATAATGAGCCGGAACCACAGCGGCAGCACCAGTCCGTTTATGACTTGCCGGGAAATGCCCTGTCTTGCCTAACTGGTTAAGTCAAAGCTAGTTTGTCATTCTGACAGAGGCTGGGATTTTTCACTTCTGAATTCGGAAGGCATGGGCATTATCCACAAGGATGTGGCAACCAGCACCAGAGGTATGGTGAGGATGGGAGGACAAACAATGCCTAGCAGGGCCTTTGGAGAAATAGGAAGCAGCGAGGCCGTTTCTGGACTCCTTCTGCCAAACACACCCATTTGTTATTGCTGCTCCGCGGGGCCAATGGGCTCTGCTCAGCCCAGCCTGGCAATGCCCAGAAACCGTATGAATTTGGCATGCAGAGAAACCCTTTCTTTATCTGGGACACAGCTGCCTCCTGAGAACAGCTGGAGTTTATATATATATATATTCATATATACATATATAAACAAAACACCAAGAAGGTGAGGCAAAAAACGTATTATAAAAAAATAATTGGGGGCTAAAACATAAGACAACTGGACTTGACAAGTGGACAGACAAATGCTTCTGGTCTGCTAAGCCCATCCGCCTCCCCATCTCTGGGAAAGGTCCCCCTGGCATTTTAATGGACACGTAGCAAGACCGGGTCCTGACATATAGTCAGAAGACTGGTCCCACTGGGGTTTAGAAATGAATATGGTCAAGTCTCACTATACAAGGCCTGCGCCAACCGCAGCACATTCTGTACCCCAACAACCAGCCCACACTGGACAGCTTACCTCTCCTCCACTTCTGCTGTGTCCAGGAGTTGTAAGGTCTGGGTGACAAGAGAATCAGCAATTGTCTGGTTTACAGAAACTTCAGCTTCTAACATCTGTGGATATGCCAAAATATATAGAGAGTATCAGCAAATAGCATTCATCTTACGAGTGTGTAATCCATGTTTCCTATTAACATCCAACCTCATAGAGGTTATGGGAAATGATTCGCTTTCATAGCCTTTGAGCCTAACTGCCCCAAATGCTCATCAATTGTTATATACGAATATAGTCTTGAAAGTAATAGTAGCTAATTATGCTAGTAAGTATCAATTATGCTAGTAAGTATCAAAAAACTTACTATTTGCCAGCCACTGTGTTAAATTAAATATACAGTGTCTCATTTACTTCCTAACCTTAAGTATTCCTATTATAGCCATTTGACGTAGGAGGAAACAAAGGTGCAAAGAGGTTCAGTAATTTTCTTGAGACCATCTAGTTTGGGGGCAGGCTGGATTTCTTTTCATTGGGTGATCTTAATGCAGACATCAATCAGTTCCACTGAACGCTACAGGGAGTTAACCATGCACACTTTTGAAATGCAGGCTTTGCCAATGACTACCAAGATGATTTCCAAACATACCCCCACTCACAAGTATTGGGAGAGGGGAAACTGTGACATTATTAATGTTGCAATTATTATTATATTAAGTGCTCCACTACTTTAGAGATTTCATCCGTGAGAATGCAAAAGTGAGCTGAACCATTGTAACATGCTCTTGGTAAAACGGTGTCTATCCAAGGGGGCTTCAGAGAGCTTGTGAGAAAATGCCATCCTTTTTCAATTCCACTTTTCCATATACTTTTTGAAGCCCTTTGTCTAACGTTTGCACTCTGGGAAGCAACATTTAGAAGCTTCCATTGGCTACAGAGAGTGTAGCAGTGCTGCTACGATGAAAAGAGATCAAATATCAGCTACGGCTACAGAATCGGTTACAGAAACCAGGAGTAGCATTGTAATGGGTAGTATTTCCTCCTTATACCGATACAGTAAACATTTTTGTTCTGTTGGTTTACAGAATAGAAGATGGAAATGGGGAAAACACCCGGCTATGGTTTTAAAAAATAAAACAGATCAGTAGACCAGTATTGGAGATTATGAAACGTGGGTGAAATACACGAATGATCAATTGACAACTGGATTTGCCACAAGACATACATTCTATATAAGGAAATATGGTAGTTACATAATCTATTGTCAACTGAAGAGGGAAGGGGTGGAGTTTAGACCTCATCTGGAGGCGTTAAGGAGATAAATAGCTCGCCCAGAGGCAGGACACACACATTCACTCCTTGTGTGATATGCTTGCTGACAGGACACAAGGAGCTATTCTAGAGCCCTGGAGCTGAAAGAGCCACGTGGAGACCCCTGTCAGGGCTGAGATGCCTCTACCACCACTGGAGCCACAAGACTTTCCACCCACTGGTCTGTGGTCTTCCTGCATTCGGCGTCATTGCATGTGTTTCGTGAGTCTGAAGAGGACTTTATAGATTGGTACCGGACGTATGGGCTAATATCGGACTTATGGACTTGATCTGGGCTGGGCTGGGATGTTTTGTCAAAATTCAGGGAGTGACAGGAACTCAGAAGTACTGTGCCTCGATCTTTCTCGGCCCCTTGTCCCACAGTGAGGGGGACGAGGATGGGGCACCACATGGGCTTACCTCATAGGATTTCTGTTGTTCTAGGAGACCTGGAAGATCGCTGGCAAGATTCACCTTCAGCATCTCTTCTATCTTCTGCAGAAGCAGGGCCCACTTTCCACAGCAGTGAAGAAACTTTTCGTTCAATTCAACTCCCTGAAGGTCACTACAGAGGTTTAAAGAGAAGAGTGAGCCCCACCACAGCGATAATGTCAAGCTCGAGCCTTTCATTTCACCTCCCTGGAAGGAGAGCAGTAAAGGCGGGTGCTCTGACCTGCAGCGCTCCAGTGCCGTGGCTGTGGCCCGGATCCACTGCCGGTTCACATTCTGCAATGTCTTTACAGCCATGTCACTAAGAGGCAGCTTGAGGCTGACTTCATTCAAACGTTCAATATCAGGAGACTGCGCAGTCAGGGACAGCACATGAACCTATTATTTAAAGAAAAAAAATTAAAGCCCAGCTTTTGGGGATGCTGAGAAGTGATGCAGACATGATGAAAATGTCAGAGGTCTGTAGGCTGTCCTGCATGTCAACGAAAAGAGACGCATGCCTTTACCCCTAGCTGAGGAGCTAGTTCACAGCAGAAGTGAACCCAGAGCCCAGGTCTCTCAGTCTTATGCCTTTCCTAGAGCCCAGGCCACACAGATAGCTTGAACCGCCCGGGAACGTGACCGCAGAGGCTGCCTTGGACGTCCTTAAGGAATGAGTTTGAGTTTGTTGGTTTTCAGTGGCCAATTCTGGTCCTTTAAATTCCATTGAGCATGCCAGGGACCTGACCTTTTTAACATGTGGGTCACTCACTGATGAGATGGAAATTTAATCCTTCAAGAACTTGAGGTAAGCATTTTGCTTAGATACACAGAGTTGGACAGAACATGAAATCGGGGGAAAGTTAATTCATGAAAAATTTATTTTCAAAAAGGCAGTCTAGGAACAGCATGTTGGTCAACACAATATTAAGAAAACGTCATCATGTTCACGTGGTCACTATAAAATTGCTGTAATCAGTAGGTCACGGTCATCAAGGGACAGATGAGAAATATTTTAGGCATTGGAGGCCATGTGGTCTTGGTGGTAACTATCCAACTTGGCCCTAATAGCATAAACATTTCTTTAACCAACAACTAAATGAGTAGATGTGGCTGTATTCCAAAAAAACTTTATAACCTTTATTTACAAAAAACAGGAATCAGCTTGGATTTGGGCAGTGGGACACAGTTTACTGAATCCAGAGCCACATTATCAACATTGTTTATTAGGGGCTGCACCTGCCAGAATTCTTTATTTATTCAACTTCTACTAAGTTTATTACGGTAATGAAGAAGCAAAAAATCATAATAAATTGTAATAAAAGCATTGTCTTCTGATCTCCAACTAACCAGAAAGATGTAAGCCATCCCAACAACAGCCACTGAAGTCAATCAGTAGAGATATCAAGATGAAAAAAAAATCACTAAACATTAGTGTGGTATGTTGCTAACATAGTTCCCTGTGTTGTCATACTTTTTCTTGACAGAGGAAAAATAAAGACAGAATGAATGCATGCAAATTAGTGTGCTCAAATGTTAGTTATGATTCAAATTAATTCTATAATATAATAGTAATTAGCTTATATACACATTTTAATCCAATGGGGATTCTAAGATTTTGGGCAAGACAAATAGTGACAGTACCAGGATTGCGTCAGGGTTTCCTTCCTTTGCTTTCTGGTAGAGTTTATCCAAGTTTTCTTCTTCTTGCATAATAAGGCCCTGTAGAGATTCTAAGCGGTTCTCGAAATCCTTAAACTGCGAGAGAAGAAACTAGAACAATAGAAATTGTCATGAGAAGCAATTTCCATGTACCTCGTTAATAGAATTAAGCCTGGTCTAGTCTTGGGAGCTTATGGAAAAGTTCGCGTTGCTTACAGCCCTTAGCATGTCATTAACACCTGGCAGGTGACTACTTAGAAGCTACACCTGGCAGGTGACTACTTAGAAGCTCAGGTCCTCAGGAAGATGGATGGAAGGGTCACTGGATGGAAGGGCATGCAGGAGCGATCACTGTCCCCTTAGTCAGTTTGTAGCCCGCACCCACCTCCCCACCCCCCACCCCCATTGGTTTTGAGCTTTGGTATCGGAGGGTCACAGCCTTCCGGGGAGCTTTCCGATCACTCAACTACTAGAGGCTTGTCACCAAGTGAATTAAGAACATAGTGCATGGCTACATTGGCAGCAGTGACTTCTAGCCGTGACTCATTAGTTCACTTGGAGAGCTGAGCCGAGTACAGACGGTAATGAGCCCCTTTTCAGGCAGCAGAAGAAAGGGTTATTGAAGATGGAGAAGCCTGCCCAAGGACAGAGATGTTCCAGGCAGCTCGGCTGTCTCATTTCCCGCAGGAGCGGCCCGCAGAGCACAAGTTAATGACTTAACAGAATCCAGCCGCCGGAGAGCACTGCGTGCACCTCCTGAACTACCATTTGTACAGAAAAAGAAGATGACACACCTCAAACTCATTTGCTTTCACAAGCAGCATCTTTTCCAAATAAGCAGCCCTCTGGAGGGCGTGCGTCCGGCCAGACAGGAGCGCGGGAGGGCAGGGCTCAGCGGAGAGTTGCCGGAGGCGCTCCAGGAGAGGCGCGTGCTGGAGAAGGGCTTCTGCCATGTTCTGCACATCCCGCTGCAGCTCCTGGAGGGGAAGGTGTCATCCCAAAACACGTCCCCCTCCCCCACGCCCCTGCCGCCCCACTGCCTGCGTTGGCTGTTTATTGGAGAGAGCTGAAAAAGCGAAGCTGCCTGGATAGGATGTGCATATCCTGACAGCTGCCAGTTCAGAGGGAAAATGTACCCGTGTGGCTTTTCACAGCATGGCTAGAGCCAGGTGTTTTAAATTCCCAAGTACCTAACGCGTGCTTTGGGAACCTGTCTTAATGTCATTTCAAGAATCTGCAAAACGGAGATTTTCTGATAAAAATGGACTCATTTGGGAGACTTAGGATCTTATTAATTAAGCTGAGTGTACAGCTATCTGGCAATCCAGTGTGTGTTAGATTTCTGGTGAGGTTTCGTGTGTGTGTGTGTGTTTAATTTTATACATCAAATCAGATCAACATTAACCAGAGTATCTATTTGATTCTTATCTTTCTAATTGAATTAGCTCATACTTTCCCATTTGACCTACAGTATCAGAAGATAGAAGATTAAGGTTGGCAGGCTGGAACCACCAGCTAAGAGGCTTTCGACTCGTCTGGGAAACCCACAGGGGCGGTTCCACCCTGTCCTATGAAGGTCACTCAATGGGCACTGGCTCAAGGGCAGTGAGGTTGTTTTTGTTTCCTGTTTTTGCTACCAAGTTACAGACGTGAAAATATTCACTCACTGGGCAATCATTCTCAATAATAAAACATACAAAGGAAATTATATTGCTCTTAAATATGATCTAAAAAAAAATCACGATGCCCACAGAAAACCCACACTAACATGAGTACCAGGTTCACGACTGTTTCTAATGCCAGAATTTCACATTCAGTATGTATAGTTGGGAGACTGACTATGCACAGAGAAACCGACTTAGAGGCTACCTGCTAGATGGATGGATAGACTACAGTGAGTTGGCGTCAGGTCCCCTGGACCCAGCTGCATGCTGTCAGAGCGTTCCTCTGAGCTGCCCTCTGCTCCTTCTGACCACACACATTCCTGGTCTTGCCTTGGCTCTCAATGGTCTGCCCAGGGCACCGGACTTCTCGGTCCTTGTGGTCTGTCTAGTCTTGGGGTCATGTCCGTTCCACACTGGCCCTGCCCGTTGGACTGAGTTGGTCTCGGGTTTCTTGCCCGGCTTTGCACCCACCTTTATGTCTTGCAGGGCTGAGAGCAGGACTTCGGGCAGGTTGTTTCCAGGCAAGTTGATGCGTGGGAGCTGGTGAAACTTTGCTTCCTCTTGCTCCAGCCTCGCAGTGGCTTCAGCATGAGCACTATTATATGCCTTCCAGAGCTGCAGCAGACTCTGGGCCCCTTGCAACTCGTCTGCGATGGCTTGGTTTACCTGGGTCCACCTGGTAGTACAACAGGAACAATACGGTCCTCCTTCCATCCTCTCCCTTGTAGCTAGAGTACAATATACATGGTCTACAGCAGTGGTTCTCAACCAGTGGGTCACGACCCCTTTGGGGGGGGTGTCAAATGACCCTTTCACAGGGATTGCCCAATTGATAACAGTAGCAAAATGACAGTTATGAAATAGCAACAAAAATAATTTTATGGTTGGGGGGG
>NW_022103915.1:41896468-41907196 GCF_000313985.2 Echinops telfairi
GCGGAAAAGGCTCCGACTTTACAAAGGTGTCTTTAGATGAACGAGCTCCCGCAAAGCTGATTCCAACTCATGACAAGCCCACGTGCAGTAGAACTGTGCTCCCAGGGGGAACGATCACAAGGATCTACATATGACCTCCTCCCTGGGGGACAGACAACAGAAAAGTGGGCGAAGGGAGATGTCGGACAGGGCAAGATATGACAAGATAATAATTTATAAATTATCAAGGGCTCATAAGGGAGGGGGGGAAAATGAGGAGCTGATGCAAGGGGCTAAGGGGAGAGCAAATGTTTTGAGAATGATGAGGGCAATGAATGTACAAATGTGCCTTATACAAATGATGTGTGTATGTATGGATTGTGATAAGAGTTGTATTAGCCCCTAATAAAATGATTAAAATAAAAAAAAAGAACTGCACTCCCTAGGTTTCAGTGGCTGATTTATTTTTATTTTTTACGTAGAACACCAGGACTTCCTTTGGAGGTGCTCAGATCTTCCAGTTAGCAGCGGGGCATGTTCACCAAATGTACTTAAGTCACAGAACATAGGTTTTCTAATTATAAAACCATTTCCTTAAGTAAAAATGAAAAGAAAATGGATTTCATTTCACACCCAGGCTATAGTATTTTGCTTCCCTTCCCTTTCAATTATTTAAAAAATTAATTTCCCATGTTATTAATAGAGGTTGAATAAACTTAGTTTTAAGTGGCTGCAGTTATGGTATGTCTACTTAGTTTAAATTTCCCATTTTCAGCAGTTCACAAATTTTTTAGTCAATTTGATGCTTGGAGACATCTTTTTGCAAAAATCTTTTAGTATAGTTTTAGATTTTAGCATTAGATTTCTGATAGAATTACTGGATCTAAGTACATAAATATTTTTAAGGCTATTGAGATATATTCCCAAATTGTTTCCTGAATTCATCTGAACATTTACATCCTCACATAGCACAGGAGAATGCTTGTTTCACAGCGTCCTCAACCTTGAGAAAAAATGAAAAAGGAAAAAGATGGCACAATCATTTACTTTCACATATTAAATTTTTTTTTTTTAAATCAGGGCTTAAAAAATTTTTTTTAAAAATTCAGGACTTTTTTACAAGATTTTTTTCTAATTATAAATACAATAAATGCTAATTGTAAACAAAAAGAAAACCCCATAAAGCATGTATGCTTTTATATATTTCTATATATCTAGATACATATAAGAGGGAAAAAATTACCTGTCATCTCTCAGTCTAGACATACCTAAGGTAAGTATATTAGCACTATTTTCTTTAGTTGCTTTGTAGCATGCCTCCCAATGTGTTTTTGTGCCAACAACTGATGCATAGCTATGGTAAGGATCAAACTGGGTTCTTTTAGTAGCAGGGTGTAGCCCTGTACACTTGAGTGCAGCTCTAACAGTGGATGTGAAATCAGCTCCATCTCACTGCTCCTCCTCGTGCCTCTTCTTTCCCACCTTCTCTTGAGGATTGAATCAAGAGCTGAGGACTCCATGACAAGACCTACAATTTGCTGGCCCTTTAAATACGTGTTCAAGCTGACTTAGAGGAGAGGCTGACAGCAGGGAGGACATTGAAGGCAGCACCACTCTCTAGAACAACCCAGCGCCAGCCCCAACTATCACATCTCATTCAGCAAAATCAAAGCTTTGTCATTAGCTAGGGCCCCCTTCTTGGCACGAACGTTCCTATTCCACCACAAGCAATTCATGGAATTCCTTCCAGCCACAGAGCTAGTCTCCCTGAGATGCATCCTAACAGCCTCTTTTTTTCCCATCTCACAATGTTTCTAGTGATATTGGAGTGCTTCCTGTGGATTCATCCATCTGATGTTATCCTTTAATGTGTTTCTGTCCCCAAGTTTGGTGTCCCTGAGAATGGCACTGGCAATTTCGTCTATGCCCCCTGAAGATGTGCCTACACTGGACCTCTAAGCAGGACATTTCTAGATAGATTATATCAAATATTTACAAAAGGCATTCAACAACCTTCTTAATCTTGAATCTAATTGGGACTAGATCCTTGGAAGCAGAAGATACTAGAATAGTATGAAACATGGAAGAAGCACACCAGCCTGTGTGATCATGAGGTGTCAATAAGATCAGGTATTAAAGAACAAAAATCATATCATTGTGAATGACGGGGAGTGCGGAGTGGAGACCCAAAGCCCATCTGCAGGCAACTGGACATCCCCTTACAGAAGGGTCTCGGGGAGGAGACGAGCCAGTCAGGGTGCGATGTAGCAATGATGAAACATACAACTTTCCTCTAGTTCCTAAATGCTCCCCCCTCCCTCCCATACTATCATGACCCCAGTTCTACCTTACAAATCTGGCTAGACCAGAGGATGTACATGGATACAGATAAGAACTGGAAACACAGGGAATCCAGGACAGATAAACCCCTCAGGACCAATAATGAGAGTAGCGATACCAGGAGGGGAAGGGGAAGGTGGGGGAGAAA
The DNA here is from genome assembly GCF_000313985.2 of Echinops telfairi. Lineage (NCBI taxonomy): Eukaryota > Metazoa > Chordata > Mammalia > Afrosoricida > Tenrecidae > Echinops > Echinops telfairi. Next base: position 41,898,936 of record NW_022103915.1, read on the forward strand.
GGGGGAACTGATCACAATGATCTACATATAACCCACTCCCTGGGATTCGGACAACAGAAAAGTGGGTGAAGGGAGACATCGGACAGGGTAAGACATGAAAAAATAATAATAATTTATGAATTATCAAGGGTTTGTTAGGGAGGGAGGAGAAAAATGAGGAGCTGATATGAAGGGCTCAAGTAGAAAAAAATTGTTTTGAGAATGATGATGGCAACAAATGTACAAATGTGCTTGACACAATGGATGGATGGATGGATGGATGGTGATAAGAGTTGTAAGTGCCCCCAATAAAATGATTAAAAAAAAATAGCAACTAGTCATCTCATATGATTAAGGCAATAATAATTTACAGGCATACATGTCAATAAGATAAAGCTACCCGAACTAATATTGAAATTAAGGAGCTCTGAAGGGTAACCAAAAGGTTGGAGGTTCTAAGTCATTAGTGGTTCTACAGGAAGGTAGACCTGTCATTCTGTGACAGCCCAGGGAACATACAGAAGCACTCTCACTCTGCGCTATAGTGTTGCTACGAGTTGGAATCAATTCCATGACACACAACAAAACAAAACTTCAAATCGCTATCTTCAGAGTACCTTGTGTGAGTATTTTGGTATTTCTCTTCAATTATTTCAGCAGTTGAGGGGCAGTGATTTTTGAGTTTACCAATAACCCCCTGGAGTTTCTCCCAACTCCCTTCACTGTTTTCAGCTTCATCTTGAAGAGCCTATGACAACATAGGAGGACAGAGAAAACGGTCTTGGTTACATGCAGAGAAGGTAACTTCTGAACACCTGCTGCCCCACAATATAACACATTACACCTTAACCGAAGAACTGTGACGAGGAAAATTAGGGTGGGTTCCTTATTTAAAAGTACACTGTATATGATACACTAAAAACAAACAAACAAACAAAAACATCAAAATTTTAAATTGTGAAATAATAGGACCAAGGAAAAGTCTATTCACAGTGCATTTTATGCAGATAATGAATGCACAATAGGGATTTTACAAACTGAGCAGTCCGTTTGCACATTAAATGAGCACTGTAGGTGAGTTAAATGTGGAAATATGATCGTTTTACAAAGTTCCACTGATTTAGCTCAGGTGATTCATTCTGCTTATTTTGGAATTCCAAGGCATAGCTTGATGCTGCTATTAACATCCTGTTTGGTGCCTCCCTCCTCTGGTGAGCACAAAGGCAGAATTTTTCCGTGCTACGATGTCACTACTATGCTTGTTTCTGCTCTAGATGGTCGGCCAATAATGCGCTGTGCCATGCGCTGGTTCACTTACCTGGAGGTTTTGCACCTGGCACCTCAAGGCCTCCAAGGACACCACCACAGGCTTGCTGTGCTCCATGCAGTACCAGAATCGGATTGTCAACAGAGTCACTTCATCGTAGAGTTCCTCATACATCTTCCCCTCCTGTAGAACTGACTGCATGGAGGCTTTGAGCTGGTGGACCTGTAGGACAAGGAGGAACATGCTGGGAAAATCTCGGAGAAGATACGTCTGCTCTCGCAACTTGTTTCCTTCCAATGACGGTACCCCTGACAAATGGTTAAGTCCCTTATATACAGAATGTTGGAAGACCTGCCATAATTAACTGGAGGTGGGAAGGGTCGGCCTATGAATGAAGACGTTATCAGAGAAGGTTACGTTTGAAAATGGATGAATGCAAAGAGCTCTAATTTCACCCAATTGCTTCCTCACCCACAAAATGGAGACAATAAATGAAATACTAAATAAGATGGTGCCTATGAAAATGCTCTGAAAACATTAGGAACTATATTATTAACGTAACTGAGCCCTTACATCTGCTTACTACCACAGGGCAAGCACACCCTGAAGATGAACATGTTCAGCCAAAATGACAGGCAGGTGGGAAGTAGGAGGAATCGCAATAGTATCTGTCTTACTCACTAAGCTCTGGCAATCATGAAAGGAGCTGGAGTTGAAGCACTTGTTATTCAATTAAAATAGCACGATACTATCTAGAATATAGAAAGAATTTACAAATTGAAGGAAAAAGGATAAGTAGTCCTGGGTTTTAAAATGGGCAAAGGGCCTGATGAGCGATTCTGTGAAGAAGGTACACAAACGGCCAACAAGCACACTTTCATCAGGAGACCGCAGGAGTCGCTGTTGGTGTTAGAAGCTGCCAGGTTGGTTCCATCTCGGTCCTTAGCTGCTTGTGGGCATGTCACATCAAGAGAAGCACCCAACACACGTGCCACTGATTTCTTTCAATTGGTATGACTTCCTGTTTCATCCCTGTTCTGGTTTGCATCCATTCCTTTTATGGTTGAATACCATCCAATTGCAAAGCTAAGTTACAGTTTGTTGATGGACATTTGGATTGCTTCCAAATTGCTTTTTATCTTTTATGGGTGTTTGTAAAACACCCATGTACAAGTTTTTGGTACATATGGCAGCTATATAATCTCCTGTCAACTATCAGGTCATAGCCAATAGTGCCTCTGTGTGGGCATGGCCTTCTCTGGAGGATTCTGGGAACTCCTGTCTTCCTCCCTGGAGGCAGGACATTCCTGTTGACAAGCCACCCGGAGCTATGCTGATGGAGCCAGAGTCCTGGAGCTGGAGGAGCCACGTGGAGTCCCATGCCAGCACTGAGATGCTTCCACCATCACGGGCTCTACAAGGCTTTCCACCTACAGGCCCGTGATCTTCCTGCGTGTGGCATCATTGCCTGTGTTGCATGCACGAGCCTGAAGAGGAATCTATAGACCGGTCTCGGACATATGGGTAATATTGGACTTAGGGACTTGATATGGACTGGACTCAGATGTTTTCTCAATGTACAATTGCTCTTTTATATAAAGTTCTTTCTTATACACATATGAGTGTCTCTGGGTTTGCTTCTCTAGTCAACCCAGACTAATACTGTGTGTGTGTGTGTGTGTGTGTGTATATATGTCTTCCAATTTTTGGTGTATACTGAGGAGTGGGATTGTTGGGTCATATGACACGTTACATTTTTTTAATCACTGGCTGGATTTCCAAAGCACCTGCACTATTTCAGATACCCTGCGCAATGTCTGGGGCCCACATTTTCCACATTCTCATCAGCGCATGTTATTGTCCGTCTTTGTGATCAAAGTCATCCTGCTGGACTGAAGTAGGATCTCTCTGTGGTGCTGAGTTTCCTTTCCCGGGTAGCTCACGATACGGCATCTTTTCATGTGCTTCTCGGCCATCTGAATATATCTAGAGACGTGGTTATTAAAATCCTTTGTCAATTTTTAAAATGAATTTCTTGTATTAGTGAGTTGAAGGAGTTCGTTTTAGAGTGGAGACTATTGATCCCCATTGGATATATAATTTACAAATATGTTCTTCCAGTCTGTGGGTTGTCATTTCATTGTTTGGATGGTCCCCTTTTAAAAGACAATGTGTTCATCTTGATAAGTCGAATTTATCATATTTTTCTCTTGTTACTTGTGCTTTTGGTATCATAGGAAGACATCTTTGCCTAATCCAAGGCCACAAAGATTTAAACTTAAGTATTCCTCTCGGAGTTTTAGGACTCTGGTCCATTTTGAATTAATTTTTGTATATTATGTGAAAGTAGGGTCCTACTTTATGTGTGGATATTCCTTCCCCATTCCATGATCTTGGCATCTCGAGTTACCTGGATAGCAACCCCCTAGAACCTCAGAATGTAATCTTATTTGGAAAGACAGATGAGGGTTGCTACGCCTTTGGGTTTTATTTACACAGATCATTACCAAGTCCACCTGGAACAAATGGCTCCAAGTAGATGACACATTTCCCAGTGAATCTCCGATGAGGGTTCTCGGTGCTGGGAAACATGGACCTACTATAGCTGGCATTGAGAATGTTCACCCTCTGTGGAGGGGAAAGGGCCTGGTTGCGATGTGTAGAGAGGCCTTTGGTGACTCTCTCCAGGAAAGGCTAAAAGCAGACTTTAAAGTGCCTTCCGTACAAATCACCAGACATCGCACACACTTCTCCCCTCCTCGTGTCAGTGCTAGGTCTCTCTCTACCTCTGGAGTTCTATGCTGACCACATCCCATCATGTCTTACCGGGGACATGAAACAAGCCGGCCCCTTCCCTGCGGCATCCCCCAGTATCAGGGGATCTGAGCTTCTTCGGAGCTGTTCCTGATTATCTGTCCGGGAAACGACCACTGGGGTTCTGTTGGAGACCTCTGTGCCTTTGTGAACACATTAATCTAAACAGACAGACAAGTGGCTTTCCAGCCTGCTGGTGATACTGAACTGGGTAGCCTTGCTAATTATCCCCTGGCAAAAAACCAGGGTGTCTTTTGTCTTAGTATTTTTCTTGGCAACTTTTTGCTTTGAGTTAGACAGAGTCTCTGTGAGAAAACAATACCAACAGCAGCAAACAAAATACAAGAAGGCTTGCAGTGAACAGCACACCTCACATGAATTCTGCTACCTGATTGATAACACTGGTCCTCTTTTGAAATAAACCATCAATCGCGGATGCTGTATCCTCTAGCAACGGTACAGAGCCGCTCTCCAAAGTCAGATGGCTTTCTCTCAGCTCATCCAAGGATTTGGATTTCATGGCCAGTTGATTTTCTATATCCTGAAAGAGCAAGAGAAAAGGATTTTTTTATGCACACTTTTATGACTCAAAGCATGAGAGAAAAATAGTCCTCCCTTTTCAAGTAAAAATGGCACTTGGGTTCACAAATTAAAGAACATTGCGTCAGACATTTTAATCGTGGCATATTCTTAATTCTACTTTGTGTTACATGGTGTTGGATTTTAGGAGCGTCTACAACGAATTCTTGTCATCATGGTATGTCAGTAAGAACCCAGAAGCCCTGGACCTCCTCCCAGCTCTGCCCTGTACTGGCTGTGGACCGAGCACAAATCATCTCATCCCTGCACCCCACGTTCTCCCCGGGAAACTGGCGAGGACACGCCGTGCTCTGCAGAGTTCAGAACTCATGAAACCACCAACAGGAAAGTGCTCCTAAAATAATAAACCAACAAAACGGCTGGTCAAGTCGATTCTGTCTAACGGCAACCCCATGTGTTCTGGAGAGGAAGTGTGCTCCATTCGGTTTTCAATCATCGATTTTCCAAAAGTAGATCACCAGGCCTTTCTTCCAACATGCCTCTGGGTGAACTGGAACCGCCAACCTTTCAGCTAGCCCACTGTTTGGACCACCCAGGGACTTCAAAGCACCATATACAGGAAATAGAATTATTGATGGTCCAACTAGTAATAGCACCAATTGCATATATGCAGTAAAAATTGCATATAAGCAAATTCCACATATATGGTACATGTGTGTGCGTGCACACACATTTCTTCTCTTAGAGTACTAATTCACCTCAGCCTGGTTTCTGAAAAAGATGTCTTTGGGGGTTGGGGGTAGGGTGGGTGGTGGTGGAAGAAAATGTTCTAAAATTGATTGTGGTAATGATTGTACAACTCTTCTTGTTATGATAGAACTATTGAATTGTGTGACATGTGTATTAAGTGCCAATAAAACTGTTAAAAAAAAAGATGTCTTCTACAGGGAGCCCCCTCTGTAATATGATGGGGCCAGACGCCTGCAGGTCATCACCGCTCAGGGAGCAGGGAGGGCCAGTTGCCCTTCTCAGGACTGGGAGAGAAACCACTTTGGAAAAAACAGAAAAAATGAAATTCCACGTCCATTAGAGCAAATGTGCAAAACACAAACGACGGCTGGCATTCAGATATGGTGGACGCGGAATGCCTGTCCAACCTCCAGCTCGACACGTTTGGGAAGCATTTGTGATCCGGATTCTATCCGGATACACGTGTTTTGGAGGCAGAGGCTCAAATGAATGGCTCTTCCTGGCTTTGTTGTTTCTCCTTTCTTGAAGGTTGTTTTGCACAATCTTTTTTTTTTAAGATCCTCATAAGAATCATTGTGTGCTCATAAAGAAGAGCACCGGGAACCTTGTGGACACTCAGTGGCTGAGCAGATGGCTGGTTTACCCCCTGATGAGGGGGACCAGCCACTTCAAGAAGTCGTGAAATTCAGACCCAGCAAGATGACTCAATTACCACATGCTGGGGTGCTCCGGGTCACCCTTCACTGGGTTCTATTTATTGTCTTTGCCATGGGAGAAGATGACCCAGCAGACCCCGGGGCAATCTCAGCACAGTGTACGCCGCCGTGAAGCCCTCCTTGGGTTTCATTGCCCCCGTTGGTGGCAGTGTGAACGAATTGGAGGGACATGGGATTATGGCCAGGGAGAATGGTGGAGAGGCCACTGCGAGGACAGTGGGTCCTGAATTAAGGCAGGCTGGACTGGACTGACAGCGGGGGAAGGCGGGAACAGACCCGGTGATCTGCCTGCACACAGACTGCAGCCGAGAAAACCCTGGGGCAGTTCTCCCCGACCCAGCGGGTGCTGAGTCTACAGTCAGCTCAGGAGCCCCCCCAGCAGCAACCCCCAGGAGGAAGTGGAAGTCAGAGAAATGGTCCGGCACAAAACTGTCTTTCAGGAGGTTGGCATTCCTCCTCAAATAAATGGCATTTATTGCTGAGCCCCACTGGAAAAGCGGGATAAAGAGAAACGGAAGTTAGTAATAATAAGTAGAAATAAAACACGAGGGTGGCCTGGGCTACTGGGCCTCCAGTGAGCGTGGCTGGTTGTCAGAAGGGATGGTAAAAATCCCAGGTAGTTGGCAAAAGGCCACAGAGCAGATGGCTAGTGGGTAGGGGGACAAAAGAATATGTCCACTGGGGAAGATCTCCTGTGATGGGGTTTCTGTTCCATTTGACACCCAGCAATATCCTGTAACCGCCTTCTCTGACAGTGAAAGGGCGAGACCTCCAGGCAGCAGGTGGAAAGGCAGCAGCAAGTGCCCCTGCCGGAATGTGGAGAGCAGGCCTGTTCTGAACGGGAAGTGGCACCGCCATGCCAGAGCTGGAGGGCGGTTCATCTGCGTCTGGGAGAGGAGAACCTCCCCAAACCCAGGTGCCCTTGCTCAGGAGGGGGCAGGACCAGAAAGGCACAGCCAGTGTCCTCCAAGGGAGCGGTTCTCAATCTGTGGGTCACGACCCCTTTGGGGGTCGAACGACACTTTATCAGGGGTCGGCCCATTCATCACAGTAGCAAAATGACAGTGAGGAAGTAGCAACGACAATCATTTGATGGCTGGCGGTCACCACCACATGAGGAACTGAATGGAAGGGTCCCATCATGAGGAAGGTGGGGACCCACTGCTCCAAGGCCAAGTGGTCCTTTTAAAACACAACTGGGTAGAGGTAAAAACACTTTTCCTCTGAAGAAACACAGAATGAAATGGTAAAAGGAATGAGACTTCACAGCAATTTGGCAAATTCTGGGTAAAATAATAAAAGAAACACCTCACAGTAATTAGAAAGCATCTAAATAAAAATTCCCTTTAAATATTTCTTCTTCCTGTAGGAGTAATATTCAACCACTTACCAACAGCAGTACCAATGAAAATACCTTCTTGTTATATCACAAAACATGGTGTTTTGCAATTTAGAGAAACCGTGGCTAATTATCTAATTTATATAAGAATCAAAGTAATTACATGGGATTTGGAGGAGGCAGCCCTAAAATGACAGCAGTGTGGCCTCCCTCTGCCCCTCCCCTCCCCCAGTCAAACAAAACTAACAGAACACAATCTGCGCCATTGAGTCCACTCTGACTCACGGCGACTCAGGTGAGCTCTCCATTGGACTTTCTTGAGGACCATCTTTATGGAAGCAGATCTCCGGGTCTACCTTCTGTGGGGCTGATGAGTGACTTTGAACCACCAACCTTGAGGTTAGTAGCTGAGGACCAACAATTTGCCCCACCCAGGGAGCCTGCTGACAGGAGTGGCAACCATCACAGCCCAGTGGTGTGGGTGGGATGCTGCTGTGCGTCTCTTACCTGACAGTCCAGGAGGGTCTTCTGGACAGAGACCACACCTCCGGGTCTCTGCAAAGTCTTCAGTCTCTCTTCCTGAGCTTCCATCCAGTTGTTCAACATCTGGATTTTGTTCTCATTCTCAGAGATACTTTCCAAGAGTTGCTCAAAATGTTGTATCTGCAAATTATGATTAACAAATAAAATTTCCTTATTGTAGATCACGGGCTTTTAAAAATGCAAACACCATGCTATTTTTTTAAAAGGAGAATGTTGGTATTAAAGTGCCAAACATTTGAGATAATAGGTCCCAATAACTTCTGGAATAAAGCTTCACAAATCAGGAAATAGAATTAAAGCCCCTTTAAAAGAA
>NW_022103915.1:41907296-41928498 GCF_000313985.2 Echinops telfairi
ACCACCAGCTGTTCTGTGGGAGAAAGTTGAGGCTTTCTACTCCTGTAAAGAGCTAGTCAGAGTCCACTCGCTGGCCGGGAGTTCGGTGCCTTACAGATCTGCATTTCAGTGCGGGACCCTCCGCTGCCCAAGTGCCAAAGACAGTGCTCTGAGGGCTGATGGTGAATGTCTTTAATGCTGCCTTGGTGTGTGTGTGTGTGTGTGTGTGTGTGTGTGTGTGTGTGTGTGAGATCAATTTGTTAAAAGCCAATCGGAAGTAAAATTTCCCATTAAAGAAGTCATTGTCCCCCCCCCCAAAAAAAATAACATAAGATTTAAGAATGAAAGCAATATGGTTCAGGAAATTGGCTGCTTTGGAGTTTCAGAAAAGCTTTAAAAAATTATGTTTTAATTATAATAATTTTTTGTTGTGTCACCTATTAGTATATGTAAAGAAAACATTTTTTTGTGTGTATTTATTTCCTGTTTTGAAGGATTACCTACTGAAAAGAAATGTCTAAGAGGTAGACTGCTGGGTTAAGATTATGTGATTTTTGAAATTTTCCAAATATTATCCAAAGGGCATTTAAACTGTTTTACAAAGAGTATTTAAGCTGCTATCCGGATGATTGAGTTTTATCCTTATCTAATTATTCATGTGATAAATATTTAATATTTAAATGTAATAAATGTGCATAATGACTAAGAATTTTTACTATTCATTTACTAATTACAATGCTCTTTTGTGAATTGTGTTCATGTTCTTTGTCCATTCAGGTATGTGGATTTGAATTCTACAGATCTTTTGCTGCATTCTCAACACAATAAAGAGATCAGCTGTCAATTAGTAAATTTTCTTCGTCTTCTTGGGGTCAAAGTGTGAAAAATTTACCCAAACGCATGCACACTTAACTTTTAGGGATCTTTTCAAAGCTGCACTAACTTTGCCCTTTGAATGCCTTTCACAGAAAATGTCAGTCTTTGACCATTTAGTAGCTTCATACATACTTAGTTATCTTCTTAAATAAAATTTGTTCTTTTCATTTGTCTGTCTCAATTTCCCACTAAGAAATCTCAAAAGAAATACTCTTTTAAGAGTAGGAAAACAAGATTCATAAATTTAAAAATCCATTGCCATCACATTTAGTTCAGGCCCTAGAGACCCCATAGGCCCAAATACAACTGCCTCACAGGGTTGCCAAGGCTGCCATCTGTCAGGAAACTGATGGCCTTATGCTTCTCCCACAGGGCGGCTGGTGGTTTTGAAACCTCAGACCTTTGGGTTAGCAGCCGAGCTTTTAACCCTGCATCACCGGATTCCTATGGCAGATTCACAGGAGAGCTACGGGTGCAGTTGACTTCCTTGGGACGGCACTTCTATCTATAGTCTTTTTAACACCTACCACATGAGTGGGCAGGAACATGCAAATAAGGTGTTAGGGCCTCTCAATGTGGGGATCAGACAGTGCCAGTCTCTGGATGGAAAGTAAGTGTCGCAGAATAAGGAAAGAAGAGAATTTCAAGGACACCAAGAAAAAAGAGGCAGGAGTGGATCATGTCCCACACACCTGTGTGGCAAAGTGGCGACAGTGGCAGAGACAGCTGTAGCAGAGGCACCAGAGACTGTGCAGCCCCCGCCGGGGAGTGAGCTTCCCTGCCCGAATAAAGTTGCATGCCTGTGGACAGGAGGCCAACTTGCGGAGTGGAGTGTTCTTTGGACGATTATCAGCATTCAGAGAGCCTTGTAACAATTGTCCAAGCAGGTTAGAGGCCAACGGGCCACATAGCTGATAGCAGAGGGCCCTGCACAGGTATGCCTGCTGGGCTGACTGAGAAGTACTAGACACAAAAGACCTGTATCCTTAACATTTCTGATCCTAACTTGTAACCTGTTGACGTCCCTAATCAAACCCACAATAACGAGTACTGTCTGTGAGTTCTGTGTGGTCACTGAAGCCGATCTGATATTAAGCCCAGCAGAGTAGAATGCTAGCGTCGTGATTACTGGTACCAGAATACGTTAAAGAAGGCTGGGGAGTGGAGGTATGTCTGAGCTCTGCCTCTCAGGGATCATCCTTGGGCAGATGTGGACATGGGTGGGCGCTTATGAAGCTGGAGGAGGCTAAAGTCTTCCAGGCCATTACCTATTTGAATTTCCCCCCCTTCGGTTTTAAAGAAAGTGGTATTTTTTAAAGGCTAAACCATATATGGAATCATGACACATGAACATACCTTTCTGTTCAGCAGTCCATGTAGCCGGTGCCATTGACGGTTCATCTCTCCCAGGTGCTCTGCAAATTCTGTTCTTTCATAGCGCTTACTTTCTACATCACAAGTGCTTAACTGAAGTAATGACTGGTTAACAAAGTCAACTATCCATTGTTTATAATCCATCTCCATTCTGAACTCCTAAAGCAAGCAAACACAAATAAATATTCAAAGTCAAAGCCTGAAGTGAACCTGATTAACTGGATTAAGTTTGGGCTATTAAGCAAGGTCAGCAGTTCAAAACCACCAGCCTCTCCATGGGAAAAAGATGAGGCTGTCTATTCCTGTAAGGTGTGAAGTCTCAGAAATCCACAGGGACAGTTCTGTTCTGTTCTATAGGCTCTCTGAAAGTCAGAACTGACTCGTTGGCAATGGATTTTATGAGTGTTATTTACTTAAGTTCACATCCACTACAAAGGATGCTTTGTCCGGTAATTTTGTAGTTTAAAACTTCCAGCTAATTCTTGACTATATCAAACATTATAATGATATCCAAGGTCTGAACTGGATGAACCAACATGAAGTTCCCATGTTCAGAGTTGTCACGAAAACTTTAAAAACCAAACTCACTGCCATTAATTTGATGCCGACTCATAGCAACCCGATAGGATAGGGTATAACTGCTCCTGCGAGTTTCTAAGACTGTAACTCTTCATAGGAGTAGAAAGGCCCTTTGTTCTCCCTTGGAGTGGCTGGTGGTTTCAAACTTTGGACCTTGCAGTTAGCAGCCCAACACATAAACACCACACCAGGGTTCTCACACAAAAAATCCAAACCAGGTACAGGCTGGGTCAGGGCCTGTCAGGAGAGATGTATTCCTTACCTCCCCTAAGGAATCTGTTTTGGGTGTCTTTTTAGGAATTATATATTCCTAGGAATAGACTCACTAATTTCAAAGAGAATGATAAGCCAAAGGGAGAACTATGTTTGGTAGTTGTATTATCTGAATCAAAATCAGCTCCCAGTGTCTGACAAAGGATTCCCATGAGCGGCTGAGAGTTACACAGGAGTCCTGAGGCATCCTGATGGATTATGGGAACAAAAGGATAAGGGTCTACCCAAAGCACCTTTAAGAAACTGTCAATTTAGTAAGCTTTTTTGTTCATCTGAAGACAGGCTAAGTCTTTAGCCCTCCCAGTGTGGTTTGGATGGCTTTATAACCCACCGTAAACCCTAAACCCACCCAGAGCCAAGCACATTTCCCCTTTAAGCCTGGTACTTGTTGAGTTGCATCCTGCAGGGTTCAAGCATCTCTTCTGGAGACAGGGGGAAAACCACGTGGTACGCGATCAGTCACTAGAACCTTCAAGACGCTTTACAAATTCTCCCACTCTTGGACGCTGGGATGTGATGGTATAGGAAAATAAAACCCTATGCTTACAGAAGGCTTTGTAATTAAGCCATTCACCTTCTGCCCACCAGACGCTAGATCCAGCAGCCTACAAGTCTTAGAAAGCAACGAGCAGGGTATTCACTCATTTCTCTATTCCTAGTGTGCAGCACACCACCTGGCACACCACAAATGTGCTTTGCTTGTTAAGTATTAGCTAAGTCTACTGAAAATCAAATAGTATCTATTTGTAGGTGGAGGTCAATTTCTCCTTTTCGCATTCTCTTATTCAAGGAACATTCATTTAACACCTATTAGATGTCAGGAAGGCACATGATAGTCCCTTCCCTCAAATAGCTGAGTTTAAGTGAAGAACCAGGCAAGTCGACAAATAATTGCAACACTGTGAAAATGACTACTCTTTTTCCCCATGGGTACCTCTAATCTAGGATCAACACCTAATCTGGCTCAGAGAGTCAAGGATGAATTTATGAATGAAGCTACTGGTGGCTCTTGGCGGATGCCTCTCAGGACCTACACAGCTACCAGTGGGCACTGGCATTCCAACTGGAGGTAGGACATGTATAAAATCATGGAGGGGCATCTAAGCTCAGTGCCATCAATGTTACTGAGACTCAAAGCAACTCTGCAAGATAAATCAGAACTGCCCCGCACGCTTTCCAAGCCTGCAATCTTTACAGAAGCACACTGCCACTCCTTCCTCCCCAAGAGCGACTGCGGAATTTGAACCATTGCCTGGTTATTTAGCGGCCCAGCCCGTCCATCGTCAGGGCTCTTCAGAAGCAGTGGAAGGACTGCATATTGTCTGGTTCAGACAGGCCAGTTAGGTGGGGACCTACAGAGGCCAGAGCGAGTTCAGCGGCTGGGATTTTTGTCCTGTGATAGCAGTAGAAAAAAAGAAAGCATACCAACGTATCTCTCCAGAGCAGCAGTTCTCAACCTGTGGGTCGTGACCCCTTTGAGGGGGGGTGTCGAACGACCCTTTCACAGGGGTCACCTGATGCATAAAGTAGCAAAATGACAGTGATGAAGTAGCGATGAAAACAATTTTATGGTTGGGGGTCACCCCCACATGAGGAACTGCAGGAAAGGGTCGCGGCACGGGGAAGGTGGAGACCCACTGCTCTAGTCATCCATCACCCCTGGGTTGCTACCCCAAGGCTTCGTTTATCTCAATTAAATTCTATTTGTTTCTTTGTTTACCAGGCCCCTTCCGACTGATTTGTCTTCTTGTTCCATGAAAAGACTTCGGGCTCCTTTCGTCTAATTACCTTGTACATGTGAAGAAGGTTTTTAACTTGAGATGCAGAACTTGGTGAATGCTCAGACTCCTCCCCTGGAATCTGATGCTCCACACCGTTCATCCAGTGAATCGTCTCTGTGATTGCTGGACGAGAGGGCAATTTCTCCATCTGAAGCTGCAAGGACAAAATGATTTCCATTTAATTACCCGCAGTTAACAAAATGAATCGGGGCATCAGCACAGACAACGACGTGCTTTGATGAAAGGTCTGGCTGCATCCTTACCCAGGTTACTCACAAAAAACACCCCCCAGCGTTCAAGCTTAGAATAAGTGACCCCCAAACAATGAGAGTGACCTTCACATAAACTAACACAGTAGCGGAGATAAACTGGGAAATAAAGTAATTAAGCCTGATTTCTCTCTTAAGAAAGATTCCATTGCAAGAACATCAGTAATTAAGACCTATATTCAGTGGTGCCAGAGAGAAATCGGTCGTGTCAGTGAAAATTATTGAGTCAGAGAAATTATTTCTGCGAACAAGTGAATGCTAATTCAAATGCTGGGTCTTTAAACACTTACCTGGTGAAGTTTTTCTTGGATATCGGGAAGTTGCGTTATGAGCATTGCCCATTTTTGGTCAAACTGTGCTAGAGAAGCTCTCAGCGCCGCGGCGTCCGCTTCTTTCAGGTGAAGAAGCTGATTCCCAGTACTTACAACCGCGCTCTTCAGAGAGGACTTCCCATCGACTTCCTTTGAGAATTCCTAAGGAAAAGCAGTTTACAACTTAGAAATGCCCAAACTAGAAATATCTACATGTAGCAGATAAAACAAAAGAAACGACGTCTCAGAGTAAGAATCCATGTTAGAATACAAAAATAAAACATGGGAAAATATGTGAGTGTGTGTATGTACATGTGTGAGTGGAGGAGATACGGTTTATTTCCCACGATGTCGGGCACTATTCCAGACATGAGATATAGAGCATCGAACAAAAGAGACGTTATCCTTGCCCCTCAAGTGGTTCCCATGTGCGTGAGTCAGTGTTTTAAAAAATAGGTAAGTCATTATTAACGGTTACTTTAGAAAGAGATCGTCTTCCCTTACTATTATGGTTTAGATTTCATTGAGCATGTAAGACTTGCATATGTTCATTTGCATAATGAAGATTGTTCAATACCTGAAAGCCAAGAGAGATAACTCTTAAGAATCATTAACAGGAGTAATGGTTCCCTGAGAGTACGGGAAGAGAGGGTGGGGTGTGAGGGGGAACTGATAGTATTGATGACTGTACAACCCCACTTGAGGAGAGTAAACAGCAGAATTGCATGTGAATGGATATATTGGGTGGTGTAAGATATGGCAAAATAAATAAACAAGGGGTTCCAAAATAAATAAATAAATGGTGGGGAAGGGAAGGAAGAAAGGGAGCTGATAGCAAGTTCAAGAACAAAGAAAGTGTTTTGAAATAGATCGTGGTTACAATTGTGTACTACTGCTTGATGTGATTAAACAATTGAATACTATGATAGCTGTAAAAGCTCTCAATAAAATGATTCAAATAAGAAGATAGTGAAATACAATCTGAAGTTTATAGAAGGGGCTTCCAAATATTTGGAAAAAAATATTTTCCAAAATGGATAATGGGAAAAAAATCCCATCATCTTTGCCTCCCATATGTCTATGAACCTTTTGAAGCAGCCTAGTATTTAATGACCACAATGCATTTTAATTAAAGTATTTGAAAATTTTCCTAGAAATTGTTAAAATATATTTTTAAATATTCACATTTTAATATCCAGGTGAGTAGCTCTAGATTCAAAATATGAAAAACAGATCCAAGAGAAAATGACTAAGAGGAAACACAGAGGGTTTTATGACTAATTACTGCAGAGGTAAAAACTTCAAAAAAGAAAATCTCAACATGGCATAACAAAAATGTTTTAGTGGAAATATCCATCTTTATGTAAAAAAAAATCCAAATTATGTAATCATTCATTTTAATACTTATGAGTTAATTATTCTGTCAGGTTTATCGTTTTTCAGGGGGCTATAGTCTGCATTTATAAAACATGCCCCATGTCAGAGGTTGTTTTAAATGTATACATAATTTATCAAATACAAGTACTTATTATCCTTATGACTGATGCTCTAAAAAACAGCATTCCAACTACACAATTACCATTGTGAAGAATGTAGCCACCACCAGGCCATGTTTTATGCTTTAAAGACAAATGCATATGGAGGTTAACATATTAATCCTCACATCCTCTCCCTGATACTTATTTCTGACCAATAATTATCTGAGTATCATGGGGCAACTTACAAAAAAATTGTTTATGTTGCTTCTGATTGTATCCAAGTCCTGAGACACATTGGAGGACTGTTCTTTCCAAGAATTCAGAGTTTGCTGAGAAGACTCCAACCACTGGGTGAACTCATCGGAGTCTCGGTTGTAGCTGTAAATGGAGCAACGGAGAGAGAAAGCCTAAGCGCACGCTGATGACGACATGCCTAACCCAGCCTCTCCCTGCATTGTCACTGCATATGTTTGCTTATGCTAACCACCTCTAAAATCATTACGTTTGTAAGAATTTCACACCAGGCCCCAAATATGAACATCATGGCATTTTTTAGCACTCTCTCCACAATGATTAATCAACAAACAGGGCAAGTGAAGTCTAGAATGTTCTTTGTGACTTTTTATTAACGCTTCATAAAATAAATCCATGGTAAAAATAGAGATGGTTTTCATTCAGATGGTCTCTACAGAGTTGCTGACAGTAAAATATAACCAGCATTTGTAGAAATTAGGTTTAACACTGAATTGCTATTGGCTGAATGCCAGTATATTCCTCTAATAGGGTGGCTTTGTGGTTTGGGCTGATGAAAGACCCCAACAAACATTTATACGTCAGTTACCCATCTTACTGCCATTGAGTTGACCCAGATTGATAGCAACTCTAAACAGGGTTTTCGCCTCATCTTTCCCCTGGGAAGCGGCTAGTGGCTTTGAACCAGTGTGGACCTGGCAGCTAACAGTCCTGACAGTGGCACCAGGGCTCCTCCAACCTTAGTTAAGCAGCCGACCAAAAGCATGTATGAGAATGAAGTTCGAACCGCCCCAAATAGTTCAAAATGGCGCCACGTGAAAAAATTCTCTAGATGTTGTTGTTCAGTGCCATTGATTCGGTTCCGACCCACAACGACCTTATGCACAAAAGAACAAAACACTGCTGGCCCTTCACCATCCTCACAACTGGTCCTCTGCTCGGGCCGACTGTGGAGTTCTCCAAAGAACTCAAAAAAGGATTGGCATGAGTTAAAACCTTAAAAATAATAAAAACAACTTTTGAGAGGGTTGGATAAAACATTATGATATAACGCAGCGGTTCGTAACCTGTGGGTTGCGACCCCTTTGGGGGTCAAACAACCTTTACAGAGGGCTAGCCGATCATAACAGTAGCAAAATGACAAGCAAAATAATCTGATGGTTGGGGGGGGTCATCACAACATGAAGAATGGTCTGAAAGGGTCGCAGCGTTAGGAAGGTTGAGAACCGCTGGTGTAACGGATTCCACCACATGTGTGGTCTAGGAAACCAGTCTCACTCTCTAGAGCACCCATAGCAGTGCTCCCTGGAGAGACCCTTTAGCTTTACAACGCCAAAGGCAAAAGCAGTACAAACAGGGGGAGCATGTGCAAAATGTAGCTGACTGCACTGCAGGGCCTCATCCACAGTAGTCTGAAACTCAGCCATCCCAAATCACACGTACCTGACAAGATGCTTGAGCAGGGTCTGCAGTCTGTGTAGTTCATTGTCAATCTTTTTATTTAAGGACAGCCACTGCTCTTCCAGTTTTGAAATCTGGCCCTCGAGTTCAGGACAGCTCACAGCGGCCATCAGCTGCCTGCCTTCAGTCAGAGTCTGGTACAGCCGAGCATGCTTTTCGTCAATGTTTCTCTTGATTTGCTAATAAAATGAAAGTCATGGGATGATTTGTAAAAAGTCAGAAGTTCTACGCATTCACAAACACTTCATTCAACAGCTGCGTCTCCTAAAGAAAACATCAAAGCTTTCCTAAAAAAGACTCCCCAAAACCTTTCCTAACCCTCAAGACTGGCAGGACGGACCCGCTGGATGGTGCCTAGTCTGGCGTTTCAATCCCCTGTCCCGGTGAGAGGCCTGGTCAGCACGGGTGTCCAGCACAGAGGCAGTTCTACAGCCTTCCACAGGTGGACAGAGAACAAAAGCTTCAACACTCATGCCACTGGTTTCAGATAGGAGAAGGCACGTCTCCACTTGAAACCAAGTGGAACCGACAAGTTGGCAGGTCCTATCGGTGGCACTGGATAACTCCGAAGATCAGAAGCGTGTTTAAAAACGGATGTCTGGCAACTTATGTAAATATGCTTCAAACAATTGATGTACGGAATGTTATAAGAGCTGTAATAAATGATTAAAAAACAACAACGGATGTCAGAGATGAAACTTGTGGGGCAGGCTTTGTGTGACCCGTGGATCATCTTAGCAATCAGGAGCCTTTACAGAGAAATCAGGAATTGGAAGATGTGACGATATTAGCAACATGAGAATACAGCTAAGCTGGCTAGACCAAGTAACAGCTTCCCTCTGTGGAGGACCCTTCTCTCTCGTTCCACAGGTCCCACCACGTCTACCACGCCTACCACGATATACCAGCTGGCGGCACTCAGTTCTCTTCTCTGGTGCAGCCCCCGTAAGCCTTTCAGATCAGACCAAGGTATGAACGGGATAAACAGAAAATCCTTTCTTTATTATTCCTTAGGCCCAAGTACGAACAACAACAACAATAACACAATGTAGAGTTACCCGGATCTAAGAAGGTAGCTGTGAGCAAGGGGAGACAGCACATCATCATGAAGCGAACCTCGTGGAAGGAAAACCACAACATCAACTGACAGGGACAAGGACCCCTGCAGGGAACTCTGTCCACAGGCAATGATCTTTCACACTTGGGTTCAGCTAACGACAGGCACCCTGTCACTTGTTTAATTTACTCTTTCACATCAAGTGATTATCCAAATAGAACTTTTGCTATTTCCCAGGAAACTTCAGCCTTAAAAAAAAAATACCCCCAATTCTACTTTCAATTCCCTTTCTACCACTTGCTTTTGTTAACCACTCTGCCTTTGATGGCTAGAATAAAATCTACAGCCATTTTAAAATGCCATTCTAATTTTCGGAGCTGCTAAGTGAAAAGGTTGGTGGTTTGACCCCACCTTCTGGTCTGTGGGAAGAAGAGGCCCCACAGAAGAGGCCATCTGCTTCTCTAACGGCCTGATAGCCTGGGGAGCAGCTCTGCTCTGCACTGTCCTAGAGGGCGGCTCTGGGTTGGACTTGATAACAGGGGAGCTGGGTTGACGGTACATGCGAGACAGGCTGGGCTGGGCCCTCAGCCTGTGAGATGCTGCTGAGCTAGAACTGAAACATGAGTTTGCTGGGTCCCAGAGGCCAAGCCCTCCAGCTCACAGCTGATAGATGCCACATTTCACAGGGATGATCACACCTGTCCAACACCTGCAGCCATGTCTGTAACTCAGCGGATTGAGAACAGCCTTCAGAAGGCTTTAAGTTAGAGGAGTTCTCTCTCTTTTCGTCTGCCACGTCTAAAGTCTTACCGTAATTCATAATGATAACAGTTTTGGCTATTTCAGATTTAATTGAATCATAGATTTCAAGAAATATGCTCGCTCTTGAGGAAATAATCAGGCCCATATTTGATTGGCCAGTTTTAGGCTGCTTTGTTATGAAAATGAGGCTTAACATGCTAGCTGATATATATGTTTGTATAACACAACAGTTACAACACTTCTCACGTGTGAAATTCAGGGGCATCCATCATACTATATTATACGACCATCCCCACAATCGTCAACATTTCCATCCCATACACAGAATATCGTCTATTTTAAAGTTCATTCTTTTTTAGCTCTTAGTACCACTAACATGCTTAAACTAACAAAGAAGGAAACAGTAGTACGTGCCCTTCCCCTCCCCGCCCCTTGCTCTCCGAAGGATCCTTCTAGTTGAGCTCCAAGTGATAAATGGCAATGAGACCAAGTGTAGCTTTTTGGGTATCTAGAATCTAAATGCAGTGCCCCAGCTCCTGGCTGTTGGGGCCATCAAGTGGATTTTGACTCCTAACCCGCCCCGCGTGACAGAGCAGACCAGTCCCCCAGGGTTTTCTCGGCAGCGTCTTCATGGCAGCAGGTCACCAGGTCTTTCACCTGAGAGCTGATGGGCCTTGGTACCATCAACCTCCCGGTGAGCAGCTGAGTACTCAGTTGTGGTATAAGGCTCTTCAGAAAAGGTCCTTCATAAAGGTGTGACTACATCCAAGGAACGGTACCGCCTGCCGACTCTCGCCTGCTTCCATTTGTTCCACCCAGTTGACCGATGCCCACAAACTTGCTTTTGAAATTTTAATATTAATATTTTATGGAATGACTTCCTTCTAGGACCACAACTTGCAGTCTAACAATTTATATTCTAAAGGTATACACGGAGGCTGAACTGTTTCTGACGAGAAGCTCTCTGCTCTTGCGCGTCGTGTTGCCCATGTTCTCAGTGGCACTTGAGAACCATTTGAAGGCCTTTTCATTGAGCTTTGGGCCACAAACTTTGGTAACAGCAGCCTAAAAGTTAAACAAGGGCCTTTAGAAGTTTGAAGTCTTTTTGGCATATGAGTGATAGCTAACAGGATTATTGTCTGTCTCATAGGGCTGTGTAAAATCAGTCCTTCCTGGCATAAAAAGATGTTCTGGGTCCCGTGGCTTTACAGAGTACATTCCATACTTTCGTTCTTGTGACATCTACCACCACCTTCTAAGACTGATAGAACTGGCTTGATTATCCACACTTCACAGATAAAGACACTGACACTCAGAAGACAGTACGGTCACAAAGATGACAGGGCTATGCGAGCAGCTCATGGTCAAGCCAGGAGTCTGTTAGGTGTGGGGTGAGCCATGTTTCATTTCACTTCAAATTCTATGCCTTCAAAGTAAAGCAACTTAGTTCAAATGAAACAAAAAAATTATTAGGGGCCATACCTTTTACAACTTCTCCAAACCCAAACTCACCACCATTGAGTTGAGGCTAACTCACAGTGGCCCCACTGGCAGGGTAGACCTGCCCCAGTGCGTTTCGGAGACAGTAACTCTTCACGGGAGTAGAAAGCCCAGTACCTGGTAAAATGAAATCCTTTCCGTGAGCCTCTCCTCTGTCTCTTCCACCAAACTCACAGAGGGCAAGGTAGAAACAAGAATCTCCAGCTCCTTTTCAAGAGATGCATAGTTTTCATCAAAGTCTTCCCATTTCTGGAGAATAAAGGACAAAATGAACAATGGGATCATACACAATTAATCCCAGACTTCAGGGTTTCTGAGAGATGGAGCTCATCCTAGTAAGAGCGTCATGGAAAACGGGAAACAATTCCATCGCCTTGAGGCCAAGGTTTAAAAAAATTTCAGTTGGCCTGGGTGTCTTGTCCTTGCCGTGTCTAATTGCGTAGGGAGTTGAAGTGATAGATACCTGTAGCATATACCCCAGTAGAGACTGCCAAGCCAGACGAGATCTTTTCTCTGACTGGGAAAGGCGAAGGGCTAAGTTTTAAGTGGAAGTTTCTGCCAGACTGCTTACTACACCCTCATGCCCACTCCAACCCGCAACCACTGCCTGAGCTAATTCTACTGAAGGCCCCTTGGCGTGTGGGTTTGCACCTCAAGTTGCTATTGCTCAGTGTTGTAGCGTTGTTTCTGACTCAGGGCTCCTATGGACAACAGAAGGAAGCCCCACCTGGCCAGCGCCATCCCCACAGCTGTTCTTGCTTGAGCCTTGACTTCATCAGAATCGCAAACCCAAACCATTTCCTGTCATCTGTCAGGGAAGCACTGTATTCCAGATAATTTTCGATGGCTGTCATCTTGAAGAGGTAGACAGTCAGGCCTCTCTTCGGGGGCACCTCTGGGTGGGTCTGAACTACTAACCTTTCAGTTCACAGTCGAGCTGCCACTCAGGGGAGTATTACTGCCTGAGTCTGCATCTAGCCTTAGCCTAGTCTTTTCTTTCTCCCAGATTCCTGCCGTGAGGGGCCTAGATGTCACAGAGCTGAGCTACGGCCCTAAATATTGTCTCTTGCAGACATAACACCCTTGGTAATTTTGGGCCACTTAGCTATTATGAGGCCCTTACTGGGCCCACAAAATCTTTCCTTCTTCATATAATGAACTATTGATACCAATAGTAATTTGACACCTTAAATCAAAAGTGAATTTTTTTTTCATAATACAGCACCCTCACAAATTGAATCTGTGCTTGCTTTCTGCTTATTGCATCATGAATTCAGTTTAGCAGGAGAACACCTGGGCCTATCCCCTTGAGGGAGCACAATTGCTAAATAGCCTCACCTCGGGTCTCATTCAGGGTTCAAACGTGCTTTCCCTTTTGCTTATTCACACTCTGACCTGGGAGACAAAATGATGCCAGGTGATCCCGAATTCAGTGTGAGAAATCCTAAGTTCTCATTCTGCAGGTAGCACCCGAGCTAGACCAGGTTCCATGTCCTGGTCACGTCCCTTTGAACTACTGATTCACGACAACTGACTACTGGTGCTCCACACCTGGGGCTTGGGTCACAACTGGGAAACCCCAGCTTACTGGGCAAAGGTGACTTAATCCAGATACCAGATACCTGCAGCAAACTCTGCAGCTTCATGCCATACTCCTGTGACTTTTCCTCTAGAAGCTTCACTTCTTTGACTTGTTCGGTTCCGAATTTCTCTTTCTTTTGTAATAACGAGGGAAACCTTTTGTTGGAATATGTTTGGATGAAAACCATGTCAGCAACAAGCTTTTGGAAGAAATCCTGTAACATCAAGAAGTGTTTAATGAATATATATATGCATTTCAATGTAAGAATATTGAAAAGATAGTTACTTCACTTTTTAAAATACATTTCTATTTGTATTTTAAGGCAACGTGCCAGGACATTCATGGGGAGTCAAATGCACCAGGCATTTAGAAGAAAGAGAATTATGGATCCCTTAGTCTTTGGATAAGGGCATTTAAACAAATCCTACAGAAAAATTATCCTTAGGAATAGTTTACAAAATATCCTGTTTGAAAGTAAAAACTTTATTCATTATTGGTCGATTTTAATTTCCAGGGAGATCTTAAATCCTAAGTCGGTTCTGGGGTTTAAAAAGTTTTAAGCAAAAGTAAATTGGGTCCACCAGAATCCTGGTACATACAGTCCCTCCCCACCCCAGACCTGCACTTTAAGAACCCTTAAAGTGGGAGGCTTTCCTTCACCTGTTTTTCTCTCTACTAGATTCCACTGGTCGTTTAGTTTTTTGGACAGTCCTCTTCTGTAAATGCCATCGCTTAGGCATTGAAATAAAGAAGTTTGCCAAAGCATTTGTGCAGGGCCTGGCCTATTGTCGAGGATCAATTAATAACAGTTTCTTTTTCCTCTCTACCCTTTACACAGCATTTACCTTTTGTGGACAAAGTTCTTCATATGAATAGCCCTGGACTGAAATTAGTATGGATTAAGGACTTCATCTGATACAGTTGTTACAGGAACCACAGAAATGGAGTATCTGTACTTGCTGCTTAAGAGGCCTGGTTTACTGAGATGAAATGAATTAACCCCCCCCCCCAAAAAAAAAACCCTAAAACCCAACCTGATTGTCCCAGTACACTAGATATACTTTTATACATTTAAACAATACAGCTTCCTTTTTATCACAGTTCTCAGGAAAGCCTCCCCTAAATCTCATGGATGGTATTCCAATTTTATTCTTAAATTTTGTTTCAATGGCTCATGGATAGATCTCTACCTTCTCAATCGGCTGAAAGCTCCCTGAGGGAAAGGAACAATGTCTGTCTTGGGATCCCAGTGATATTGCCAGCGTTTGCCCGTGTTCCTACTACGTAGTAAGCATGTCAATACGTGTTTCTTAAAGGAAATGATTGCTATCTATCTCACTAAGGAAGTGATCTCTGCTCACACTCATAAAAAAACCTTAAGATGTGAGTCCCTGAAAATGTGGTCTGATGGAGTGTCTTACCTTGTGGTTCTGTAGGTGAGCCCGTAAGGCAGCCTGGCTTTTGGTTTGCTGCAGGTGACCATGAGCAAGCTTCTCCTTTCCGATAGCCACCAGTTCCACCAGGCCTTGCCACAAAGCATCCTGTGAGATCTCAGTGATGGAAGGGTTGCTGAGTTCCGAGTACCTGCCTCTCAGAATTGCCCACATATCGTCCAGTATGTCCTGCAAAGAGCAGGTATGTAGGAACATTTTTAACTGACCGTGAAAAAAGCTCAAACGGACAACCTGTCTGCCTTGCTTGGGGGAAGCTTAGTTCTGAGTGGATGCTTCCTGCTCAGACATACCTCTAACTTGTAAACCTCTTGGAGTAAGCTGTGAGGTAAATGAAGCCTCTCTCCTTCGTCTCTGAGTTTTGCCACGCGGTTCTCATAACTGTGCAGTTCGGCCGTATGCGCATCCACTTTCTAAGAGAGAGACGATGCCCCCCAAAAAGCAAAATCCTTTAATAAGCTAAAGCAGTACATATCATCATTTAAAAACATGAAGCAGGTCAGAAAGGAATTAAAGAAACAATGAAAATCCGCTCTCCACAGAAGGGCCACAGGGAAGGGATGATAAATCCAGGGCGAGGTAGGGCTCAGATGACCACATAACTATCCTCAAGTTCTTCAATGTTTCTTCCCCTGACTACTGTGGTTTTTCATGTCTTACCTCATTAATCATGTTAGACTTGTGTATGTTCATCTGTATAATTAAGATCATTTAATGCATGAAAGCCAAGATAGATAACCCTTCAGAAACAGTAACAGGAGTAATGGTTCCCTGCAGGTCCGGGGAGTGGGAGGGGGAGGTGATAGCACTGATGACTGCACAACCCCACTCGAGGGGAGGGAACAAGAGAGTTGTGTGTGAATGGATCGATCGGATGGTGTAAGATGTGGCAAAATAAATATAGATAAGTAAGGGTTCCGGGGGAGGGGTGTAGGGTGAGGGGGGAGGGAGGGGATAAAGGGAACCTGATATCAAGGAGTTCAAGAGAAATAAACTGTTTTAAAACTGATTGTAGTAGCAACTGTATAATACTGCTTGATGTGATTGAACTGTGGAATATTATTATATCTGTAAGAACTCCCAATAAAATGATTTAAAAAAAAAGAAAATCCATTCTCCCCTTTTACTAAGACAGTCTACGCAATTCTTAAGCACATTGAATTATATCAGAGCACCCTGTGCTGCGATTTGCATTCCAACCAATTAGTTCTTCGCATTACTAACATGCATAAGCATATCTGGCTCTTTCCAGACAGACCCCTGCTATTCCACTTGAGATCCTTCATTTTAGCAGCAGCCTGCTTTTCATGGACGCGTGGACCATTTGCTCTTGTTTACAATTCTTGTGACAAACAGTGCTGCCAGGTACCTCCTTGAGCATCGAGACACACGATTATCTGGGTGTACTGGCAGGTTCTCTTAGACAAACCCAAGCTCGGCATCTAAAACAGTGCCTGAACTCTGGAAGTCCTAAGTTAATGCTGCTAAAGAAATGCAGAGAAATTGCTGCTAGATATTGAAAACAGTCCCTTGTTTTAATACTTTGCACTTCATAACATGGCACTTAAGCCGATGTCTTTCAAAGTCAAGGCAAGTACTTTTTTCATTTTTATGTATTACTTAAACCGTGCCACTTGTTCAGAGGAAAGTGGTTCACAGGCAAAGAATAAAAAATACATAAGATGTTTCAGCTCACAGTCGGGTCCGTTTGAGTTCTTTTTCCTTGATTACCTGTAACTGTTTATCAACACTCTGGCCACTAATTTCATTCAAAGACTGTTGTAGAGATGTTTTATTCTTAATAAGTTGATCGTATAGTCGTTTTGTTTCACCCTGTACAAAAAGATAAAATCAAGAAACAGTGAGCAGTCTCCCTCAGGCCCTCCACTACCTTGCTCTTCAGTTTCACGCGGTTGGAAATCTCACACATACCCAAGAATAGAAAGAGCCCCGTTATGCGGCTTCACCATCTTCTATCTCATGACCTTTTTTCCTCCATACCGTCTTCCCACCTCGGAGCATTTTGACATAAATCCCAAATGATGTGTCATTTCTTCAGGACACCTTTCTCTGTGTATTTTTAAAGCCAGATTCTTCACTTTCAGGATACCATCCATTCTCCCAAATCAGCCTCTTCTTAGGATGGGTAACCATTCTGTGAGGGGCACCTTTCTTCTCCTCGGCTCTCACTTCGTGTGCAAGTTGGGATCCAAGCAAGATCTCATATGTTGTGAGGGATTCATATGAATTCTACTTTGTTTCTTCTGTTTGGGGGAGCGGGTGAGGGTGTTTGTTCAGACAGTTGGGGTTTTGCTGACTGCCCCTCACCACTGCTGCTGTGCCAGTTCTTTCCTTGTGCCTCCGTTGCTGGGAGTCGAATCTCCATTACTGTTAGATTGAGGTTTGATTTTTAGGAGAAGATCCCCTCACAAGCAGTTTTGTGCCTCATTGCTTTTCCATGAGACAATTCTAGTCACGTCCTAACTCGTCCACCTGCCTCAAGCCCTTCCCTCTCCCACAACCCAACCCACTCTCCCAACAGTATCTGCCAGGTGACCGCACCGGAAACACCACAGGCCTTGGCTCAAAAATCTCAGATGACTTCCCGTTTCCTAGAAATCCAACATGCCACCCATTGAGTGGGTGACTCTAGTCCAAGAGAGAACCAATACTTGCACTTCCCCTCACAAACGCATGCCCCAAGACTTTGAAAGGGGCCACATTTACAAAATTGCTTTCAGTCACGAGCAACAGTGCTAACTTTAGAAGCTTCATAGAAGGAGAGCCTCACTGTTTCCCTCAGCAATTTCCAGTCCAGCCTGCTGCGAGGGACAGAATTCTCAGAAAGGCGGAGCAAGGTCCTAAAGCAGTCAGCATCCCCAAGTAGGGCGTGAGCTCAGAAATGTACCTGGTAACTGCGGTGGTAGTCAAGGCCCGCTCTCAGGGACTTGCTTCGCGCGGCAGCTGTAGCCTGGATGTGCTCCAGGCACTCTTGGAGTTGATTAAAACACTCAAGGAATAAGCTGGGGTTCTGGCCAGGACAAGTCACGGCTTTGGAAAGCTCACCCTTCTTGTCACTCATGGCTAAATACAGTTTCTTCAACTCAAGAGCCAGAGCCTGTGAGGTAGGGAGGAAGGAAGGAAGTGGATGAGTTCTGAGCTCCCGAGGCTTCAACGCAGGTTTTTCCCAACTCATTTATGGCCGATGAAGTGAAATTAGAATCGACCTAGATTTATCAAATGTGAGTGGTCTAGAAAAATCATCAAATGAGAACAATTTCCAGCCAATATCCTGTGAGAAACCTAAATGCCCCCTTAGACAACAAGGGCAGTGTGCAAGCTGCACAGCAGCCAAATCCCTTGACCAACAGAGTTAGGAAACCACAATGTCCCACTCGAAGCTGGCAGCCAACCCTGGCACTTTGAACATGATCCTGGCAATAAACCAATCTCTCATCCCAGCTTCCAGATAGGGCTTTTACACCTCTCAAAGTCTCCCATTCTAAGGGCTACACTTGTAGTAGTTCCGGTTCTGATACATCCCAATTTTACAAATTTTGGTCGGTTTTAGTTTGGCTGCATTGGCCAGGACTGAACTGGTTTGAATCAATTCAAGGCCCTGCTTCAGCGCTGCCTTAATGATCTGGGCTGGGTAAGAGCCAACGCATGGGATCAGTCGAAATCTCCATGCTCCCCTACCTCATAGTGCACTTGCTGGGCATACAAGTCTCCTCTGAAAAGTGCAGGCGTCTGTAGCATCTCTTCCACGCTACGGAGGCACTGACTGAGAGTCAAGAGTAGGTCAAATACTTTTTTATCCATATTTACGTATGTTTCTTCTGTCAAGTTTTCCTGAATCAAGAGAAAACCGAAGAAATAAAATCATTAAGATGACAATGCAAATCATCGCTGCAGATGTTACTAATCAATCATGATCCTCTTCACCAGTACTCCCAGTCTCTGTTAATTCTCACTCAGAATCCTTGTCCACACAATGTCCTAGGCAGTCACTATGAAACTGATCAGAGTTAGTAAGCAAGCTAAATTCTGTTTGCACTTCTAGGACTCCTTCTATTATTTTTTCACTGAAGAAAATTATGACCAATGTACAATTATATCATGACACTTCTTATCGCTTGTGCTGTTGCAAGGAGAGAGAGGCAAACATAGTGCAAATCCTACCTGAGCTTGGAGAGTATTTGCCTCTTGACGTAAGTCTTCAAGTTGGGTTGTGTAGGCTTGCAGTTCTTCAGTGGTTGGGTAGCCAAAGCTATACATGCCCACACTGGGTAGGATACTTATATTTGGGGAAACCTATTGGAAAAAGGGACCCCCATTAGTGAAAGTTGAGATTGGAATGATGTAAGTAAAATAGTCTTACATAGTTAGCATGCTATCTCTTGAGTCATCTTGTTCAATTTTTTGATTATTGTACCATTTATATAACAACAAAAAAACTCTCACAATTAAACTTCCAACATTTTGAATGGTTTTTAGTTATGATAGGCTTTACTTACACTCCTGCGGGTCCTTTTATGTACTAAAGGCGAGAACAAACTATACGTGACAAATACAGGGGGGAAAAAAACCACATAACCTTCATTTAGTAGCACCCAAACTCATGTAGCAAGGTCAGTTGTCTCTCTCCTCATTTATTAGTTGGCTCTGAGAGTAGTCAACTCTTAAAATAGATTACAAAGCACCCCCGGTGATGGATTCACATCTTGATTTGTCATTGAGAATCTAAGCACGGGTTGAAAAATAAGCTATGATTTTGAAGAGAGAATGACTCAGAGTTCATTTCCTCTTCAGATTGGAAAACTGACATATAAAAAGGAACCAGGTGGGATGTTTCTTTTTCGGGGAAGACTGTGGCAGAAACTACTGATAGTCTGCTCTCGGAAAGCGACTGGCACGCTCATGACAGTACATGCACGTGAGTGAAGCCAAGACGAACCCTCCCAAAAGCTTGGGAGAAGTTTAATTGGCCAAATAAAGTTCTTAGCAGAATAGAGAGGAACTGAGCCATTTCCACCGGGTTGGAGAATTGGGAAATTCCCGGTAACCTTTGCCCTGGCTGTAAGAGTGGACTGTTGAGGGCAGAAGCCAGATTGAGAGGGGCTGAGCAGAAGAGGGGACTCAAAGAAATGGTTCGGTTGGTTCCCCGTTTAGAGAGAAACCCATCAGGAGTTGGGACACCCATCCAGATCATTGAATGAACAAACACTGCCTGGCCATGCGGATGGGAACCCTGAGAGACAGGTGCTACTGCTAAGTGTCCTTTCATCTTTTCATTTCCTCAAAACCGCAGGCAATTTCACATGGTCACGTCTTTGTTCCTCTTGTCTTCTCTGCCTGCAATCCCGTGACCACCCTCGTCGATCTAATGAATACCAAGACCCTGTTCAAAACCCGGCTCATGTCGTCTTCTCTTTGAGAACTTTCAGTGCGCTCCCTACTCCCCACTCCTAGTAGACCAGTTGCCTCCCACGCACTCAGTAAGCTCTGTGTGGTAACTCTCAGAGCACTTGGTGCATGGTTTATCGTCCCTGCGAGACTCTGAACTCCCAGGGAAACAGGAGCAGATGCATCCTTTCCACTTGGGGATCTGGCATGCGGGCTGGCACACAGCAGACTCCACAGAGTCCTTTGATGAATAAGGAAACCTAACCAAGTACAGCACTGCATGGTTTAGATATTTTTACATGTAGCACCTATCCTTTTCATCCATCCAACCAGTGGAACAGACTCTATGATGTACCAGGCACTGAAATGTGAACCAAGGATACAGACTGGGCCCCCACACCCCCCCAGGAGAACATAGAAAATAACCAGGCTCAGAGCAGGGGTCAGGGAAGTCCAGGTACTCACAGGAAAGGTGCCTCCCACCGTTTTCCAGTAGGTTCTGCCAACTCAAGTCTGTTGGTATAAAACCTGTTGGCTTTATACCAGTCTTCTACTTTTGCTTTATGAAAACAAACTTCTACATAAGGCAGAACAGACCTCTTTTTTCAATGCATGTTGAATTCACAAAGATAAACATTCCTATTTACACTGTGAGCATACACAGACTAACCTGAGGCTCCACAAGCTGAGGGAAGGGAAGGCATATTTTTGATGACAGTTCGTGCTGTAAATATTGCCACTTGTCTCCTCTTTGACCTTGGGCTGACAGGACCACATTGGGGGCATCATCCTGGGAGCTAGACGCCTCACT
>NW_022103915.1:41930192-41947748 GCF_000313985.2 Echinops telfairi
GTCAAACAACCCTTTCACAGGGGTCACCCGATTCATAACAGTAGCAAAATGACAGTGATGGAGTAGCAAGGAAAATCATCTTATGGTTGGGGGGTCACCACCACAGGAGGACCTGTCTGAAAGGGTCGCCGCGTGAGGAGGTAAAGAACCACTGCCGTAGGTAAAAGAACAAATGGGAGGCGGTGCCTAGGCTTCAAACAGTTGGAGGAAAATGGAATGGAAAAAAAAAGATGTTTCCCCACGAACCTTTTAAGCCCCTTTATAGAGCGTAGGCTGAATGTGTGCTGGGTTGCATGGAAAAGAGAAAGGGGCCTTTGCTCACCAGATCTGGCCATTGTGTTCTGTGTTGAGCGTAAACCGGCCAAAGCAGAAGGAATTGCCCCCTGCCCACCCCCTTCAGCGACGAGCCTGGTTATCAGACAGAGTACTGGAGAGACGGTTACAGATCAAAACGATACATCTGACTTGAACGGTTACATCTTATCATTCAATCTCCCTCTGGATACACTTTGAACTTGATCTGGCTTTTCATATTTTCTACTATCTATCTATCCATCTATCATCTATCCATCCATCACCTCTATCTATCATCAATCTATCTATCAACCTATCACGTTTTCCAGATTGGGGCTTATCTGTGTTGCATTTTGTTATTGTCGATAGTGTTCTTGACCCTGTCATGTGTCTTTCTATGTTTCTTGGTGTATGAAACCAGGCGGGGTGGGTCTCTAGAGACAGGAACTCAAACAGGGGGCCTGGAAGGCGTGGCAGGGGTCGGAGGGAGTACGGGGAGCTGACAACAGGACTACAAGAAGGGTGAAACTGTATGAAAATGGTTGCGGTAGTGACTGTACCACCCGGCTTGATATGACTGAAGTATTGAATGGTATGATGTCTGGATTATGTCCGAATAAAATGACTTGTGGGGAAAAAAGGTGATTCTGTACAATTAAGTAGTCATGGGGACAAAGGAAGTTATTGTGAGCTCATGAAGAGAGGAAGCTTTCTTAGACCTAGAGAAGGGACTGAGAGAGGGAGGGCAGGGACGGAGGGAAGAGAAAGAGGAAGAGGGATCCAATCCCCAATCCCTTTAGAAGGGAATGCTCCTTAGAGGCAAGGATGGTGAGACTTTGTCTCACGTACGTTGCACATGTTATCAAGAGAGGTCAGTCCCCGGAGAAAGACATCATGCTTGGTAAAGTAGAGGTGCTGTCGGAACAAAAGAAAAGCCCCCAACAGGATGGATTGCCACAGTGGCTACCACAGTGGATTCCAACAGAACAGTCGTGAGGACGGGGCAGGACTGGGCCGGGTGTTTCATTCTGTTTGCACGGTGTTGCTTAATGTTGCTGTGAGTCAGAATCCACTAGACGGCACCTACCAGCAGCTGTCAGGGAAAGCACTGAACCCAAGGCCTCTGCTTAGGTGGCCCAGATGGGAACTACAAAGAGAGACCATTCTCCCAGCAATAGAGAACAGAGTGTTGTAGCCATGCAGGTTAAGTTCATCCTGAAGGAATAGGCTGTTTAATATAAGATGCAAGCCAATTCAGGAGCAAAGGAAAGCCGCCCTACCAGTGGCAGATGAGGGCAGACCAGGGGCTGTACATGCCGCATGGCCACACATCACCTTTCCACCTAGTCAGCAAACACTCCAAGGGCAGGTTAACATTTAGTTCAAAACGCGATGCCAGTTAGTAAACTTTCTTTGTATCCTTTACCAATGCGAGGATTGAAATTACCTGTGGCCGCTGCACATCTTTGTGTCTGCTGAACAGTGGCCTCTCACCGATCATGGAGTCGAAGGCAGAGAGATTATCCGGCTGGAGAACTTTTTCATGCTCAGAAGCCTTCTTTCCAATGGTTGACTGCTGCAAAAATATTTCACGAGGGCAGATTATTTCATTGAAAAGACCCACTTTATTTCCATCTGAATAGCAGAAGAGATTTATAGGAAGCAAATGGTAGTATTTTGCCATTTATTATAATTACTTATGTCTGTGTTAATGTGATTTTTTTTCATAACAACTCAAAAAATCATGCTCTACATTTGATTGCGTCCTTTAGTCAAATTTATCTAATGAACTATTGAAAACAGGAATTGTCTATGTTCAGAAAAGGAAGTAAATAAAAGTTAAAAGTGTGCTATGCTTCAAAGGTTCCTCTATGTCTAAAACATAGGTCGTTTTTTTTCTTCAGAAAAGAAAGAACATATTAGGATGATAAGTGAACCATCCGTCCTGTACATCCACACCGAATCTCATTTCTGAGTCTGAGTCCCCTAAAAACCATGCATAAGTATGAATGCAAATCTTTTCGACTAAGATCCTATCATCAAATAACGCAAACTTGTATTAATTAAATAAGGGAAGCTTTTAAAAACCAAAAGAACACTTTAACTGTATAATACTTTGCTCAGATTATTGTAAGTATTTGCCAAAGTGCCCTGGAAGCAGATTTTGTGTTTCTGATGTCATATTTTCATCTCACCTGTAAAGGCTTCCTTTCCTAATCAATTGGAGAGTCTCACAGTTCCTTTACAATAGGTGTTTCTTGTACAAAATCTTCTATCAGACCAGTGAGGACACCCAACCCAATCAAACCAACTCAAACCATATCACCACCACCACCAACCACCTAAGTGCACTCGCTTGCTCGCTCGCTCACTCACTCACCCACCGAGCGGATTCCCACTCATAGCTACCCTATAAGACAGGGCAGAATTGTCCCTGTGGGTTTCCACGATGGAACTGTATGGGAGAGTAGAAAGCCTCATTTTTTCCCCAAGGAGTGGCTGGTGGCTTTGAACTGCTGATCTTGTGGTTAACAGTCCAAGGCATAACCCATGGCACCACCTGGGCTCCTCAGAAAAGTGCCCAAATAAAATCAGTAATACAAAGCCAGTGGACGCATTCCTTCCAGTTTCGAGTGCATTGCTGGGTCTCCCAAACGTGCATGGTTTCTGTGTGGTTTCATATGTGGTTTCTGTATGCTGGCCAGTCAGTTGGACTCACGGCTACTCCATGGACTGAGCAGGGATTTCCAAGCTGCAATCTTTACGGGAGCAGATCCCCAGGTTTCCCTTCTATGGAGTTGCTGACGGGGTGCCAACAGTCAGAATGGCACTTACCTGCCTGTCACACCACCAGGGAGGGCCCCCTACCACATGTGTCGAGAGACATACACGCAGACATAGAGAGTTCTCTTTTACCTGATCCTCACTGTATTTCTCTTGAAGCATCATCTGGACTTTTTCCAAATTGCATTTCACAGTTTTCAGTTTCAAGGACAAGGCTTCAGCCTCTTGCTGAATGGCTCCACCATCTCCCAGGCCCTGATCTTTGCAGTTCTCCAACAGAGACACAACCTTGTGCTCGATTTCTGTTAGCATAGCCTAGCAAATAAAATAATATAATCATTCATATTTTGGGGGCTTATGCAAGCAATAGTCCCCAAAATAAGTGAGATGCTCTCTTTAAATAAGTGCATGAAGAAGTCTCAGACACAGGACTGGAAAGGAATCTCAGGAAAATAGACAAGCAAAGACAAACTTCTACATAACTCATGTGTAGAGCCCAGCTCTGCCCTTAAAGACCTGTGTAACTTTGGGCATGTTACTTTATGTGACTGTGGCTGACAGTCGCCTGCAAAACGGAGATAAGAACAGAACTTACCTCCAAGGGTCATTGCGAGACGTTAATGAGTCAAGCCATGTGCTCTGTCTAGTCTGTGGTTGACTGCTATTTTTATTTTCTCCACCATCTTAACATATATTGTTTTCTATTGCAATCTAAGTATCAAGTAATAGGGAAAAAAAAAAAAGACCATCCTACAGAATGAATGAACTATCCCTCGTCCTCTCCTGCTCTTCCTCAAGCTAAACAAGCCTCCAAAATCCCCGAGCACCACAGAAGAAATGGATTGGAACCTGAAACACCGAGTCATCGGTACAGCTGGCCAACTCACACACGGCTCTAAAAATAAATCAGTTGGATGGGGTCAGTTTGCCAGTTAGTCAATGTCATCTTATTCCTCCTCAGCAGATCAAGTTTGCCACCTCCTGGGGCTCAGGAGCCCCAACAGTCCTGGCAGCTGGCTGGCACCAAGCACAGAGGCATTCCTAGCTGTGGGAGGCCTGGGCATGCAAGTCTAGCTGCACGGTTGTATGCACTTCGCCACGGTCACTTGAGCTGTCAGCTCAGCCTGTGGTGAAGAACGGGCTCAAGTCTTTGGGAGAAATCTAAGGAAAAGCTCTACCCTTAAATCTTCCAACACCTTCTCTTCATCTAAGCCAGCGATTTGGATCCTCTTTCGCAGCGTTTCCCACAGGAGGTGATACTGCCCCTGATGGGCAATGGAAGGATTTGGCAAATGCGGATAGCTACACGTTAACTTGGATTATGGGATATACTAAAAATGTTTTTAATTGCCAGAGAGGAGCCCAGTCATGTTTGTTTGTTTGTTTTTCCTGAAACGGGGGCGGTAGGCCACATAAGTTTAGGAACCTATGCTCTATAGCAGTGGTTCTCAACCTTCCTAATGCCTCCACCCTTTCATACAGTTCATGTTGTGGTGACCCCCAACCATGAAATTATTTTCGTTGCTACTTCGTAACTGTCATTTTGCTACTGTTATGAATCATCATGTAAACATCTGATATGCTGGATGTATTTTCATTGTTACAAATTGAACATAATTAAAGGATAGTGATTAATCACAAAAACAAATGCAGTAATTATATATTGTGAAATATGTATTTCTAATGACAAATAAATGAAATTTAGTCTTGAAGCATGGTGTAAATGGTTAACAGTATTCATACTGGGTACTTGTATGTTGGTGTATCTGCATGTGGGCGGACCCGCCTGCAGACGGATAGAGGAGCCGTGTCTTGGTTCTTAAGAACATGGGAACTATGTGTTTTCCAATGGTCTTAGGCAACCCCTGTGAAAGGGTCGTTTGACCCCCCAAAGGGGTCGCCACCCAGAGGTTGAGAGCCACTGCTCCTTAGCTTATTCTAGGCTTGCTTTCGACACTTGGATACTTTACAACGCACTTGCTCACGTGTCTGCATACACTTCCTGAGCACCCTGTTAGGAGTTGTAAGCTGATACATCATGGCTCACCCTACTGTTCACCCTTTAAACTGTCTCCCCGTTCGTCATGTTGGTAATCAACACTGCTAAGAGTATTTGTCTCCTTTGGGGATTATTTTCAGAGGGCAAATTATTAGTTCATAGCAGGCATCTTATATATTGACAGCTGACTTCCCCAAACAATGAACCTGGAGCCATACGAAGCTACCAGATAATCAAACCAAAAACCAAACCCATCGCACTTAAGTTGATTCCGATTCGCAGTAACACCAGGGGTTTTTTCTTGATTGTAATCTTCTTTTTAAAAAAATGCTTTTATTGGAGGCTCTTATATCTCTTATCAAATTCCATACATTCCTCCAATGTGTCAAGCACATTTTACATATGCCACCATCATTTTCAAAGCATTCTCTTCCCACTTCAGCCCTCTATCAGCTCCCCATTTCCCCCCCTCCCTTCCCCCGCTGCCTCACGAACTCTTGATAAATTATAGATTATTTTTCCCATATCTTACATCGTCCTCCATTGCCCCTCACCCACTTTTCCATTATTCATCTCCTGGGTGGGGTTTCTAGATTGATCCTTGTGATTGATCCCCCCGCTTCCCCCCCAATCCTCCTGGTATCTCTACTCTCCTTGTTGGCCCTGATAGGTGTTTATCTATCCTGGCTTCCCTGTGTTGCGGGCTCTTATCTGTAGCAGTGTGCATGTTCTGGCCTAATCCGATAAGTAAGGTAGAACTGAGGTCATGATAGTGGGGGGAAGGAAGCACCAAAGAGCTATCAAAAAGTTGTGTGTTTCATCAGTGCTATACTGCATGCTGACTGGCTCATCTCTTCCCTGTGACCCCTCTGTGAGGGATGTCCAATTGTGTACAGATGGGCATTGAGTCTCCACTCTATGCCCCTCCCCCCCATTCAACTTGGGTATGGTTTTATCCTGGGTCTTAGATGCCTGATACCTGCTTTCATCGACACCTCGTGATCACACAGGCTGGTGTGCATCTTCCATGTGGGTTTTATTGCTTCTGAGCTAGATGGCCACTTGTTTATCTTCAAGCCCTTGGCTGTTATCTTACTAGTAGCAGAATGGTAGTCTTTTCTTACATGGTACTGCTGGTGGGGCTCAAAGCGCAAACCTTTAGGTTAATTGATGAGTGTGCATCTTTAACACTATCTAGGGATTTATTAATGATCTGTGATATGCAGATGACATAACCCTGTTTGCTGAAAGTGAGGAGGGCTTGAAGCACTTGCAGATGGAGATCAAGGATTGCAGCCTTCAGTGTGGATCACGGCTCAATGTAAAGAAAGTAAGACTCCTCCCACTAGACGACTAGGTAACATCATGATGAACAGAGAGAATACTGGAGGTGCCAAGGATTTCAGTTATTCATACAACAATGTGGGGTCAGATTCCACGGTCAGTACAATGAACTGATGGCTTACATTAATTCCTCCAATCTATCCAAAATAAGGTGTGGATCTAGGTTTGTTGATTGATTGATTGATTGATTGCCATTTCATATCTAATTATCCCAACAAAACCAAAACCACTGCCATTGAGTCAATTTCAACTCAGAGCAACCCTACGGAGGACAGGCTAGAATTGCTTCTGAGGGTTTTCTGAGTCCGTAGAGCGTCCTGGGAACAGAGCCTCATCTTTTCCCTGTGGGGCAGTTGGTAGACCTTGTGGTTTGAGCCCAGCGCTAAGCCAGCAGCCCCGCCACTCTCAGGGCCATCGAGGAGTCCATTCTGACCCAGCACCACCAGTGAGGGCGCCTTCATTCTTTCCCCACCCTTTGTCGTACTCACTCAACAATGGAGTCATTTTGCCTAGGCTCGGGTCTACCTCAAGAAGAGAGAGAAATATCTCTTCCTTGTTAGAATGTGAGAAAGACCCTCTATATTTTTTGTTTGTTTTGGGGGGGAGATTCAGAAATAGGTTCAGATTCCAGCTCAACCAGTTGGCAAAAGTCTGTAACCTGCTCAGGCCTGCATCTCCTTCAGTCCTATGTCGTAAGGATGACATGTCCACTGAGGCCTTGTTCTCCACCCTAACTCTGACTTTGTATCTTATTTTCAGCAGTGTTTTCCAGAGCACATTATTTCCAGAGCACACTTCTATTTCCTCACCTGTGTATTGGAAATACAAGCACCTAAAATCAGAACTGTTTTATGAAGACCCAATGAGGCGATCCAGGCAAAAAACTTACTCCCAACAAGCCAATTCTAAGTCACAGTGACCCGACAGGACAGAGTAGAACCATCCCTGTGCTGTACTGAGGCTGTAAATCTTTGTAGGAACAGAAAGCTCATCTTTCTCCCATGGAACGTCTTGAGTCCAAACTGCTGATCTTGCAGTGAGCAGCCCAAACCATAACCCACTCGGTCACCAGGGCTCCCCCTGAGCAAACATGCATGGTAAATGGTCAGGAGTAACCACAACATTCGCCGGAGGCTGGTGCGCAAAGCTACTTATTGCTGGAGTTTTTCTTCATCAAAATAAAATTATTTCATGTTTCATTCTATACACGAAGTTCAGTATCTTATTTCCTATCAGGGCACATAAGGTTTCTATAGACCACTAGTCTTTAATTGTACCAGAGACTGCCTATCCTATATGGCAATGTTTCTTAAAATAAAGAAGATAAATGGGGATCCACTGAAAATCAATTTCTAAGGAGCAAAGCATTGTTCTTTTAAAAAAGTGCTCAAGTTCCAGTTAAATTATAAATGTAAAAATTAAGTAAGACTCATGTGCAAATTTAAAGATACCATTACTAGATATAACTTTGGCTAGTTATCAATGTCATTTTAGGACTACATATTAATGCATATCCCAATGAAACTGACTGCATCAATTTATAAAGTTTCCAGACCACATACAGAAGGTTTTTGTGAAGCTCCACACCCCCCTTGTCACTTCACAAGGGACTGTCACAGAGGATGGGTGAGCCTGAGCATCTTGCCCCCACTCAGACAACTAGCAGGTGGGAGAAAAGAAAGTTCCTGCTTCCTTGTTCCATGTTCTTTTAGGTAGTGCCAGGGTCCTCACCTTTTGGTTTCCAGGGGCCTCAATTCCAAAATATCCTCTATCTATCTAACTGGAATCTGCCATGGCAAATGTCATCTTAATTAGAATTTACAGAGATCACCAACCCAAGCAGGACCAGCAGCTATTGTAATAAAATGTCACCAGTGCCCTTTTGTGATGTATCAGCAGGGGTGCAAATCCAGACATAAAGTGTCCTGTCTTAGTATCCATGAAAATTAAGAGCCAACCTTTCTCGGGCATTCTCTGTGGGACAAACCAATGCCTCATCTCCTCTAATTCGGCCAAGCCACGAGGAGTTAAGGGATGATATTTTCCCAGCCCCGACAAGGAAGGAAAATGATGCTGAGAAGTTGAGTGATGTCTCCATGTTCACGGTCCACGATACGGATGCCATCTGCTGAGGTGTGATCACCCACCGTCATCCTAAGTAGTCTGCTGTCACAAGTTATTTCCAAGAATCACCCCGAGAATAAAGGTTGGGGCTGGACAATGGAACGAAACACACTGTCGCTTTAAGAAAAAGGCACCCAATCCTGGGAAGAGGCAAACCTTGACCTCTTACCTGGCAGCCGACCAGCTGCTGCTCCACCACCTGCTGCATGCCTGGGTTTAATGTTTCCGGCTCGAATGCCACGTTTGCTTGGGCCAGCCACTGCTCCAGCTCAGCCACCTGGGTCTGGCAGACATGGAGGACCTCGGCGGGCTCAGGCCTGGCTTGCTCCACTGTGGCCTCAGAAGCTTTGTGCTCCTCGGGAAAGTCCAGCGATGCTGCCTGGATGGGAGGTGTGGCACCCTAAGACAAAACCAAAGATAGTTCCACGGTGAAAAGTCAGGCTTCCACCGTCTTCCGATTTGAGGCAGCAAAGACCCAAGAACTTGCAGTATTTCCTCAATTCAGAGAGAGAGAGAGAGAGAGGAAAGAAAAATGTACCTCTCCACGCATAGCAACTCTCATGTGACCTGGGGCCACAGGTTTCCAAGCAGCCGATCTTCATGTACACAGGCACAGTATTCCCAGACACAGAGGAAGCAATCGACTCACAGTTCATTAAGCAGTGAACCTCCAGAGACAGGTGAGCGTGTAGCGAGAGGGTGTGGGCAGGTGCCTCTGAAAACATTTCAGGGAATTGGCCCGGGTGTAAAGTTGTGTGATACGTGATTAAGCAATGCTTACATTGCTGTGTACTCTGCTGAAACCGGGAAAAACAAACACAAACCCACCAGAAAACAACGCCCCCACCCCACCCCGCCCCAATCCCAACCTCCGCACTTTTACACATGCCTGGGACAAGGTTTATTATACTACCCATTTTTTAATGTAACCTCTTCTCAAGTGGTTAGACCATAAAATAGTTTGATTCAAAAAACAAAAACAAAAAAATACGCATCTAAGTGTCTCCTTATTTTGAAAAATCTGAGAGTCCAAGTGAGCCGCAGTCTGGTAGTGTGGCAACGTCTATAAATCTATCTCCTATGTCGCAGGGAGAATCCCTGATGCTACTCTTGACATTCTGGATTCTTAAACATATATGAACAACCGATGATCCTCCTACGGTATAAAGAAGGTGGGATGTGATTGTTGTAGATCGAAAGGACTGGAGTGTTGAAGACTCCAGTGGAAAACGTTTACCCAGATATTAGATCTTGGCAATTTGAGGTGAGATATGATTTGATACAGAGGCACCGTAGGCATCCCACAGCATCATCTCCCTTTTCTCGGATGGCGAGAGAGCATGTTGACCCTTCAAGAGAAATTCCTTCAAGAATAAGAACTTTTTTGGAACACTATAAAATTTTTGGTCTCAATATTTTCATTGGTCATGATGAACTATACTGTTTACTATAACACATGCTATATTGTTTACTGTAACTATGTAACATGTTAGCATTCAAGGGGGCACTATTCTGGCCAAGTGATGGAATTTCTCACGGGAATGGCTCACACATGCCTCTTGCTCTTGGTAAGTGCCACCTTATTCACAAATGAACCTACTGTGCCTACTCCGGAGCTGGCCTCACCATCCTGGCCGTGCTTGAGCTCATGGTTGTAACCACGGTGTCCATCCGTTTCCCTGGGGGCCTTTTGGCACTTTGTTGCCCTCGACCAAGCATGAAGCATGATGTTTCTCTCTAGGTCCCGGGCCCTCCTGTCAGCAGGTCTTAGAAGTACAGCCAAAGGGCTGCTTAGCAGGGATGGCAAGACTCCGTCTGACTTACACAAATGTAGGCCCAGACCGAAATGCACATTTTCCAATGTTTGAGGAGTTTGGTTTAAGCATAACATGTTCAGTTCAACAGATGTGAACATAATCCGCATTGGTAACAAAAACACACAGTGCATGAAAATGCTAATAATTTCAAGACACCCTGATGAGGATGGTGAAAGCTGGTTTGGCAGAAGGATCTCTGGCGTGTTCTTCTTCCCTCTGACCACCTACTAACTTCACACACGTGTTCCTTTCTGTGCCAAAGTGCTACTTCTTGCTGGCTTTCAAGAGTCAAAAGAGATCATTGAAAGGCAGATGGAGGTAGTATTTTGGCAAAAAAAAAGAAAAAAAAGAGTGAGACTATAAAATAGATGTAATTTCCTTCCAGAATCACCATCTAGAGGGACCCTTTCTTGGCTCTGTTCTTTCTGCACCTCATACACAGTTGTGTCTATAGCTGGACTCACTTGTTTCACTTCTGTAACGTTGATTTTCAGAAGCAGCATTCATGTGCTTGGAGCACCAACTTCTACGTAATCTGACTCACTCTTTGCTAGCGGTCAGATACTGCTCTCTCTGTCTTTACTGGCAAAGACTTGGGATCCCTGTTCCTTGGGAGCCCCGATTTACCAGTCTTGAACTGATTTACCCTCTATCTTTTCCTTTCCTCACTGAGAAAATTCTAGTCGAGTATTTCTGATACGTAACACATGTTTGAAATGATGGTACAGTCACTGTCCCTCCACTTTTTGAAAGTTCGTTTTACA
Organism: Echinops telfairi; assembly: GCF_000313985.2. Taxonomy (NCBI): domain Eukaryota; kingdom Metazoa; phylum Chordata; class Mammalia; order Afrosoricida; family Tenrecidae; genus Echinops; species Echinops telfairi. Next base: position 41,941,319 of record NW_022103915.1, read on the forward strand.
CCGTTTCATTTTTCTGAAAGTTCTACATCCACATTTGTTTCGGTTAGTTGAACAAAATCTGACCGTTTGCGTTCACGAGAAAAGGGCAGAGAGTGAAAGCAGCACTTAGCACTGTTTCCAAGTGACCCAGGAACGAGGCAGCACATCCCGAAGCAGTGGGAATGGCGCGGCATCACGCCTCCCACACTGCCTTGTGAGAGCTGCCCTTTGTGCTCTTTGGTGTAATCGAGTGGATCATTTTTGGGCGTCTGGACACATGCTCAAACACTGTTCCCATGTAAGTTTATGGCAAAGGTTTCGCTGCATTATGGAATTTCAGGTCACAAGAGGTTTCTCAGCCATAACATGCTCTTCTATTGGATAGTGGGGCAACCTGTATTGAGTTCCTTTCTCTAAATAACAAAATTAATGAGGAAATATGAAAAGCTGGACTTATTTGCTAAAAACCTGGACTTGAAAAGAACCCCAGGGTGAGCGCGAGGAAAGCATGCCTGTCACCACAGAACCCCACGGGGAAAGTGGAGTTCAGGAGCCCACTTGCGCTGAGCCCGCCAAGAAGTAAACGCAGTCACAGCCCAAGAGAGCGAAGTGCGCGGGAGCCTGTTTTCACAGCTCCCGTTTCCCCCAGGCTGCTTCTGAGAAGTTGAGACCCAAACAGGGCTTCCTGCCCCGAGTCATGCAAATCTTTTAAAACCTGAGTTCACATCATTTCCCCAAAAGAGCATCCTTGTGCTCAGTATGTTCCCTAAAGGCCAGATCCAAATACTGAAAGCAATTATTTCAATGGACATTTTACTATTTTGACCATTTAAGGGGGTGTTAAAAAGTATTACCGCAAACATTTCTTATCGAAGGGAATTATGCTATCTCTAGGCATAACATGAGATTGGTAATGTAGAACTTTTGGGGGGCTTCTTATGAGCCAAGCATTATGGTAACTGTGATACCCCCACCACCTGATGATGCCTCACCCCAGCCTAGTATGGGTTCTAGCCTCCAGACTGGGAATTGAGCTTCGAGAAGTTACTCAAACTATAAGCCAGGATTCAGTCTCTGATTTTGCTGTGTTTTCAGAGCTTTGAGGTCTACATTCTTGATAAAATTTCACCAATCCTCACCTATCCTATGGTCTTTCAATTAGTGAATAGTATACTGCTTGGAGATGCTTTAGTACATCACTGATCTAAGGAAGCAAGGTGCAATGTAATTTTCTGATTATGGGTACATCATATAGTCAAATACCAGGCCTTTACATTTGCTTAATATTTTAAGCTGAATTCTGTAAGCACTGGCATGTCTCCCCTACTTTGAATAAAATGTGTATGCCTGCCTAATCTGTACATGCACAACCACTGCCACTGCAGGGACGTGCTTTATTTTGTCAATATATGCCTACCTTGGTTTATACCTTTGCATACTAACTATGTGTTCTTCATGGTATTACAGATCAAAGATGACTTGGAATTATATATATATATATAAATTAAAACAAAATAAAACTATAATTCTTATTTGGCCAGGCACTTAACATATATATATATATAAATTAAAACAAAATAAAACTATAATTCTTATTTGGCCAGGCACTTAACCTCTAAAGCCAAAGGTTTATTGAGGTTGTTACCCAACCAATGGCATGGGTCCCTGGTCTCAGTGGATCTCCCATTTCACGTTCCCTCCCCCGAGTGATGCGCCATTGACCACAAGGTGGAAGGCACCAAGCAGCACAGGATTCAGAGACTCCTGGAACTAGTGAAATGGCTCCTGCTGACCCAGCTGTGTAAAAGGGAACATCGATCATTTGCTGCTCCGGGAATCTACTGGGCTCACTTAGGCCAATAGTTCTTTGTGCGGAGGAAAAGGCTAGCACACACAATGCACACACACACATCAGGTAAAGTGAGAGTTACTGGGGCATAGTAGTTAAAAGTTGATGTTCTAAACCCAGATACCAGCTCTACCCATCTTTTAGCCCCATGCCCCTGGGCAACTTGTGCAACTTTTCTGAACCTCAATCTCTCCAGCCACAAGTAGAAGAGTAGAACTCCCTGCCTAGGACTATAGTGAAGAGTAAAAGCGTTAATAAATGTAAACCTCACAGCTCAGCACATAATAAATCCTAAGTACTTTTTAACATCGTTGTTATCTTCATAATTAAAATCTATTACCCATGTAGTTGGACAAAAGACTTTAAACATCACCTACAGCCGGAGAAACAAACGCTAAAGCAGAATGGCTTCTGTAAATAGAACACGACTGCAGTTACTCCTGGTGTTTAATTAGGTGTCACAGAATAACAAAAGCCTTCTTCGACCTGAGTATTGCCAATAAGGATGAACTTCTGGCAGGGGTTCACCTTGCTGGACAGCCACTGTTGAAGACCTTTAACAATCTGACAGCCACTATGTCTTTTTTATTAAAAATGGGGGAAAAGAAGGGGCGGGGTAGACATAAAAGGAACTCGGTGTAAGAAGAGAGAGGTCAAGATGTGAAAAGGAGAACATGAAAGCTCGCCAGAACCTCCTCTCGCAGCTGCTCGGGGAGGCCGGAGCCGAACACCCAACCGACCTGGGACATCATGTCCGCTGGGAGGTCCTCTGGAGAACCAGGAGGGAGGCTAGTTCTAGTTAGGAAGGCGCACCGGAATATTCTGGGCTTGATCCCTTACGCACTCCTTTACTCATGGCATTTTTGACCCATTAAATTTTGCATTCCCCATTTGTAAGCTTCTAGTACGTATTGATCTACCTTATATTGAATACCTGAGGATTAAAAAGCTAACAACCATAAATGCTTCCATTAATCAGTTCATTAATATTAGCCCTCTCCTCCATTTTATTCTCCCCTTAAATTATGCCTATGGAATAAAGAAGCTGGAGGAGTTCGCCCAGAGAAGTTCACCCTCAACTAAGGAAGAAGGAGTGAAACGCCGTTAACTGCTCTATGCCTTGCTGTCTTTCAGGTAAATAACCAATGATAAATCTCCCAGTTCTATGACTGGATAGCACACATGAAGATCACCAGGAGCTCTAAGCTTGACATACAAAGAACTGTGGAACGCAGAAGCTTTGGTTATCTTTGGGCACTAGGCCCAACAGCTGAGCAGGTGGCTTCGCAGTCCCAGGGGCTTACCTTTTTGGTTTGGTGAGGGTTGAGTGAGTCTGGTGCAAGACCCTGTGCCACGGACCCATCACACGTGCTCATTCTCCGATCTGCCATCTGTAGAGATAAACAAACATACATGGAAACCCCAAGTAAAAATGGAAGTTGAGAAAACATCTCACTTTGCTGCCACACATTCATTCGCCGATGCTTGCTCACTGGACAAACAGCCTGCTGAGAAAAATGTCCAGAGGATCCAGGCACATATAGACAACAAAGTTGACTAGGTAGGAAACCTCAGCTGCTTCAGGTTTGTCTTTATTTGAAGGACCCCAAGTTCTCCAAAGCTCTCTTGCTAACAAGCAGCACATCGGGACACTACAGACGTGTGAACTTCAATGGGCTCTGTTAAGAATTATAGTGCAATAAGATTACATTATCTAATACATACTGATATGTAATTACCGTATATACTCATGTATAAACCAAGTTTTCCAGCACATTTTTAATGCAGTTTTTGTGGTAAAATTAGGTTGCCTCGGCTGATATTCGGGTTGGCTTATACTTGAGTATATATGGTAGATGATAAAAGCTATGCTTCAAATAGTGTGAGGAAAGGTAAGTTTACTAAATTGGAGAACAACTATCCAGGCTTTTCATGAGAAATATAACTAGCTCCTTTTTCCATACCAATGAATTCCAGTAGTGTTAAAGGTACTTAAAGGAATAGAGGTGAACCATAAAACTGTATGTGAAAATGAGCTAATCATCCTCTCATCTTGGAGTGGGAAAGGGCTTCCAAAGCATGACAGCGGAGGAAAACAATGTCAGAACTGTTTACAAAACAACAACAATAACACGCACTACCACAAAACAAAACAACCCTCCCCCAAAAGTCATAATCTAAAAGACAGATGACACATTGGAGTTATTACTCACAAATGATTAATATCCTTACTATACTAATTATGCTTAGCAATTAGTATGGAAAAGATACATCTTTAAGTAAAAAAAGAGTCAAATGGTATGAATAAGCATTTCATCAAAGATGAATTACAAATGCCAATAAACACCTGAAGAGATATTTAACTCTTTATTTTTAGAACAGAAACACAATTTAAACCGCTGGCTACATTTGGCTAAGACTAACAATATACAGTTATCAGCTTACAGTTGGAAAATAAGCACTTCCTTAGGTATGTTCCTTGTAGGAACAAATTTAGTAGAGCTGTTTGGAGTATATTATAACAAGGTGTGTCCATCACATTTTGAATGTACCATATATACTCAAGTATAAACCAACCCAAATATCAGTCAAGGCACCTAATTTTACCACAAAAACTGCATAAAAGTGTGCTGAAAAACTTGGCTTATGCACGAGTATATATGGTAAATAAAACTTGATCCAACGGGAACCGATTACAAGGGACTATATGTGACCTCCTCCCTGGGGGATGGACAACCGAAAAGGGGTGAGGGGAGACATCGGACAGGGCAAGAAATGACAAAATAACAATTTATAAACTATCAAGGGCTCATGAGGGAGGGGGGAGCAGGGAGGGAGGGGAAAAATGACCTAATGTCGGGGGTTTAAGTGGAGAGAAAATGTTTTGAGAATGAAGTACAAATGCGCTTTACACAATTGATGTGTGTATGGATTGCGATAAGAGTTGTATGAGCCCCTAATAAAATGTTAAAAAAACAAACAACCCACACATTAAAAAACAAAACAAAAAAACACACTGATCCAACGATTTTACTTAAGCAGTTAAGCAATGGAGGAATGACATGCACACAGATAATTAACACAGTGTGATTAAGAAGAGCATGGGTGTTGTATTCAGTCAATCTTGACTCCTCTGCTGTGTGATCTTAGACTCTCTTATCAGTGACTTCCCTTTTAAAATAGCAATAAAATCAACCTCACTTGTGTGTGTGGTTATCAGACAAGTTGGGAATATAAAGCATTTAGCAGTTCCTACCGAAATATGAGTTCTTTCCAGACCCTCCTACCAAAAACAAGAGCTACCAAGTAAATCAGGAATTTCATATTAAGATTAGATAAAACTTTTGGGGTAAGTTGGATCAGGAGAACTCTGGAAAGCTAGGCTACAAACTGCCCGTCACACAGTCTAAAATGAGGCTCCGAAGGGTTTCAGCTGGTACCTCACATACATTGCAAGAGGACATCTTTGGAGAAAGAACGTGAAGTTTAAAACGAAGCAGGAGGCGAGGAGCAGAGGGAAAGAACTTCTTGTCTGCACAGTTGTGATGGCAACAACCATGAAGAGGAGGAGGAGAAGGAAGCAAACATGAGATGGGCATTATTTAGTCACCGATTAGCTATGGAAGGTCAGAGAAATGGATGCAGTGGAGGTGATTCTGACGCGCCGTTTGGCCAAGGGAAACTGGAGTCGTTAGCAAACATGGCAACATTAAAGGGAAGGGCAAAGCTTTGAAGGAAACTTGGAGAAAAATATTTGGGATGAAGAAAGTAAATTCAGACCAAAAGATCTATCAGACAGGAAGGGCGAATAGACTTAGGGAAAGGTCAAGCCTTGAGATCTGATCAGGAATCACGGACCTAAAGATGGCAGCAGACCTATAGGAGCAGATGAAATCTCCTGAGAGAAAACGGAAGGGCCGGGGCATTCCCTAGGGGCAACAGTTGTCATCAGAAACAGAAGAGATCTAAGAGGGGCAGGAGATGGAGATGGGAGGGAGTTTGGTGCTAGAAGGGCATGGAAAGTGCAGAATAAATGAAGTCATGGCACTTCCAGACGAGAGGCTCAATAATGGCTAACGCTGGAGAGATCAAGGAGCCTTAGGAGGATCAGAGGACTATACACTGGTGTTTCCGTAGTCAATGGTGACAAGAAAATGGTTGGAGTTTAGCCAGGGGCGGAAACCAGATTACCAACGCGGGTTAACGAAGTGCAGCACTCAGGAAAGACATTTCATTTCAGAAGCAGGAACAAGAAATTCATTAAAACACCATATTGAGCCCAGTTCAGAAGCGAGCAATGTGTAAGATAAGCATCTCCGCATTCGGGAAACGAAGTGAGGCACGTGCATTAAAAACGTAGTCAAAATTGAGGTTCAGAAAGCTATGGGAAAAGGTAGAGTGTGAGAGGGCCATTGCTCTGGGAGGATCTCAGGGGGCTTCTTGCAGGAGGTGGGAGAGGACACGAACCTCTGAGAGTCAGGAGGAAGTCTACGGACAGAGAGGGAAAGATGGGCATACAAGGGAAGGAGTGTGTTTTTCTGAAGAGCAATTGAAGAAAAGGCGGGGAAGTGGAATGGGTCTTGATTTCTTTTTTTTTTTTTT
>NW_022103915.1:41948183-41949794 GCF_000313985.2 Echinops telfairi
AATGATGTACAAATGCGCTTTACACAATTGATGTGTGTATGGATTGCGATAACAGTTGTATGAGCCCCTAATAAAATGTTTTAAAAAAAAAGCATCTCAATGGCTTTATTATTTATTCACACACACAAACTGATCTAATGAAGGAATAATATGTAAGTAAAAGTGAAATCATTAGTGGTCAGATGGTTATTTATACCACCATCATCTCACGGGCCGTTTGTTTAGCAGCCGCCCTGCTCCTCTGGGTAACTACAAGCCTAGGTACTAAAGCACCAGGCCTGCTATAAAGCTCCGTCTCATTCCTCCCAGGAGGGGAAGTGGAGAGAACAGCGCATTTAGCTCCACAAAATTGGTTCACATCAGGACCATGGCCCTTTCAAGATAGGTCACGGAGTCAATCGACCTGTCTCCAACCTTTATTTCCTTCTCTGCAAGATGCGGATGGCATTTACCCTGCCGAGTAGTTTTGTGAACTAAAAGGAATAAAATAGGCCAACTTAAGTTCCAAAATTTTACTAGCGCCCCATTAACATGGAGGCATATTGTGATTTATGTACAAAGATGACTCATTCGTCATCCACTAAACTTCCTGAGCGTCATCACCATCAGTTATCCAGCATGATCGCGTCAAGGGGAGGGTGAAAAGAGGAAGGGCCCTTGCCAAGACGGACGGCCACAGTGGCTGGGACAATGGGCTCAAACATGGGAACCATGGTGAGGATGGCGCAGGACCAGGCGGCAAGGATTTGCTGTGTTGCACATGGGCTCACTCCAGGTCGGAGGGACTCGGTGACACCTGCCAACAACAGCATCGTGTGGTAGACCCAAAGACCGAACCAAAGATAGGCCCTAAGGCGTTTAGACTCCAGTGGAGACAAAGAAGCTGTAAGGTGGACAGTGCGTGTTTGGCCTTGGCTCGGGATGCTAGGGAGCCGGAAGGAACTCCCAGACTGGGGTTGGCCGGAGAGAGTGGCAGACGACTTCCTGCGTCTGTCTCAGTACGGATGCCACAGCACGTGGAGCGGAGCATGCACTGCTCTGGGGGTGGTCCACACGTTCCACAGTCCAAGGTCCCAGTCAGTTGAGAGGCTTTCCAGCCCCTTGTGGCAGATTCCCTCGCCCTTAGTTCTGTGGGCATGCTGAGCAGAGAACTCTTTGTCCCAGGAAGCTGCTGTGTGCTTTCTAGAACAGTTACCGGCATCCCAGTCTCTGCTCACTGCATTTCAAGAGCATCCCCACCCATCCCAGTCTGACAACCAAACATGTCTCCAGGCACCGCTAATAGCTCAGGGGAGGTGGGGGCAAACAAAACTTTCCTCCGTTGAAACGTCTGCCTTAAGTCCATGGAAAACCAGCGTGGGCAATTCCAGAAGGAATGAGATCTGTACAGTTAGTATTGAGATCATTAGACCAGGTGGGGGGATGAATAAACTTCCTGGAGCTCCTCTGACTAATTCCTTTTGAGTCTCATCCAGAAAAGTCCTAGGCCAGTCGTTTAGTCCACAGGCACCGAGCTGAGATGCAACGATAGCACCACAGCCGTCCATTCGTGCTTGAAAAACGTTGTCTGGACTTGGTCGAGCAGTTCAGAGTCTGAGTCTCAGCTCTGTC
>NW_022103915.1:41951099-41975516 GCF_000313985.2 Echinops telfairi
TGAGCATCATAGAATGCCAATTTAATAGAAGAAAGTATTCTTGCATTGAGGGAGTACTTGAGTGGAGGCCCAATGTCCTTCTGCTACCTTAATAGAGACGAGGAAACCTGAGCACTTGTGAGGGGGAAGAAAGGAGCTCATCAAGAGGCAGAGACTCAGGACACATGTACAGGCAGGGCACGGTGCCAGTGCGTAATGAAAGGATGAACGTAGGGCTGGGGATAAGGGTGAGCCCAGGACAGGTGACAGGAGGGAGAGGTGTGTGGAGGTGGAGAGAAATGGCTTTCAGGAACAGAGGCATGACATGCTGTTGACATCAGCTTAGACGGATTTTCTAAAGCGAAGGGATTTGTCTTATCTTTTGAGGAACTGAAAATTTAGAATGCTAAAAGGAAGAATAAAACTCATTTCATTGATTTCTTTTAGTCTTATCCACTGTTAAAAAAAAAAAGAAGAAGAAAAAGAAACGATTTCACAGAGAGTCCTCCCTCCTCACTTGCTAAAGAGAGCCTGCTCTCCGGGGGAACACTCTCGTGATGTTTTCAGGCTCGTTTGTATTTTCACTAGCTCTCCTTATAATCAATGAATGTGCCATAGAGACACAAATGACGAGCTGATATCTGGCTGTCCTTACATTTGTGCTCAGGCAATGGAGAACAACTTAAAAAAAATTTTTTTTCAGCCCAAGCAGCAAAGGGGTTATTTCCTTGGCTTACCATCCCTTACTTTTTACTTTTATCTGGGTGAACAGATTGGTATCCTACAGGTTTGGAAAGTGCCAGATGAAAAGCAAATGAAGGGAACGAGGAGGAGGGTAAGCAGAGTTAGCGCAGAGCTGGACAGGAAGACCCCGCCCCCAGGGACCACACGGCCAGCTTTACCTGAATGATGGTTCCAGAAGATGAGGACGCTCTGTCTTCCTCCTTGTCCTTGTCATGCTCCGAGAGGAAAGACCAAGAACCGGAAGACGGCTCTGCTTTCTTACCTCCATGCTAACACAGAGACCAAATCATTACCAAGGAGCAGCGATTTTTCCCTCCCTCAGCCAGCATCCCACCCCTCTTATTCATACAAGACTCATCTTCCCAGGCGGTGCACCGGTGGCCCTCAATCCCACCCCTCCTCCGACTGCTCATTTACGTCTTCTTTCAAAGCTGTGGTGACTCTCTCTGTAGCCTAGCAAACGTTTGAAAGTTGGGAGCCAGCTATCATCAACAGTAGAAGCAATGAAAAAGATGAAAAATCAAACAAACTGCGTTCCAGGAATTTAGCCGACTTTAGTAAATATAACTTTAAACATTAAAATGACAGTGTGAGGGCCATGTTTTTTTGGGTGGGGGTGGGGGTGGGTCAAAGATAAACTATAGATATTATAAACCTATCAGCTCAGAGGCAAATCAGCACCTATCTCACGCTGAAATGCATGCACCCATTTGGGCCCTGGCACCTCCTTCAATCTCCTAATTCTCTCTACCACACTCTTGCACTTCCAAAGTCTCGCGCATCCCACTGCGGCTTCCTCCCCTGGGAACTCAGAAGCTGGGAAAACCCACGGCCACTGAGTCCATTCTGGCCCCGTGCATTGCAGAACAGAATGGCTCTCCAGGGTTTCTTGGCTGTCGTCTTTATAGAAGCAGACTGCCAGGCCTTTCCTCTGCAGTGCTGCTGGGTGGGTTCGAACCACCTGCCCTCAGGTTAGCAGTCAATTGCAAATTTCTTGTGCCACCCAGGGTCCTTACCAAAGCGGTCTGCTCTGTCTGACAATGGAACTGTTTGAGGATTGATAAAAATGAGCATTAAATATCGAAGGGTTATACGAGAAGCCTTCAAAAAGTTTGTGGGCATATAGAATTAAAAGATCATGGGACTTTTCCATGAGCCTTTTGAAGCCAACTCATATGTGAGACATAAAACTATCAGTTGCTGGAATTCTCTCTCTCTTTTGTAGAAGACCCATTAGTTTTGTGCTTATTCAGGAAAAAAAAACCTTATTGTAGTGAAATAGAGCTAACAAAACGTTTCAACCACTGCGACATAAAAGCCGCATTCACTACGTTCACCTGCTGTGCAAACACCATCACTTCCCATTTCTAATTTTTTTTCATTACACTGCTTAAAAATGCTGTACTCTTTAAGACATCCTTTCCCTATTTCTCCTTCTCACCCGTCCCAGGTGAGACGGGTCTTGGTCTCAAGGACCTTGGTCTCTATAAGCAACTGTCTATTCGGGAGAGCAGCTGGTTTTTGAAGCAAGAGCTGGAAGCCGACGTCAGGAAAGACAACTCTAAGTGCCTCTGTTCACGAGTTGCAGGGAAGCAGTAAGACTCGGCAGGATCAGCGCAAACACAACGCTTCATGTCCTCGGCAGAACCATTTCAGTCAAAAACAAGAAATTCACTCTGGGAAAAATAAAGTTCCAGACACGAATGACCAGGAGTGCTGACTAGCACGCTCTGAAAATGTCAGAGACAGTACGTACTCACAAGTCAGAACATAACAAGGACCTCACCTCCTCCCTCACGCCAACAAGTAAGTGTGTCTGAATTACATCCGTCCTACTTTTAGGGTGCTGAAGTAGTTTTAGAGACACTTGAAAAGATCAGCCCTAATTTATTTTTCTAATCTCTAGGTTTCTATTCATTTTTAAGTTCTTTTGATGGGCCTTCTCCTATAAGCAACAGACTTGAACGCATAACCCACTTTAATGTGAAAACCAGAGTCCTTACTTCACTCTTCACGGACCCTTCCTCCGCCTCTTCGGCGACGGCAGGCAGCAGGGACATGGAGCCCGCTCTGTCCAGCTGAAAGGCACAGCACACGCACCCGGGCGGGCAGTCAGGCGGCCGCTCGGCAACCCGCGCTCCCGGCCCGGCTACATGTCTGCAGAGCTAATTTTTTACTAGTTCTGTCCGAGAGGCCCGCCCACAGCAGCAGCCTCCGCGTCCTGCACCTTTTTGCACATCATGCAGCCACATGCCTGTTTTTCCCCAATCTTGTTGTCAGGTGCCATCAAATCTTAGATCTTTTCGCCTGGATGGCCTCCCACCGTCGCTCATCCAAATGATTCAAGACTGTGATTCATGGCCGTGGATTAAGCACAGCCTTAGAGGAGACAAGCTGTACCCAATTTTGAGTCTGCAATGGGCCCCTGACTTCAATAGGAAGTGACTTCAGACGGTGGGGCTCCCATCTACCTGCCCGTGGAATTTCATAAGCCACTTGGGCACAAGAATTCTGGACAGAGTCCAGAACACACCCTGAAGACTTCGATTCGCTAGTTAACAATCTCAAGTGGAGTTATCTCAACTTTCAAAATTCCTTAACTGCACAGAATGTGGGCTCAAATGCCACAGGCCTTTCAGGGGAGAATCTAACCTTCAGCCACACTCACCTTCCAATCAGAAGCCTCCCTCTTGGCCACGCCACCCTCTTCGGGCGCAGAAGCTGACAGCGTTTCTTTCTCGGATTCGTGTTGCTCTTGCTTCAGATGCTGGTGAAGGCTCAGTACCGCCGTCTTCAAGTTCACCAACAGCTCTTCTTTTTTCTGGTTTAGACTCAGAATTTGCTCTTCCAGGCTGTTGATTTCTCCCTGTGAAGAAAACCCGTTTGCTCTGCTTGGGGGCGTTCGGGGTCCTTGGTTGTCCATCGGTGCCTGTGTCGTTGGGTAGACAGGATGAAACTTTTGCTACGCTGCTGCCGGGTGTGCAGAGCTGAGTGTACATCCCTGGCGCCCTGGAACACCACTCCTGGCTTCGTTTCCAAATAGCCTGCGGAGGTTATATAACCGACAGGATGCACGAGCCCCACCCAGAGCCTTGTGAATGAGAATCTCTGGGGCTTGAACTGAGGCTGGAATTTCTTCTAACAAGCCTCACAGGTGGATGTGCTCTGTGGCCCAGGCTGGGAGCCACTGCTCTCTTGTCTGCAGGGGACTGACGGGATTGGATCCAGGCAGCCAGTCCCAGAAACCTGCTCTTCAATCAGTTCCTTCTTAAGTACTGATTCTTAAGGAAGTTTGCATTTAGGAATCACTGAGAAAAAAACAACCCAGGTTTGAAACCTCACACTTTCATTATTGCCTCTGAAGCCATCATTGATATTACTAAATTCTTGGCTTTTTCTCAAAGTCAAAGCCTCCTGACAAACTCACTGCTATTGAGGCAATTCTGATTTATAGTGACCCTATAAGACAGGGTTGAACTGCCCCCGTGGGCTTCTGCAACTGCATCTCTTTACAGGAGTAGAAAGCCTTGTCTTTCTCCCAAATGGGACTAACTAAACAAACAGCAGTGACACTGCGGAGTGTCACTTATTGTAGAAATGAGGAACAAATGATTCTAAGTTTTATAATGCTACTTTAAAAAATGTCTTAAAAGGGGGATGGTAAAAAAGAGAAAAAAATGTCTTGAACCTGGTAGATATGCAAACCATTATTCAAGGAGGATTATGGGAGTATAGAACCCTGACTGGGAAAAAAAATTCCAGCTGTCACCCAGATAAAGATGTTTGTCTCTCGCATCTCTGATACAAGCCATTCAACTTCTGCCCAAACTCTAACCTGCTCCTTTTTAGGAAATCTTCATTATCAGGAACGACTGGACTTTTGTTCCTAGTAAGAGGAGGGCTTGAAAATGTTCATGGAGAAATGGAATGAGAAAATAATGGAAACTTTCCATGAAGCCTTTGAAGCTCCTGCCGAGATTCCTTAAACCTCTATTTCATCTCTGTTCTTAGAAGAATGGAGGGTAAATTCTAATCCCAGGATACTTTGCCTGCCATTGCTTTTGTGTCATCAAGGCAATGTCACCCCAGTGAAAGAGGCAAGTGATGTTTTAGGAGCCGTGTGAACAATCTTGACTTCAGGCTTGTGATCACTTTGAGAAGCACTGCTCTTTGCCATACATGCCCCATAAAACTATGTCTCGGCAGTCCACTGGGAGACTAAGTCTTATTCTAATGGATGTAGTATTATTTTGGGGAGATCCTGCACTTCTGAAATTTAATGTTTATTGGAAATGGAACATAAGCCACAGGCAACTTAGACTTAATTCAGAAAACTGTCATTTTCCCCAAAGCAATCGCAGGAATTTGGGCTTCAGGCCAAATAATAGCATTGAAAGAGGAATGTATTCAGTAGCAGAAGGGCCAGGGCTAGGAGCTGATAGCCCTTATCTAAGCCATGTCTCTGAGTAGTTGCAGCTATCTTAACATAACCGTTATATTGGTAGTTATTGTTCACTACTTTGTACACAAAGTTGTAGTTATTGTGTTTTTTTAAGTCACTTTTATTTTAAGAATGCCCTCTATGCAGAATGTGTCTTTGTAATATTCTGTATCACAAAATGGGAAGTAGGTAGGAAGTACTGCTGCATGCCAAAGGATGATGGTTGAGGAAAAGTATTTGTGTGACTATTTGAGTTACCAGCTGAACTAGCCTTCCTCTTCTTGAAATACCATTTTAAAATAACAGCTGGCAAACAGTACTTATACACTTAAATATTAAAGAATTTTTCAGATGAGACAGGTGATGTGGTAGATGTGATTTTTATATATCACCTAATGAAATTTGGATGATCTGCATAACTTAGTGTAAGAATATTTTACAAGTGATCAAGCTTAGTGTTATAAAATCATACACAGGTGGAAGAACTATCCAAAGCACAAGATCAACCAGGAGGGTGCAATGTAACAGTATGAAAAGTTGTTTGACCTTGCCTCAAGTTCTATTTTATAACTACTTTAACCAATGAGCAAGGACCACATGTAGAGGCTAAGTGTAGTTTCAAAGAAGAATGTCCACAACTACTCAAAAATAGCTGCTGAAATCTTCCTCCCCCTCCTTTTCAACTAATTATCAGTGTAAAGCAGGCTTGTCTTTGTATATTTGAGGCAAAATTACTTCAAAGGATTGAAGCAGAAGCAGAGGAAAATCTAGTTGACCCCTCTGAAGTCAGATACTGAAAGAATTTGCAAAGATGTATAATTGTGGGATTCTTCCCACAACTTTTAGTTTTGGGAAATTGCTATTTTCATTAAAGTGTTATTTATATTAAAATTTAATGGCTTCCTTATTACTTAAAAAACCAAAAGAGATATATTTTAACTTGCTCAGTTTTAATTTCCACATTGAGAGATACAAGCAATATTAAAAAAAAAACTATTTGGCATTCGGGATAATTTTTGAGTTAAAAGAGAAATTTTACATTTTACAGTCATTAACACTCCATTAACGAGTCCACCGCTTACGAGCTGTGTCACCTTGGACCCCTTTCTACTTCACGTTAAGTGTTAACCATCTTGTTACAGTTCTCCCTTGTTTTGATCACCAACCAACTGCTTCCCTACATCAACTTCACGGCAGGGAAAACGCAGCTCTCTCAACGTCCCTGGCACACAGTCAGGCTTTTTCATTATAGACACACTAATTCAAAAACAGCCTGAAAAATCTCTGGGGGCAGAGGGTTAGCATACAAACCGTAACTGGGTCTACAGGGCATTGTTAAGTATGGTATGACCCAGGAGACATGTACACACTGCTTAGCATACAGAGTCTTCGCTCTAGCAGTGTTCAGGATCTTACCTCGAAAGGGCCAGGCTCCTTTCCAGAAAGCTAGCTGGCTATGGCTAGCTACTAATAGCTATGGCTTCTCAATCCCACCCACCGCCCAAAACCACCTCCAACTCATTGCTGTGGCATCAATTTTGACTCCCAGTGACTCTATATGGTTTTTAAGACTAGAAAATCTTTGACGGGAAGAGACAGCCTCATCTATCTCTTGCGGTGCTGCTGATGGGCATGAACCTCAGACCTCTTGGTCAGCAGCCCAATACTCATTGCATGATTTCTTACAGCTATAACTTTTAAAATAACTATGACTAGATAACCAAACTTTATGAAGTAGGAATGGAGAAGAATGACATGCAAAAAATACCTTCAAATTGAATAGTCAAGTAAGCAGGGTACTGTACTACCACAAAGGCTTATAAACCCCAAGAGTCTAGTACATGATTGTTAAATGAACTGAAATGTGGATGAATAAATGAAAAAAAAAAAACCAACATACCTGTACCTGTGGCAAGTTGGCAACTCTGTCTGGTGACACACGTTCAGGGGAAAACTCAGCTGAGTAATTATTTAAGGTCTCTTTCAACTGTTCAATTTCTCCATCACATTCATCAATCTGCTCTGTGGCTATCTATAAAGTACCAAAAACAGAGAGAAGAGAATCTTGACATACGGGCTCAGGTCTAAATTGATGATTATTTCGAATATCTAACCTCCCTGGGTGACCCAAAGTGAACACACTTTGCTACTAACTGAGAAGTTGGAAGTTTGAGTCCACCCAGGCCTGAAAGTCCACGCCCCTAAATGAACGGTTTCAGCAGAAAGGGCCGGCAATCTGCTTCCAAACAATTAGTCACGGAGCACAGTTCTACTCTGACTCATGGTGTGTGTGTGGGGGGGGTGGGGGTGGGGGGCATCACCAGGAATTGGAATTGAATGGGAAACAATAGATTTAATAATGTTTTTGGATCTTGTCAGACGTCCCAGTTAGCTACTGCCAATGTGTACCCAGGAAGTTTCTAAATCAAGAAATGGTAAGTTAAGTCGAACATTTTGGAAAGCTGACACCTGACTTTGCTCTACTGGATCGAGGGCATCTTGTTCAGTGCTCAGAGTGCTATTTGATACCCTTCTGGCCTCCATACTTCCGGGAGAGTGGCCTTATTAGCCTGGGAAATATCTTATGGCATGTTAATATGGAGGTGCTGACTACTATGGAACAACAGTACGCCACACGAGGGTGACATTACTGATTTGGGATGGAAACGTCATAGGATTCGAAAGTTCTGATAGCAATGATGATGAATTTTCCCAGTCGAGCCACACATTCACTTGGCATCCCTTGGACTCGGTGATAAACATTTTATGAGTAAAGCTCAGTGTGACCTTGCCGAATAAAGCTAAAGAAGAAGAGTAACTTCCACGTGGTGTGTGACTTTGCTGTTGTGAGGGGCTGCTGGGTCCATTCTGACGCATCGCGACACTGTGCACAACAGAGAGAAGCACCCCTCCCTTGTCGTGTGCCATCCTCACAATTGTCCTCACGTTGGCATTGCTGCAGCCATGGTGTCAATCCATCTGGTGGAGGGCTTTCCTCTTTTTCACTGCCCTCTCCCCCACTTTACCAAGCATGATGTCCGTTTCCAAGACCCGGTCTCTCCTGACAACATGTCCTAAGTACGTAAGACTAAGTCTTGCCATCTTTACCTCTAAGGAGCATTCTGGCTGTACTTCCAAGTTATTCCGCGAGCTCAAAACTTTGTGAAAGAAATGATATAATTGAAGGACGAGGTAAGACAAAAGGGGAAATACTATGAGCCCGTAATTAGAACCATCAGGGGTTGGGAAAGGAGAACATGGGTATTATTGCTTATGAGGCACTTGAGTTTTTGTTGAAGTGATATTTGGAAATAATAATGGTTGTACAACCTCAGAACGACAACAACAACAACAAAACTCACTGCCCTTGAGTCAATTTTGACTCATAGCAACCCTGTAGGACAGAGGAGGGCCTCTGTGGGTTTCTGAAGCTGTAACTCTTTCAGGGCGCAGACAGAATCATCTTTCTCCTGTGGAGAAAGTCGAGCCTGTGGTTAACAACCCCTCCACTAACCCATCACGCCACCAGGACTCCTGTGGGAGGCACAACCTGGTGGGTGCAAATGAGATCACTGCATTGAGCACTTGACAACTGATTTAAAATGGAAACTGCTCTGTTATGTATCTCGTAACACAACAAAAAATTAAAGTATGACACAGGAAATTACCTTCAAATGAACATCTAGCTATTTCCTCGGTGTGCCTCATCCTGAAGCAAAATACCTTTTAAAAGCAGAAACTTTCTGGCTAAGACAGAATTCTTCCTTGTCTTTTCTTTAATATTTAACTATGCTTCTGGCTGTAGGCTGGACATGAATGACCATGGTTGCTGCACACACCTGCTCCCCAACTTTCCATAATGAGCTATACCCCTTTATCCTCCCCCCCAAAAGACTTTGTCCTGCTTTCTTACCATGAGGAGCCTTACAGTAACCTGGCGGAAGAAGCAAAAGAAAGTACCACATTCTAATGATTTTTATGACTACCGCTTACTTCACTTTGAAATGCAGGAGGTCATATCTGACTTTCACTCTCACGATGAGATGGGAAATTCTAGCAGCGCAGTCTGATGCCTGACTTGGCACAAA
This sequence comes from Echinops telfairi, assembly GCF_000313985.2. Taxonomy (NCBI): domain Eukaryota; kingdom Metazoa; phylum Chordata; class Mammalia; order Afrosoricida; family Tenrecidae; genus Echinops; species Echinops telfairi. The sequence goes on from NW_022103915.1 coordinate 41,960,352, forward strand.
ACATAATTTCCTCGGCCGTTTCCCACTCCCATTGTGTGAGGAAGTCACTTTAAAGCAGAGTTCGGGCTGTCACTGTCTTTTCCTAACCAGCAGACCCGTAAAGAAGAACAAGACGAAAAGTAATAGATCAAGTTTTATATGATTTCCCCTTTCCTTCTTTTTGTATTAAGAAGAGAAGGACACCGAGTGCCAGATCGCCTTTCCTCCTCCCTGGGACGTTAGGAAATGATGGTGATTATCATAAGCCAGGCTCAACCGACCGCGAGAGCTAAGGCTCAAACTGGAGGGGACAGCACCCTCAAATCTTAGGAGATTTGAGAATAACGCGTGACCCCCAAAATGGTGCAAGAAGCTTACGAGGTAGAAAGAGCTGTTTTCTTAGAACCAGATGGTGTTCCTGAGGGAAGAAAAAGAACCCCTTCTCCTGAGCCCACAGAGCAGCAGGAGCGGGATGGAGAGTTCTAACCCAAAGCAAACGCACTGCCCTGGAGTCATTTCTGACTCAGGATGGCCCTAGGACAGGGTAAAACTGTCACTGTGAGTTTCCAAGACGGTAACTCTTTACGGGAGTACAGCCCCGCCTTTCTTCTGAGGAGCAGCCAGTGGTTCTGAATGCTGGACCTGGGGTTAGCAGCCCAACCACTATGCCACCAGGGCCCTGGGCAGTTCTAAGAGGACTGGGAAGTCCAGAACTTAGGGCTCTTCCAGCAAGTTTCTGTCCTTGTGGGAGTGTTGTCGACTTAGGAATACAAACTAGAACAAAATGCTCGTTTCTGTCTAACGATGATTCCCAGGATAGGGAGCGTGAGATCTGGGGTTTAGAAACTCTCCTTCTTGCCCTTTCTGAAACTGCTCTGCACACAATCTGTGAGCAAATCATCCAACACAGTCGTCGTCGATGTGAGAATAAGGACAATAAAGTGCTGTTGTGTCCACATCGTGTATGTGAGAACAAAATGAGATGAGCAATAAGCCAGAGACCGAAACATTTACATTTTACTCACTGTCTAGGTCTGCCTGCCGCGTGAGATTGCAAATGTCTCCCCTCTCCACCCCCCTTGCCCAGGCTTGACTCTTCCCACAATACCTACTTCATGACCTAGTGATACAACAACGCTTAATGGCACTAAACAGACCCTGACTACACTTTGATATGATCAACCAGAACAAGGGTAAGAATTGAGAAAAATAACCCAAGCTCATCTATCCCGGATAGTGATGTGGGAAGTGGCCACAAGCATCAACCAGAGCAACACCGGTCTGCCAGGGGCATTTGATCTGCCCGTTTGTCAGAAACGAAACAGAACCAGCTCCTGCTGACCGTGTTCGGTGACGTTGAAGTTCATCCCACGCACCGCTCACCTTCAACAGCTCAGTTTGCTCTTGAGCCACGTTTTCCAGCAGCCTGACATCTTGTACCAGCTGGGCGGTCCGCTGAAACACAGGCAGAGGCTTCAGGCCTCTCTGCGGTAAACTCAGTTCCGCTTGGTACGATACGATCTCAGCGATGGTTTTCTTCATGGGCCGTAGATTTTCAAGTATGACCTTCAATTACAGAAAGGAAAAGCAAATGGCATATGTAAAAAGGGGGAGCGAGGCACTGCTCGACTTAATGATTTGAAATGAAAACAATGTAATCAGGCTTCATAGAGTCTATTTTTGTTTTGTTTAATCATTTTATTGGGGGTTCGTACAACGCTGATCACAATCCATCCATCCATCCATCCATTGTGTCAAGCACATTTGCACATTTGTTGCCCTCATCATTCTCAAAACATCTGCTTTCCACTTGAGCCCCTGGCACCAGCTCCTTATTTGTCCCCTCCCTCCCCGCCCCCCCATCCCTCATGAACCCTTAATTATTTACAAGTCATTATTATGCTGTCATCTCTTACACTGTCCAATGTCTCCCTTCACCCACTTTTCTGTTGTCCGTCCCCCAGGGAGGAGGTTATATGTAGATCCTTATAAATGGTTCCCCCTCCCTACCCCAGCTTCCCTCCACCCTCCTGGTATCACCCCTCTCAGTACTGGTCTTGAGGGGTTCATCTGTCCTGTATTTCCCGTGTTTCCAGTTCCCATCTGTACCAGTGTTCATCCTTCCGTCCAGCTTGGTGCCCTCTTGACCAGAACCCTCACAGTTTCTATTTTTAAGCATTTGTTTAACCCAGATTCAGCATGGTTACATGTTTGTGATCTGGTCATTCACGATCTCATGAAAGGCTGGCTGGAATAAGAGCAAGCTACCAGCACCCAGTTACCCCTTGGGTCAAACCTTTCCTTCCTTCCCTCCCTTCCTCTCTCTGTAGAAAAGTTTTACTTGGTGTATTGTCACAGGCGGGGAACAATATCAGCGCAGGTCCTCTATCTTAGCTGCCAACAGCTAGCGCAGGGCTTTCCACATAACAGGACTGTTAGGTAGCAAAACAGGGGGTTGGTCCGCTCCATGCCTAGGGGCCCCCTGCAGGAGGTTGGAAGCCAATAAAAGTTAAAGGGCATGCGCCAATTCAGGCCCTTGAGCCAGGTGAGCTTAATTCAGCCAATGGGGTCAGCCAGTACCGTTGACCATGCCTCCCAGCTGAAAGCCCTAAAAGTCTGAACCTGGAGACCACTGCCCTCATTTTTTCCAGCTGCTCCTTGGCCTTCCAGTAGTCTCTCTCCCCCTCCCCCTCCCTCTCCCCCCCTCTCTCCTCAGGCCACCACGTGTGGGTGTGCAGCTCCATGAGGGTGCCTGTGTTCAGTTAACTGTAAAACCTGAGACTTCTATCCTTTATAAAAACCCACTTGGATCACAAACCAGGCGTCAGTGTAAATTCTTTCTCAAGTGAAGGCAAGAACCGAGGTATTTCCCATCTGAGGAATCTAAAAGGACCGCAAAACGCACATTTAAAAATTGAACTCCAATGTCTTGTCAAATTCCGTGAGCTCTAGAAACCCACTGTCACTGAACCAATGCTGACTTATCACTAGGGTTTCTGAGGCTGCAAATCTTTCCAGGAGCATCTTTTTCTGCGGAGCATCTAGTGGCTTTGAACCACTGACTTTGCAGCCTGTAGTCTTCAGCTTACTCCTAGCACCGCCAGGGCTCCTTATGAGTCCCAGAAGAACACCATGAACCTACTTTGCTTTACTACTATCGGATCTGTAGGGATTTGGATGTACACCACTGGCGTATTAGAAAAGTTAGCCGGTGTACTTTGGAGAGACTGTGTGTTCAGACCCAGACGACCTCAGTAAACAGATATCAAAATAAGCAAGTCACATGCCTACAAAAGTTGATTACACCATACTCCAGTCTACCCAATGTACACGGAAAGCATGAAAGGGTTGAAATATTGTGAGACTCACCCAAATGTGACGGAGACATGAAGTGAGCCCATGCTGTTGGAAAGATGGCAGTGATCCACATGCTCAACACAAGCGCACGACAAACGTTCAATTTGCTTAAAAATGTAACATCGATGAAGTACAGTCACAAGTAGGCTTGTATTTCATTTACTAGGCATTTCTGTTTCATTCCATCCTTGCTACCCCCCTGGGAGGGATGTAGTCAAAACCTCCATTTCACACATAATCAGAGACAGTGGGATACCCAGGCAAGGTTATACAGCAGAGAGAGGGCTGGGAGTAAAGCCAGGGAGTGCCAGATCTCGACACATGCTCTTACTCAGCAGGCTCAGGGAGAATGAAGGTTTATCTGCTGCTTGGTAGATTCCACCTCCTCTGCTAGGGGGCTATCTAGACCATTGTTCAGTGTAATCACCTCATATCAATTTAGAGGCATGACAGAGAGTCCAAGCAGAGACAGTTATCTAATGATTCAAAGTCACAGATGTGGTAAGTCATGTAGGTAAGACTGGCACTTAGTGCTCTTGGGGTTAGATGGTCACAGTTTTAAGAAAATTCAAGATCTGAATTTCACTGAGAGTCAAAACTTCCAAACTCTGAACTTTTAGGAAGAAATTAGGTGAAAAAAAAATAGTTTTAAAGCATACTGAATTATGATGATAACTTAATTAGAATTTAAAACACTTACAGTTATTCAAATCCAATTTTTTTCTCCCTCGCTTTACTTTGCTGGTTTTGGTTGGGTTTTAACGACAACACACTTTTACATACTAAAAAGTAGATATGGGGGGGGGGGCATGGAGGGAAAAAAGAAAAGCTGATACCTCAAATAGAAAGTAAATGTTTAGAAAATGATGGCAACATATGTACACATATGCTTGATACGATTGAAGTATGGACTGCTCTAAGCTGTAAGAGCCCCAATAAAATGATTTATATATATATATACATAAATTAAAAAATAGATATAAGTGTTATGAGAAAATACTTTTAATCATGATCCATGCTTACCTCTCCATGTTTAAGATTTTCTTCAGGTGAAAAGTCAAATATTTCTTTTGCTAACAGGATTGCTTTGATTTTTGAAACTTTCTTCTCCATTGCCTTGACTTCTGTTTCAATAGCAACCACATCCTACAATTTAAGCATCAATAAAACACTCATGGAGTTTAATAACCTATGAAACACAATCTATTGCCATTAACTCATCTCATATCTAATCAAAAAATGTTTGCCACGATTTCTCTTAAGAACTACAAAGTAGTACACAAGCAGCATGGATGCTCTCCAATCAAAATGTTATTCAATGAACAGGATGTCCCACAGTATAAGAACTGTACGGCCATTGAGCCCATTCTGACTCGTAGCACCTCTACGAAGAACTGCTTGTTCCTACGAGTAGTTGCATTAAAAATCCTCAGAGAACCACTTAGAAATCACTTTGCGAGAATACAAGTAGTATAAATACAAACCTTTTGATTTTTAAAAGAAAGTTCAGAACTATCTTCAAACTCTTCAGCTTTACCTCTGGGATGCATTTAAACACCTAAGTGCAAGTGGCCTGGCATTTTAAAAATGCCCTCTATTTGAAGTAGGTGATAAAGTCTCTCCTGGGAAAACACCACAGGAGCTGGGAGACCGACAGGATTTTCTTGTCAATCCCCTAATGAACTATTGCCAGAGAAGGAGTCCTCGACTTACTTTTTAACCTACTCAAGTAAATTTAAACAATGGATCACTTAGCCAGGGACTAGTCTCTCAACTTCCAAAGCCTGGCCAAGACTCTGAATGAAGATGCTATTAAAATAGAAGTCAAAATATGCGCTGCAAACTCCACAGATGGAAGCCCACGCGCACCACCGGAGAGCGCTCAGCCCTTCGCTTCAGAGCTCAAGTGTGGTTCTCGTCGGCAATAAGAAATTGCAGCTAAAACGGAAGAGAGCGAAAAAACGCCATAAGACTAGGCCAAAGGACTCAAGCGATAGAGGTTCTGAGGTCTTCCTACAGAAACAAACATCTTTATAGCAAATAAAGCCACAAGAACATATCTCTTTATTGTGGGGTCTCTAAATGATAAAGAAAAGTTAAATGACATTGGAATATTTTTGTCTGTGTCTTTTATTTAAGAAGCTATACAAAAGTATACATTGTATTTTAAGATCAATTCCATAAACAATTATAGAAGCATTTTGAAAGTTTGGACTACATGTCGACAACCAGGGATGTTTACTTGAACAATCATTTCCCTGAGGTTACACGAGTGTGTAGGGAAAGTAACTGAGAAACGAAAGGTAAAATAATTAGGAACTGCCTTTGTCTTCCCTGTGTGACTCTGTTCTTCAACAGAGGCCTCGCTTGTTTCAAACAAAAATAAATCAGTAAAGTCCAGTGGACACAGCAGGCCCTCAACACACGTGCTATTGTTGAATAAGAAAATTGGAACATTGTCTCTCTTAATTCCCTTCTTGTTAATCTGTGGTTTGAGTTTGACGGTATCACTTCTTACTGACAAAGGGCCATCCCTGAACTACTCTGATCTAGCTTCACCCCTTTCTAAGCAGCCCACTACTGGATGAAGAATGGGGATTTGATTTCCTGGTGTAGTTGTGCCGGACATTGCCAATACAGTAAACTATAACCCAGGAAATAGGACCACGAGTTTATCCAATCAAATTGTCTTCCACATAAGTAGGTGTGAATTAGCACTAGATTGTGACTTATTAAATGAAATGGAAATTTAAAATAAGAGTTCACATCTTTTCGGTGCAAACTTACATCAGCCATCCGCTGAATCTGTGGAAGGCTGTCCATGATTCTTTGTTGTAAAGTTGTCACTTGGCTACTTAGCAGCTGTACTGACTGTGCTAAGTCATCCGTTTCAAAAATTATGGAGAGGTCTTCCAGATCTGAGAAAATGGAATATAAAAGATTGTGCTTCTGTTCCGAATCTTCCAAAGCCATCTGGACAGGGAAAAGCAACAGGGAAAGAAAAAGGAGGCAAATTGATAACGGGAAGTGTGGCAGTTACATCAACTTGAAAGCATATAAAAGTGTAGGGCTGGTAGTCAACTGGTCACTCGGGTCACAGCCTGGTGGGACCTCCTTGTGGGCGTGGCCTTCTCATAAGAAGGGCCCTGGGAGCCTCCTCGTCTCCCCCTGCCCCCTGCCTTCCCCTCCCTGCTGGCTGAGCCTGATTGCTGCCAGTGCCCTGTGATGGGTCCACCGCCATTGGATCTGCGCGACTCAGCACCCCCAAGCCTGTGATATTCCTGCATTCTGCCCCCAAACCAGTCGCCATGGCCTTCTCTGAATTGAATTTAATTGGCCCAGCAGATGCCCTCGAACCATTTAAGAAAACAAACACACCAAATTCACTGCTTTCGAATACCTTCCGATGCATAGTGATCCTTTAGGATCCTTTAGGGTAGGACTGCCCCTGTGGGTTTACCAGACTGCAACTGTCTATGGGAATACAAAGTCTCATTTTTCTCCCACAGAGTAGCTGGTGGTTTTGAACTGCTGACCTTGTGGATAACAGCCCAACATTGTAACCCACTATACCACCAGAACTCCAGGCTTTTTTTCAAAGAAACCCTTAAAAATAGAGAAATGCTGAGACATGTGTTGTTTGAAGTGAGCCAGGGCTTGGATGAACAAGAACTGTAGTAGCAATGACTTTTGACTTAACTGTTCCTCTATTCCCCAACTGGAATCAACCCCAATCGTGTTATTTCCATACAACAGAACGCTACTCGGTTATCAGAAGAATGATCTGCTGATACAGGTAACAAGCTGGATGAATTTCAAAAGCATTATGTAAGGCATTCGTGTAGAAAAGGCAAACTTATCATGATACAAAAAAAGACGGGGGTGATTACCTCGGGCTGGAGACAGTACTGGGGGTTACAAACTAAGCTTATCCAAAGTCATCGCAGAGCACACTTAGGATGGGTGTATTTCAGTGTATGCAAATTATACTTCAATAAAGTTGGGTGAAATATTTTTATTTTAAAAGCCAGTTTATGCTTCAATCATTCTGAATTACAGAAGCAATATTTGTGGGATCAACAATTGGCAATAAAATCATTTTATTATAAATACAACTTGGGCAAAAGGTGATAGAGCAATTTGAAGAAACTTTTAATTTAAACTTGATTGCTTAGAAGAGAGATTTGAAACATCTTTAGATGTCATTTTAAAAATCAGGGCTTGGAACAAAAAGAATAAGGTATCCTGTAAGGAGGATGACTATTTTCAGTAAAGGGCTAAGATGCACTAATCATATACAGGTAGTTATTTTAGAAGGACTTCTGTTTGAAAGATGCTATCAGGTTGGTCCTCTAGCAATAATTGCCTGTGGGAAAAAGAACTGCCCCTTCCCATGCCCCTGCTTTTCCCACCCAGTGGCAGCTGATAAACAAAGCCTAGCATTTCAAAATGTTCTGAGATTTGGGGCTTTGAGGGCCATCTTTGAATTTTATTAACAACCATCTGTCAACCTCATCCAGTGCAACACTCTTACTCAAAGATGGGAGGAAGTGAAGCTCATGGAAGAGAATTAGGTATCCAAACCATGAAGTCATGATCAGGATGAAAGAAGTAGACTCTAGTCTCCTATATCCCTCTGTCCAGTGCCTTTCACCCGCCCAAGCTTCTTTATGGTGCTTGGGAAGATTGCAGGTAAAGCACAGAAATCATCATGGTCAGCTGAGCTACTACCACATGGACTCTATGAATCCCTCAAACCATTGAAAGAACACTTACCTGCAGCTTGCTAGCATGCTGACTCAGCATCTTGGAAGAGTCATAGTCTACAGGATTGACCAGCAAACTGGTATTTTCTATCCAACCTTCAATGCTCTTCAAAAGGTCATTATATTCCTCCATCTTAATTGTGGCCTGAGAAAGAGACATGGACTCAATTCAGCCTGATCCCTTTTACTTGAGTTGGATGATTCCTGGAGAATCCACTGCTGTTAGCAGTGCTATATCAGGCCTTGCACGCTCCTCTCTGCATGCCTGGGGCCATCTGGCACCACCCTTCTCCTCCCGCTCCAAGTTAGTCTTTCCAATATAAGTCTAAACCTGACCACAAGGGGGAAGGCTATAAGTCATTCTATCCCAACTTTTGCCTCGGCAAGTTTCCAGCTGGAGTCTGGAACTACCAGGAGTTACTCTTTATTCCAGACTTCCATCTGAAAACTAGACTCGTACTTTGTCCTCCTGCTTGCTGTAGACCTTGTCTTTCTTTAAGACCAGGATCCTATCTTGCTCTTCCTAGGTCACATATACGACCCACCCACTCAGGACCCCTACTTGGAAGAGAGGGTGTATTTTGTTTCCAAATGGATTTTTCTTGTAGTTGGCTCCCTTCCTGGACCCAAGATTGAGCAATTTCCAATACTGGTCTTCCCACCTACTGGGAAGCACAAAGCTTTCCTGGAGTCCTGCTGTGGTTTGACTTTTACATAATCTGGGCTTCTGTTTGCCTGCTCAGACTTCCGACCTGCGGAAGGCCTAGCTAAGGTCTAGCATGTCTGATTCGTGAGCTGGGCACCACTTGAGTCATTTCTGTTAGCCAGCTCTGTTTCCACCGCCTGCTGTGAGAACCCATTCTACAATCTTCAACTAATTGCATTGATACACCTTCATGTCAGTCCCAACGGTGAGGCTGTCAGCTTAGTGCCCACTAGGCTCTTGCCTCCGGTCTGAGAAATGGCTATACAGAGGAAGCAGACTGCCTCTCTATATTTCTGTTTGTTTGAAACCCATCTCAATGCTATCACGTGATCTCTAGCTATGATGTGTTGCAGCCATACCTTATTTAACTGTGAGGTTCTCGATTCTGCTCTCTGTGCTACTTGCTGATACTGCTGCAAGGGGATCATCAAATTATCCATCCATTCTTGAGCTTGCCCTGGGTCCTGTTCCACAGTGTCCTGAACTTCAGAATCCAGCTCATTCAGTTTCGCATGCCAGAGATCTAGCTCATCCCACATTTTCTGGAGAAGGAAATCATCAATCAACTTGAAGGAGGACATCATGGTAGACTGTGCTAATGCCTAGTTTGCAACTCATATTTGCCCTTGCAAATCCTACCAAAGCACCACCACCACCGCCACAGCTTTCCATTTATGGCGAGTAACCACCCGTGATGCAATATGGGAAAAGCACCTGGTCTCAGCTCCTTCACTCGAACTGCATTTATTTGCGTTGGGATTGGCAGGAGAGGAGCAGGAAGATCCGGGCATTTCCAGAGGTGAACGACAGATGACAAGGCCAACGCAACCCTGACTTTTTAATAGTGACGAGGTCATGTTATAAGGGGCTGGGTGGAACTTGAAATCTGCTAAAAACAGAACTAAGAACAGTTCTGATGGGATTAAAGTTGTGGCAGAAAGTGCTAGGCGCGTGTACTATCCTTTCCATGTACCGAGTTGACCCGGGACTTGAGAAGGAGAACTGCATGTAACATGGCCAGTTTTACCTAAGAGTTTCCTCCCGAAGATGTTTCTGAAGGGAAATTAATTTGAAATTTCTATTCTTTTTTTTTCTTTCACAGTCTAAAGACAAGCTTTTAATACTTAATATCCTCATTAATTATGGCATTCCCAAGACATTACGAAAAGGCCAGTTTTGCCATCGCAGGCTCTCTCACCATTTGGGAAGATTCCCACCACGGGGAAAGCTAAGAACAACCCCTTTCAAGTGCAACCTTTGCCACAACGTCTCTGGGAGGTGGCACTGCGAGTGTGCCAACACTGGAATGCAGGCTGAATTGTGGGGAATAAAAGAAGGTTGGTACCTTTTGCATTTCTTGAGCCTTCTCAATGCTTTTGCTTTTCTGCTGCAACATCTTTTCAACGTTATGAAGCCCGTTGTTAATTTCTTCAATCTTTCTAGTCATTGCATATGAGGGTGAGCTTTTCGAGACTTCGCTGCTAATCTGTTACCAAGAAGAAGGCACATTTGGCTGAGAGGTATTTTCAGTATCCCAACAAGTAAATGGATAGTCATTCTGCTATGTAATTCTACTTATAACATTTTTTTAAAGATGATGGGAACGTAAAGCAAATGTGTGGTATAAAAGTGGATTAGCAGACTCGGAATCCCTTGCAATCCCACAATCCCTCTGCGGAGCAGATACCCGAGTGAAGTAAAAGCCAGAATACAAACAGGCAGAGTTACCCCTGTCTGCATCAGAGCATTGATCACAACAGCTAGAGGATGGACAGACAATGGAATACTAGGCATTGCTAGAAAAACCAACGATGAAATCACAAAGCGCCTCATGGCATGGATGGACCAGGAGGACACTGTGCGGAATGAAATGAGTGGATGACCAAAGGACAAATATTCTATGAGACCTCCATTAAAAAGAAAACAAGCAACAAAAAGCCTTTTATGCCAAGGTAACAGATTTTAGCGGTTACCATGGAGGGCAACCAGGGAAGGCGAAGAAGCAATGGGCTGGAGGGTGGACAGCTGGTGAGCTCGGTGAAGGGGAAGACAGTAATTCATCAGAAGGAGAGGCAAACTCGAAGATGGAAGGACAGGATAAACTATGGTGGGGATGGAGGGGCTGAAAGTGTCGCTAAGAGGCCTGCAGGAGCGAATGTAAAGTGGATGGTGTGAAATGCAAGCCCTCCCTAATTGACAATTAAAAACAATTTTTTTTAAACCGATGAACAGAAGTAGTAAAATGAAATCCCGAATAAAATAAATAAATAAAACGAATACACAAAATGTGTTGAATGTAATCTAGGAGATGTATCGAAGATAATGTGTGTGCTGAATTGAGCAAAACCACTGAGTGGAGTGTTCAAAACATACCCCGATCAGTCAAAGAATCTAAGAGCGGTCTGGGAGATAAACGATTTATGCCACACACTCTGCACTTGATGAGAAAATCTCTGCACAGCCCTGTTTCCATTAAAACCAAACGACTCTCCAGCTAATGAAAGGACACAAAACCACCACCTTCGTATTCATTTGCGCTAAATAACTTTGGAAAATGAGCCATTTCTCGGGAAGGCACAGAGCTTAATTTTTCCTGTGTGAATGTCCCAGTATCTATTTTTACAGCAATCGGAATTCTAGCAACAGTAATTTTTTTATCAGAATGATTTTCCTAAGAAAATAACTTTTGCTGAAAGAGATAATAAAGGGATGTTGCCAGTATCCTCCCCTCTCTCGCCCCCCAATGTCTGATTGGTTTGTGTTGTTTTTCTTTAAGCTATGTTGATAAGGCTTTCTTCAGGCAGCCAGTAAATCACCAAATAATGCATTGTGCCCTGTGTGTACTCCATTCAATTCTCAGAAGAACCACTATGTCTAAAGAGATCATATAGAGATTGGAAAACTGAAGCAGGAAACTTGATTGAGGCCACGTGTCAAGGTAGTCCTTGAACTTGTCCTGAGAAGCCCCGAATCTGTAGCCTCAATCCCAGGCACTACCCACAATGCCAGACTCTTGCTCCTTATATATCTTATCTGTGTTCCACAGATCCTCACGGTGCCAAGGCTGCTGCTTCGATCCTGTATTGGTTTTCTATCACTCTGTGACAAATTACCACCAAACAAAGTGTTCAACAGTCTGGGCTTTTTCTCTATGGCAGAAATTAATCTCACTTAGGTACATTAGAAGAAAACAATTTTTGTTTTATTTTTTTTGGCTTGTTTCTTTTTATTTATTTAATCATTTTATTAAGGGCTCATACGACTCTTATCACAATCCATATATACATCAATTGTGTACAGCACATTTGTACACTCATTGCCCTCATCATTCTCAAAACATTTGCTCTCCACGTTAGACCCCGACATCGGGTCCTCATTTTTTCCCCTCCCTCCCTGCCACCCCCTCCCTTATGAGCCCTTGATAATTTATAAATTATTATTTTGTCCTATCTTGCCCTGTCTGACGTCTCCCTTCACCCACTTTTCTGTTGTCCGTCTCCCAGGGAGGAGATTACATATAGATCCTTGTAGTCGGTTCCCTCTTTCCAACCGACTCTCCATCTACCCTCCCAGTATCGCTACTCACACCACTGGTCCTGAAGGGATCATCCGCCCTGGATTCCCTGTGTTTCCAGTTCCTATCTGTACCAGTGTACATCCTCTGGTCTAGCTAGACTTGCAAGGCAGAATTCCAATCATGATAGTGGGGGGGTGGGGGTGGAAGCATTTAGGAAGTAGAGGAAAGTTGTATTTTTCATCGTTGCTACATCACACCCTATCTGGCTCGTCTCCTCCCAGAGACCCCTCTGCAAGGGGATCTCCTGTGGCCTACAAATGGACTTTGGGTCTCTACTCTGCACTCCCCCCATCATTCACTATACAATTTTTGTTTTAAAGGAGTCATTTGAATGAAACAGAATGGCTGGCAGAATGGATTCTACCTTGAAATAAGTCAACTAAGACAAATCAGTTGCTGTTGCTACAAATACACAAGTTGCAGCTGAAATTTTCAACCCTAGATTTGGACGATTGATTTTGATTATTAATTCCCTTGAAAGGGGGAGTCATTTGTATTTGAAATATTCTTGAGAACAATATTTAGCTCTCAAAACATTTAGGATTGTCTTAAAATAAAATCAATAGTCCATGACACGTGAGAGTAACTCATAGCAGATTTCCTTGTGAGTTAAACCTGTAAGATTTGCTACACACATATATTAGTTGGCATGTTTTTGACATGGGTCAGATCATCCTCAGAAAGCTCTCTCATAAATTAGAGATGTATTCTCACATCTAAGTTTGAAATCTGATGTTTTGATAACATTTAAGGTCCAATTTACTTATCAAGCTATATTAACACCCCTAATAATGTAACCACTAGATATAGTAGGATTACTATAGCATTCTAGGCTCCGAAGGCAGCCTATTACTACTTTGTGATTTTTGATGCCAGACCAGAATTTTGTTCTGTGGGATCCAGTCTGCTGGTTTATAATTCAATCAATTGTCTTGCTAAGCGCTTGTCTCTCCAGTCCTATAAAACAATGATGCCCTTTTCTTCAAATCTGGCTTTCGGGTACAGCGATTTGCCCAGGTCTGTTTTATGAGAATTCTATCATCATTACAGCAGGTTCTGTGCTGAAAGCAATTCAGTATGAGTCGTGAAATCTGTATTCATATTGCCCTGGGTTCCAATTTCAAGCATTTACTATAAAGACCTTTTGAAGCCAAGTTCTGCTCGTGGACAAAACTTTGAGTGTTTCTGGTGTAAAAGACAACAGTGGAGTACAGTGTGATTTGTACGTCTTCTCTTTTAAGTGCAGGAGAAGAAAAACACCTTGAAAACTGAAAACAAACAGACCACCGAATTCTGTGACCCTGTCACTATCTCAGAGAGCCTTCATCCCAACAGACATTTCCACACAGTTATCAACCAAGCTCTACCAACGGTCTCCTTCTCTGTTCTTTCCCTCCGCAAGTGAACAGCAACAGGACCACAGACAGGACCATTACCTTCTCATCTAGGGCTTTGAGAGTTTTTCGGCATTCTTCCATCTGGGATTCAATCTCTGCCGGGACTATGGTATACAGCTCCGAATACTTGATTCGCGATTTTTCCATCATCTCCTCGAAGGCCAGCTGCCCTTTCTTAAGATTGCTCTGAAGCTCCTGAAAACATGAGCAGAAGTTTCATCACGCACCAGGCGGAGGGGCAATGGTTCTCCCCCTCACGGGGGAAGCCGCCTGCCGGCACATCCGGTGCCTAAAATGACCTAACTGGGCGTGGCAAGACTTCACCATTGATGCACAGGGACGAAGCCTGGGAGAGACTCAGGTTGGTCAGATGACGCCTTCTAATTTGTAAGAATTAAACTTGATACCTCTTCGGAGTGTCAGACCATTGTTGTGGAAAGGCATGACAACATCCCCTGCTTCTGAAGTAGCTCCCGGTAGAATTGTGTCTCAGTTGGCAGTCCTGAGCTAAAAAAGCTGCAAGTCGCGACACGTTTCAAAGAAGTTTTTCTTTTTTGGAGGGGGGTGAGGTGGGTAGGAGTTGTTTGTTATTAACTTGTTGCCATTTCTGCTGCTTTCTCCATTATCATCACAATGACTCAAGGCCACCGAAAGCCCTAGGCTTGAGCGACAAGTGTCTGCTTTCATCTAATTGGACAGCCCCCGCCGGGGCTCAGCTTCCTTGCACAGGGAGGGTTCCGGTTCCAGCACAGAATGTAGGTTTGGGGAGATAAACGACCTGAACAAATGGGCTATTGGCTGTGGCCTAGAAACCAAATCTGATCTCTGTTCTCCCGCAGTAATTATACAGGAGAAACTCGTTTGTTTGGGAAAATTTCCCAAAGATCAAGTGGAAAAGTACTTCTTGACTTTACTATGGTTCCCCACCCCCCACTCTCCTTTTCACAGTAGCTGTTCCGAGCATTATGTGTGTGAATGGATTGAGTCACTGCACTGAAGAATGATTACAATTTTAAAGGACTCTGGTGGGCCACTTTCCTTTCCTCCATCCTCTGTAGAGAGCAAATCGATTGAGGAAAAGACGAGGGACAATGCCGTGCCAACAAAAGGAGAGCTCAAGGTTTTGGTCCTGTGGGACCTCCTCTAGTCCAGGGGCCTCAGTCTCCATTCAGAGGTACACAAGGATGGCTTCCCTGCAAACTGCTGCTAGGAATTACTTTACTTTTTCAACATTCAGGGACCCAACAACATACAACTTTTGAATAAACTTCCAAACGTGTTTGTTTTTTTAAAATTATTTTATTGAGGGCTTGTACAATTCTCATCACAGTCCATACATACATCCATTGTGTCAGGCACATATGTACATTTATTGCCTCGTCA
>NW_022103915.1:41975753-41983221 GCF_000313985.2 Echinops telfairi
ATGTTTTGAGAATGACGAGGGCAATGAATGTACAAATGTGCTTTACACAATTGATGTATGTATGGATTTTGATAAGGGTTGTATGAGCCCCTAATAAAATGATTTAAAAAAAAGAAAGAAAGAAAAATAAATAAATAAGCATGCTTGGTACAGGGCAAGGACAATGAAAACGTGGGAGGCCCTTGACAAGACGGGTGGCACAGCGGCTACAACAATGGGCTCAAACAGAAGGACAACTGTGAGGATGGCGCGGGACCAGGTGGTTTTCCTGGTCGTGGAACCGACTTGGTGGCACCTAAGGACCAAGTGAGTCTAAAGCCCATCATCTTAAGCCCATGCAGCAGGCTGACATGATCACCTGGCCTGGGTGGTGTCGAGGGATCAACCTTCCCAGCCTGGTTTCCGCTCAGCTGTCTGGAGCCCAAGCTCACTCATCTTCCGTGGCTCTGCCCACATCATGGCAGGGAGCCATTCATTGCCCGTGCTCCCTCCTTCTCTGGACCACTGCCCTCCCGCTGGATCCCAGCTACCTCCATCCCGAGGATGTGGACACAACACAGAGAGCCTGAACATGAACTCGCAGTGATCGCTAGCCCATCCCTCATGTACCTCCAACGGTTCTGTCTTTTCTGGGCGACCCTGGGATTCCATCCTTTGGAGATAAGCCAGGCTCTGTTGAAGTGCCTCCTTTAATACCATTATTTCTTTCTTGAAGGAATCTCTTTCTTGGATTTCGGCCTGCACCAAGTCCTTATTTTTTTGAGCTTGTGTAAGAAGTCTTAAAAGACAGCAATGAAAAATTATGAAATTGTTTTCTAGCCTGTTCTTCTGTGAAATAGATTTCTAGTTCAACAAGGAACAAAATGCCTGCCTAGCTCAAAAGGGATTTTTTTCCCCAAATAGAAAAATGCTACTTTTAACGATACATATAAAAATACACATACATAAAATTCTATCACTCAATCACAATTTTTGCCACACTTTCACCCTCAGATATCCTTTTTCACTTTATATCCTGCCTGCCAGTTTTGTCCTCCATCCCCCTCACCGCCCTGCCCGGCCCATGCATACCCCTTGACCCATGCAATCCTTGAACTCAACTGAAAAAAACTTAGAGATGTGAACTCAGCCGTGGGTGGGTTTTAAGGGGGTTTAACAACACCGCTCGCCATAAAAGAAAACCTTTCTCCAGATTCAGCTCCATGCCCCATCACTAGATTGGAAAGTTGAAGCTTCTTTACTTTCATTTAAATGTTGTGAGTTTAAAGGACTAAATTTTTTCTTGGAGGCTAATTGATAAATATCTCTAGCCTTTACATTAGTATGTCTTTTGACTGAATGATTCTGGCAACCATCTTTCTCAATGAAATAACCCCAGCTCCAGATAAAAGATCCTGGTATAAGAATATCCACTGCATCATTTTAATTTTTCATTGCATTTTTTTTACTGAAAGTAAAAAGATTCTATGGAATTTTAACATTCTATAATTAGGGGTTTGGCTAAATGTATTATGACATCTTTATAAGGTAGAATATGATATCGCCATCTCATTAAATAATATTTAATGTATAAAAGTATATACCATATAAGTGACTCAGCACAATACAAAACCGTATAAGTAGTCTGATCTTAATTTGCTTAAAATAAAAACATTGTTGAATAATTTTAACATTAAAAGAAGATGAGAAGCGATACAGAAAAGCACTGGCAGCAATCACTGAGTGGCTAGATGAGTGAATGATTTCTATACTAATCTTGATAATATATCTTCTTAGTGAGAAAAGCAGGTAGCCCCGGTAGCACTGTGGGCTAGGAACTGGGCTGCTCACCACGACATCAGTGGTTCAAACCCACTAAGCTGATCTGTAGGAGAAAGATGAGGGTGTCTGCTCTCATAATAAATGACATGATCTGACAGTGGGCTTTAATTAGTAAAACAGCGAATAGGAATTTTTTTCAAAAGAAAAAACTGTAAAGGACAGTCACTCTTTATCCAGGATAGAGAACCTGAGCTTGTTTTAATTTTGGTTATTAATCTCTTCCATCCCTGTGGACACCAACTAGTACTGACTCAACTCAGGTTGGTTGTATCACTTGACAGTAGTCAAATAATACTGTTTAGATAGTTTCTAAATTCAATGGTTTCTAAATGTTGAGCCTGGGTCAAGCAGACACATTTCCTCCGCAGGTCTCCACACCGATTCTTACTTGATGCACTGCTCTTGCATAGATGCAATCTCTTGGAATGCTGGGACAGTTTCTACAGCCCTCACGTCTTCGGGAACATTCTGGATACTTCTCACGCTCTGAAAGAGCAGCGCCAGTACCAGCTGCTGCTTCTCCACATCCTCTTCGTATCGGCAGAAAGAGTCTCGCAGCGCACAGAGTTCCTCTGTGCTGGCTGCCTCGTTCGTTTTGGAAATTTCAGGTAGGTCTTCATGAAGATCATCTAAGATAATTGCTTCTCTTTCGATCTAATTTGATAAGCAAAAAAAGAGAACCAAAAGATATCAAATACACTCTTACCATTTCAGGTCTTGAAAGAGCACCTTGGCTCTACCTATTTATATTGGCTCTTGGAAGAGTTCCCAGGACCACACCCTAGTGCAATGTCACATGTGCTTTCCTATAGGTGGGAAGATAATTCCTTTATAATCAGAATCCTATGTTTCCCAATTACAGATCCCATGATTTAAATGGTGTGCTGGTATCAAAGAGCTTCTTAAAGTAATAAAATTGAATTTTTCAGACTTCAGTCATATAAAGCGATCCTGTCCTTAAGGTAGTCGCAGGAATATAGAGTGAGCTCCATCAAACTGCCTCCACTAAGCATTCGAGGCTGGGTAACTACTGGATGGGCAACTGTGTCTACAGATTTCTTTTCATTCCTATATGCTCAAAATAGTAAGTCTGATCATTTCTAATTACTTCAAAAACTATGAAAGAAAACTTAGCCCAAATTACGGACCCAAGTCAAATGCGTACGATTACTTGTTAGGGCATCGCCGCCCAGTGGAGCAGCGGTTAATGCTCAGCAACTAACCAAGAGGTCTGCGGAAGGAAAAGCGGCAGTCTGCTTCTGAGCAAACCCACAGCCTTGGAAACCCTGGGGTGGCAGTTCTAATCGGCCCTATAGCGCCATTCTGAGTCAGGACTGACTTGATGGCAATGGTCGGGAAGTGAGGGAAGTCATGGTGGTTCGGTGGCAGAATTCCCAGAATTCCCACCTTCCCACAAGGCACCTGAAGCACAGCTACCACTGGTCTATCAGGAGGGTTTGCAGGTTGCTCTGATGTTGAACACGTTTCAGCAGAGCTGCAGACCAAGACAGACTAGGAAGAAATGCCTAGAGATCTGCTTCTGAAAACCAGTCCATACGAAACCCTACAAAGCACATCCATCCAAGCCCATTTTGCATAGGGTTCTCAGCAGCCGCCTCAAGGGCAGCAACCAACATGTGCGTAATACTGAAATGTATAACCGCATATACCACATATCTGGAAAATTGAGTTCCTTCAGCTCTGAACCCAGAAAGAAAACAAAGGAGGTGCGGGGGGAAGGGGGAGGATCTCAAATGTCCTTCATTCGATCCCTCTTATCCTCTTCAAATCCTCTGGCCTTCCCCACCCCACCCCCCACCCCACATCCCCGAGCAGGAGCTCATGTTTACCACTTTCTGCCCCACTCAAATTCACTCTCATCAAGTAGATTTTGGCTCGTAGTGACCCCTTCTGGTTAAATCTCCACTCAGCGTTGCAGAGGGACCGGCACTCATGATGTAAGATTACGGAATACATCACACTCGCTGGTCAACTAGATGGATGGTGTAGTTGAATTCGGGAATGCCAGTTGAATGAGGGAATATTCAGCTGGATGGCCTGCAAGATGTGCTGGAAGGTGGGAAATCAAGTCTATGCACAGCCTGGGGCTCCAACATCAATGACGTTTCCAGGGTATGATCTGGGGCAAGGTAAAATCAAGTCACTCCATCTTGTCCCCCATCACTCAGCAAGAGGCGCGGGACTGAGTGGGCTTACATGAGCCGTGCAGGCAGCGTGAGCTATACTTGGAGAAGCTGCTCGCACGCAGAGTGTGGTCACTTGAGAGAGGCCTGGAGAAAGAGCAGGTTTGGCTGCAGTATACGCTCTTCTGCCACTTGAGCCATATAATCTAACCGAGTCTCCAACTGGTAGAATGTACCAGAAGCAAAGGATAGAGATAGATTGGCCTTTCATGATAGGACTTATGTTTTCCACGATCTCAATCCTAAAATTAGTTGAATTAGAAGTCCTGGATTTGGGGCAGACTTCCACTGGAAAAAAGAGATAACATTTCCACTGAACTTGAAACAATGACTTCCATGGGGTCGTGATGGGTTTCCTATCGTGAACTTGATAGGATGGAGCCCTGGTGGTGTACTGGTTCCACATGGGGCAGCCAGGTCAGCAGATTGAAATCACCAGCTGCTCCTGGGGAGAAAGAGGAAGCTTTCTACTCCCTGAAAGTGTTGGTCTCGGAAATTCACAGGGGTTGCCTGTAGGATTGCTATGTCCTATAGGGCTACTATGTCCTGTAGGGCTACTATGTCCTATAAGGCTGCTATGTCCTATAAGGCTGCTATGTCCTATAGGGTTGCCATGTCCTATAGGGCTGCTATGAGTTGGCATCGACTTGATGGTAGTGAGTTTGTATTTTGGGATCAGAGAGCCAATAAGCAAAGAAGAGAATTGCTTTACTGACAGGATACTTATAGGCTAGGGCTTCCAATATATACTGAAACGCTTGAGGAACTGGGTCTGCAACTCCGAGGACATAAGTAGCCCTAATGGTGCTGTTGGGTAAGGGCTGGGCTGCTCCCCAGCCCCTCCCCAGGAGAATGATGAGGCTGTCTGCTCCGGTATAGACCAGCTTCAGAGACACTGCAAAGGCTACCACGAGCCGGATTGACTCCATGACAGTGGGTTTGGGTTTGGGTTTTCCTGGGAGAGAGCTTCTGTCATGGGGCTCCCATGCCCATGCCAGTGAGAACGAAAAATGAAAAGCTGCAGGAACCACGATCCAGTCAGAGTCTATAATTAAGGGCACCTGCCTTTCCTATTTCATCCTCCTGGTCTTGAACTCCTGTTCCCTATGATCATTTTCAAAATAAACTGCTGGTTAATTGTGATGATGTGCAGACAACTCTCTTCAGAAGCGGTCTAACTATGGAAGTATATGTTATGAGTATTATATCAAGAAAACTACCTTCCCCCCCCAAAAAAAAGGAACCAGACGTGTCCTATGGTGACCATGGGTAAAGGAACCAGACGTGACCTATGGTGACCATGGGTAAAGAAGGCAGAGTTCTTGCTTAGGGGCACAGTTAATTTTAATGGTGGTGGAACAATATGGAGAGACAACAACCATGGTTGTACAATACAAAGAGTATACTGAGTCATACACCTACAAGTTGATGAACTGGTGAATGTTTTCTCATGTATATTTTTGCCAAAGTTCAAAAAAAGTTACATAAATAACAAGGAGGGCAGGGCAAAAGAAAATGTTCTAAAATTGATTGTGGTAAAGATTGTACAACTCCTCTTGATGTGGTTGAACAATTCAATTGTTTGTTATGTGGATGACATGCCAATAAAACTGTTGACTAAATAAATAAATAAACTGCTGGCAGGTGAGCCCCTGGTCAGAGCCCGAGGGGGAATCCTGGCTAAGACAGCCCCCCCCCCCCCACCCCCGCCCACGCCCCCACCCCCTGAGTCAGGGGCTGCCACGAAGGGGATGTGCTCACAGTCCCACCCAGGAGAGGCTCAGCAGCCACTCGGTAATGACCCTTGAACACAGACTTCCAATAAATTGGTCAGATAATTTCCAGGTTCGCAGCTCACGATGAAGTAGGGTCTAGAAAGGGAGAACGGATCACGGATGCGGCAGGCAAGGACAGGGATGGAAACAAAAACTGGGAGTCTCAAATACGGGGACTGATCAGTACAAGCTTGTGGTACGCCTTCTACTTTCAAGCAAGGTTGAGTGTATGACTTTATCCCAGCACATTATGACCATCCTACATAATGATCCGGAGCAAATCAAAAAGGAACAACTTTCTCAAGCAGTTTCCGTTTAAACAAACAAACAAAAACAAATAAGGAGGTAAAAGGGGGGATTTAAAAAAAATTCTTAACTTTCGTTTTTCGGCTTGTAAAGTAAAACTGTAAAACGCAAATTTTAGTGTACTAAACATCTATTAAAACACTCTGAGGGCTCACTGGCTAGCTCACACCCTCAGCCACCAACCAATAGGTCAGAGGTTCAAACTCACCAGCTGCTCTGCTGGAGAAAGAGGTGGTGTTCTGCTCCTATAACGATGTGCAGCCTTGGAAGCCTTCTGAGGCAGTCCGGGTCAGTCTGATTGGGGTGCTGAGTCAGAACTGACTCAACAGCAGTGGTGCTTTATTGGTTTAGAGCATCTACTTATGAAAACCATTCCTTCTATAAAGATACAGGAACATGACATAACTATTATATGAGACCCTGCAAGGGGCCAGCAATGATCGTGCTCAGTTGCTAACTGGAAGTCGGTGGTTTGAGTCCATTTGGAAGCAGCTCCGAGGAACGATCAGCCATCTGTTTCTGAAAAGCCACAGACCGCAAACCGAATGGAACACGGTTCTGCCCTAACACCCAAGGGTGTCGCCACAAGTCCCGACGACTGACTCCAGGCAACTGCGTATTCAGATATCCACGTGAAAACGGAAGTGTGTGCTGTCACACGTGAGAAGCACCCCGTTTACCAGAATCGCACACATAGAGATCACTATAGGACATACTCTTTGTTTAACGGATAAAAGCTATTTTAAACTCTCTTATCAACCTAAGATCTTTGAATCAATAGTTTCACTTAAGCGGACAGCACAGTGGGCAAGGATCAGATTGTCCATGCGAATCCTTCTCTCCCACGGGATTGTGAACGCAGATACATGACTCAATCCCACTGTGCCTCATTTTCCTCCTCTGTAACTGAGCCCCATTCAAATAGCTACCTCATAGCATTCTCGTGGGGACCAGTGTGGTATTCTGTGTAAAGTGCTGAGAACTGTGCCTGCACCCTGTAAGTGCTGGATGGCTGTTGGCTATTGTTGTTATTATTGCACGGGGACATTCCCTTTTACAGTCTTGTTGGTCCTACTATACTCTTTGCGAAGTAGCTTCAAATGCTTGTTTGAATAATGACAACATTCTAAATAAACGGGGTCTGACTCAAGAAGACAAATTTGTAAAGGGATAAACAACAATAGAGAGGCACTGTAACCAAGTGGAAAGAATAAATGCTTAGAATGCATGGGGACCCTTGATAGGGTTTCTGAGACTGTGAATCTTTACAGGAGCAGGCAGCCTCATCTTTCTCCCAAAGTGAGACTAGGGAGAAATTATTTTTGTGGACCTAGCTGAGATAGTTAAGGTTTATTGTGCCAA
>NW_022103915.1:41983796-41994928 GCF_000313985.2 Echinops telfairi
GGAAGTGGATGATTGGGTACAATTTCTAGAAAAGGGACAGGTCTACCCAACATGCATGCGCTGCCTTGGTGTCCCCATCACTGTCTCCCAGGGTGTGCTTGTCGAAGAGATACTCGGCCAGGCCGGAATCTGGGGCCCCCATCTTGTGCAGGTTGGTGACGTAGTCGCCCAGCTCTTTGATGGATTTCACCTGCTCATCCAGGTAATGTCTCGATGAAGTCACGGAGATAGGGGTCGTTCTCCGTGGCCAGTGTGTGCAGCTGCAGCAGGGACTGGTTGACACTCTTCTCCAGGTGCAGCGCACCCTCCGTGGCGTTGAGCCCACTCTCCCAGTCGTCCCGGTCTGGTTTCTTGCTATCCTGGAGGAAGATCCGGCCCCTCGTTAGCTCTGCAACTCCATCAGTCTCTCGGCATGTTCTCTCTCCTCATGAGACTGGTGCAGAAAGTATTTGGCAAAGTTCTTCGGAGCCACGTCATCCCGGTCGAAGTAGTGAGGCATGGACAGGTAGACGTAGGAGGCATTGAGCTCCAGGTTGACCTGCTGGTTGATGGCGGCCTTCCTCCGGGTCCTGGTTGTAGTTCTGGCGCCCCTGCGAGGCAGATGCGGTCACGGCGGGGGTGGAGGCCTGGGGGCGTGGATAGTGCGGCTGAGAGGTGCTGCTGGACAGCAGGCCGGGCGCCGGCTGGCGATCGCCGGGTTCCCTAAAAGCACTGTCGAAGCAGGAGACCTCGGCGGCTCTGCAAAGAACGTCTGGCCGGGATGCTTTCTTAATGTACACGTACCCTTTATAGAAAACTCACTTATGCATATGAGTTTCTGTGGATTTGTTTCTCTAACGTCCCCAGACTAACACACTAGCCCTACAACAATTCCAAACTACTTTAAAAATGTCCTTAATAGATGATACCTAAGGACAGAGCCCTGGCGGTGTAATGGGTGACTCCCCGGGTTGCTAACCACAGGCCAGTAGTTTGAAACCACTAGCTGCTCCAGGGGAGCAGCATGAGGCTTTAGAGTCCTGTGAGCAGTTACTGTCTCAGAAACCACAGAGCAGTTCGACCCTGCCCCAGAGATTGCTGTGTCAGAATCGACTTGATGGCGATGCGTCTGGTTAAAAAAAAAGTCAAACAATCAGTGGCTCCAAGGAGATCAGCTGGGCCAATTAAATCCAAGGCAGAGAAGGCTCAGATTTTCTGGGGACTGCCAAGGGGGCAATCTTCATAGCTGTGTTTCGAACCCCTGGTCAGCCTTGCGAGAGAAAGATGAGGCTGTCTGCTCCCATCAAGATTCCCCGCCTCTGTCCCAAAGGGCCCACCGGAGTCCCAGGGCCTCTCTGGCAGGGGTGTGCTTTGTCTATCACTGCTCCTTTGTGTTTCTGTTGTTGAAGTCCTGATCCATAGTTCGTTCAAGATCTGTGATTGATGTACACATATTATGGAAGATTTCTTTTAGGCAGTTTTCAAAACGAACATCCTCTCTGCTATTCTTACACCCATACTTAACAATTGTAGTTAATTTCAAAATGAGTTGGCAATTACTCATATCAGCTAATTCTCACTTTTAGTATTATGTAGGGAGAGTTTTTTTTTTTTTTTAACATTTTATTAGGGGCTCATACAACTGTTATCCCAATCCATACACACATCAATTGTGTAAAACGCATTTGTACATCGTTTCTCAGGGAGAGTTATTTTTAAGGAGGTTTAAATTACCTACACAATAAAGAGTTTAAAGCTTACACAAACAAGTAGTCATTTACTTATGAGGCTTTCTGATAGCCAAATTTTGCACGTTTATAGAAATAATTGAATCATTTATTGGAATTATTTGACTAGAACCAGACTTGCATCAGTATTTTTATGTTATATATGAAGGGGTTTTGATAAAATGCATACACAAATTCCATTATCTTTCAATTCTCTTTCCCCATGAACTTTGTGAAGCACCCTGGTATTTGGGATATAAACAAATAGTACAGGTTGAAGAATCATTTTCCATGAAAACACAACAAACAGCATTTGTTTGGAAACAAGAAGATTTAACTGTTAACTACGAAACACTCACCTCTTCACTGACAAATTTCCAATCCCGCTGTCGTACTCCACACCACATCTCCCACGTTCTAGCAGCTTCCAGCAAGCGCAGCCACCTCTCCCACAGGGCAGACACACTTCCCAACAGACACACGCCATCCTTCTCTGAGCACGTGCCTCTCAAGTGTCTCAGGACCTGCCGGAGTTTCATCAACTCTTCTTTAGTCGATAGAAGATTTGTCACCAAAGCCTCAAGAAACAAAATAAAAGGAATAAAGGTATGTAAAGTCTAGTTTATATTTTTTCAGAAACCCACAAAGGGTTTAAAAACCTTGAACAATGTATTATCAAAAAATGTACACAGTACTACATGATACTGTTTTTTAAAAGTTCTTTTGGAAGTAACTCTGTCCATTGGTACCAGTTGACAATCATCTGTGTATGAATAAACTGCCCATGCGCTTAGGACCAAAGGGACAAAGAATAATCCACAAACGAGTATTTTTCTAGCAAGAGTGGATTTCCCAAGGTGAAAAGCTTTAAATATATTATGCAGTCTTTATTTAAATCTCTTAGGTTATCAACTTTGATCAACTAGGCAATTATTTGTTGTTGTGGTTTGTGGATTTGTTAGGGTTTTTATTGGGCGAGGAGGATGAGGGGTTCTTAGAGCACAGATGGTTTTGAATGTCTTCCCTTCAACCCCCATACAATAGATTCTAACAAATGAAGCACAAGAAACATTCCGCTTGCTTAGTAACAGAATGTGGAGGCCAGGAGAGTGGCAGGAGACTCTCGGTGGAAAAGTCACTGACCCATCGGAACCCAGCAAAGTACGATGAAACGTGAAACTTTAAAAGAGCAATCGAGAAAGACAAAATATGCCTGCTGGGAAGAGGATTGTCCCGTGAATGCGATTCATTAAATCTCTCAGAATTGTTGCTTCATTTTATTCCTCCGATTTCGGTTTGTGTAGAACTGGGCGGACAGCCTTCTTTGGCTCCTAGCATGCTGCTTTCACTTGCACATGCTGGTTCTGCGCAGAGGGCCATTACCTTGCTCTGTTCCGAGTGCTCTAAGGCTTCTTTGTAAGACAGCGGCAACTGGGACATGGACTGCCCAAGAGAGGTCTCCATCTTGCCCAAGTCAGTGCAAATTTTCTCTTTGGTGTTTCGATAGCGTTCGTAATCCTCAAGACACCTAATGAGGCAGTTAGAAAAAAATGGCATTAATTTAAAAAAATCATTTTACTGGGGGCTCATACAACTCTTATCACAATCCTTACATCCATCCATTGTGTCGAGCACATTTGTACATTCGTTGCCCTCATCATTCTCAAAATATTTGCTTTCTCCTTGAGCCCTTGGTATCAGCACCTCATTTTTCCCTTCCTTCCCTGCTCTCCCCTCCCACATGAAAATGGCATTAATTTTTATGTAGTGTGATAAATACTGAACTTCCCAGAATGCATTCTGCATATTCAATAAAAACAGTAATATGATGATTCTATAGTTTCCTATTCAATGAATTTTAATACATTTGAATTGACTAACTCCTCTCAATAGAGTCTATAAATTCACATTTATTTAATGGATAAATAAGACCGTCCTTAAACCATCTAAGCTGGAAGTGATTTAAAGAAAAAGAATTCTTAAGTAAAATGAAATTGCATTCTTTAACACTCGTAGCACCTTTCCCACCAAAACCAAATCCCAAGCCAATAAGGTGTAATTTGATACAATTTTTATACAATAAATTATCATTCTAAATATTCTTATCTTCTGACGCATAATTCAACTACTGTAATTTATTTTAAGAAATTAATCCTAAACATAAAAAACTTTTTTCCACAGCAAAATTTCTTTTTTGTTGTAGTTGTTTTTTTCATTTTATTTTTTAAATCACTTTTTTGGGGGTTCATACAACTCTGATCACAATCACAGCAAGATTTCTTTTCTCATTATTGTACAAGTTAAAATAACAAAAAGATATCTTTTCTATCTAACCAGATGATTAAGTAAATTACAGTTTAATTTATAAAATAACTCCTAACAACTACAATTTAATTAATGATGTGTGTGTTACAAAAAGAAAAAGAGTTCAGGTTATAAGGTAAAATAAGGGGGTGAGGCACCAAGTTTGATATAAAGTGCAGTGTTTATTATATAAAAAAGCACTGTGTATAAAATTAGATGTGTCAAGTAGTTTAAATAAAGCATAGGCAAATAATATTGTATACAGAATCGGAAAAAATGGTGATCTATAAGTAGACACGTGAGACATGCAGGCAGAATGGCGGTGGGGGGGAGTGGGAGAGTAAGCCTCTAGATATCTGTATATGCAACCGAAGCTATGTCTACATCTGCATTTACTTATGCTGCAAATACATCCACGAATATAATCTATCGGGGGCAAGGTTATGAAAAGTTCTTGGCATAATTAAGCACCCAAGGGACCGAATTGCTGGACTTGGGGACAAATGTCCTAGTTTCAGGGGACATCAATTGGCACAACAAAGTCTACGGAAACAGGGTTCTACATCCAACTTTGGTGAGCAGGGACAGAGAGAGTAAAAGTTCATGAGTGGCCATCTCATGTGCAATTATTAGTCTCTCCCTATCCTGAGGAAAGAAGAGGAAAGACGTGTGGAAACAATTATTCCAATAAACTATAGGACCAGGTGAATCACAGGCGCCATGACCCTGCATCCGGAAGAACTAGATGGTGCCCAGCTACCACTACCAACCTCTGAGAGCAGGTCCCTAACAGAGAGAAAAACCTCAGTGCCACAAGGAAGACCCACTCACTGGTCAGAGACTTACGGTACCTCCCAGACGATGGTCCTTAGTCACCCTGCACATCAGGAACTAAACTAACCTTCATCAGCCAAGCAATATAGATAGTTCTATAAGGGGAGCCACACCACTAAGAATGCCTTAGAATAACCAGCCATTTGAACCAAAAGGGCAACATTTATCGAAGGACAAAATTCAAGCGGGTTAGGGAAGGAGGAAGAATGTAAACAAAAGTCTTTGGAGGTATTGGGTAAGTGATGTTATGACGTGGGGATCGCATGAAACACAATGTGTACGAATTGTTGAATGGAAACCTGATCTGCTCTGTAAATCTTCCCCCATTCACAAACACTTAATAGGAAATAAAGCAAAAGGTGGCATAAATTTCCTATGAAAGCAATGAAAAATTATGTAATAAATATAGAGATTTAAAACCATTAAAACATATTAATATACGGGCAAAGAATTAAGTAATTAACCCAAACTAGGTTAAATTATAAATATAGAGGAACAGCCAAGCTGTAGGGCCAGTTTTTCACCTTGACTAATATATGGGCAAAGAATTAAGTAATATTTACAGTCCCAGACTAGGTTAAATTATAAATATAGAGGAACAGGCAAAGCTGTAGGGCCAGTTTTTCACCTTGAGGACATTTGTTAAGTTCCAGTTTTCTTGACCACCTACTAGACAATAAGGGAGGGGGATAAAACTCCAGCCCACTCTAGGAGGAGACCCACTCCATGGAAGACCCACTCCATCAGATTAGTAACAGATACATCGACAAAGGACAAGTCTCCAAAATATAACACAATTCTTTCAAGTCAAAAAGAACAGAGATGAACCAAACTAATGAAAATTGCATAAAGGCTTGAAGAATCCGTTTATCAGAGAACAAATACGAATGACCGGTAAACATCCAAAAAAGACTTCTAACTCATCAGGAATAGCCAAATTCAAATTAAAACCAAGAACCAGCACTTCTCGCAAAAATTAAATCTCACAACACCAAGTACTGGAAGGGGTAAGAGACTTGTGGAACAGTGATTCTGACTTGAATAAAAATTGATAATTTCACACAACATTAAGATTAGAATGCACGGGGACCTTCTACCCAGTGATCGCTCTTAAACATACACCCAAAGGAAGCTTTCATCCGAAAATTAAATGGTTCCTAGTAGCAATGTTTATGAATGCCAAATGCCCATCAACAGCTAAGAGAATGACTTGTCATTACAGAAAAATAAACCTAAGGAACATAATGATGTGTTTGAAAAAATCAAATCAAAGAATATATGCATGAACCTATGTTTAACAGCGTGAAAATGGACATATGCATGTGTTAGTTTAACAGTGTGAAAACAGATTATTTCAGGGCACAAACACATAGTAAAAGTATAAAGAAAATATAGGTATAAAAATTTAAAAATATAGGAGCATAGGAATGATAAGCACACAATTTAGGATAAGGGTTGTTTCTCAGAGGAGAAGGAAAAACAGAGAGCATTCAGAAGTAATGATGTTATTTTGAACCTTTGAGGTAAAAAAAAAATTTTTTTTTTAATTATTACTCATGACCAATTGCCATTGAACGTATTCAAACTCATGATGACACCACGGTGCTGGACTGCCAAAAGAACAAAGAAAGCTGTCTTGGAAGAAGTATAGACAGAATGCTCCTTAGAGGCAAGGATGGGTAGACTTCATCTCATGGACGGTGGACATGCTGTCAGAAGGAACCAGCTCCTGAACAAGGACATCACGCGTGGTAAAGTACAGGGGCAGCACACAGGAGGAAGGTTCCCTACAAGATGGATTGACACAGCGGCGTCGACAGTGTGCTCCATGTAAGAATAGCTGTGAAGATGGTGCCGGACTGGATGGCGTTTTGTTCTGTTGTGCACGAGGCTGTGTGTGTTGGAACCTGCTCCGTGGCACCGAACAAGCACATGGTGGCCTCACGTGTTTCAGCATAGAATCTGATCCATATGGTGGATCACTGTGATCTTTTGGGAGCAGTTTGTCAGGCATGTGATCTGATTACTCTCTAAACCGTATACGTACTTAATTTGATAACTACTTTGTTGCATGTACCAAATATCATGTAGAAAATTATAAAAGACACCTGACAGCATATCTGTCATTTTTTCCTATAGATAATGGATGTTCCCCATATTTTTCAAATGCTCATGAGCACATTTTAATGATAAAGAAGCATTTATTGTTTATCTCCTGAAAGTACTCTCCATAAAATAAAGAGCTTACCTTTCCATCTCAGCCTTCCCTTCGTTGGCTGCTTCCCTCACAGCAGAGTCCTTAGAAATCAGTTCCTGCAGAGTTTGCTGAAGCTGCAGTTTGGCTTCAGGGCTGCAGACAGCTCCCAATTTCTCGCTGAGGTCGCGCATGTCTGCCATTGTTGCTTCAAATTCCTCTTCTTTCCAATGAGGCATCGTTAGTGAGGCGTCCGGATTATCGAGGTCTACTTTATGGAATGCAACAATGGTTTCAAGGGCAGTGACGATCTCCGCTGCCTTGGTCACGGCTGCATTATAGTGCGTCATGTTTTTGAAAGCATCGTCCAATACATCCTGGTGAATCGAAGGACAAACACTGTGTCAAACCCGTCCAACCTCTGGGATCCCTGCGCCATGTTTGAGGGGCCATTCTGGCACGCTATGTGGTCTGACAAGAACTTAGTCTTCTCACACTTGTAAGAGTACCACACGAGTGTTTAAAAATAACTTTTTGCCTACAAGAAGCAAGATTGCTTTTCAAGTCTGGTAAGAAATCTCATCTAAATTTAAAAATACATCTAAGGAATGAGTCGTGTCTGGTGATATATGGTCCTGTTTTGAAACCACGGTACTAATCTATGAATTAAATAAAGTAACAGACTATGTTTAATATATATAACCACGAAACACATTTATAAAGAACTAAAATAGAAAACAAACCAGACTGCTTTTGTTTTTAAATCACTGGCTCTGCCACCGCTTACTGGCCCCAGACTTTGATCTTCTTATTGAGATACCAATGACTGTCTTTAACGGTCTCTTCGAGTCCAGTGCTAATCATACTTGGGGGGCAGGGGGTGGGGCAGTTTACATCCAGCGTTTCCTGAAACGGAACTGACCCAAACAGAGAAATGTACTCCACAGACTCAGTATTTGCTCAGCGCCTGTCTAAAGAACCGAGGTTCTCAGCTTCAGAATCTGAGATTACATTTCCATGACATTTTACTGTCATTTAGGGTAAAACATAAACTCATGAATTAAAATCTGCAGCATCAACTGGCTACGTTGAAAAACCAAAACTTACTGTGCGCCAAACAAGGCTCGTGTGAAGCTCCGTTTGAAGAGCTTCCAGGTCCCGTAACCTCGTTTCCCCAGGACCAGCTTCTGAAGCGCTTTCTTTTTCTCGTTGCTCAGCAATGACAGTCACAGCTTTAATGCTAAAGACTTCTGCCTGAATCTGCTCCTGCAACACTTCGCAGTTCTCCTTCTCCTTCTGAATATGTTGCATTTCCAGATTTATAAGCAAAGGCTGCTCTAACTGAGATTTGAGCTGATTGAAAACATCCAAAGAGTTGTCCAGCTTGTCTTGAAAATCCTTCTCATTCATTTCTTGCGGCTGTGATGTGAGTATCAAGTTTTGGAGAGCTTTCTGTAACTTACTGTTTTCTTCGACATACAGATTTATTTGCAGTGCTTCTTTCTCTCTGAATGACTCATCAAAGGCTGTATTTTCACTTAATTTCCCGAGCATCTCATGATACAAGTTCTTGGCTTTCTCTATTTTCTGGTTCAACACGTGGGCAGTGCGCAGGCTTTCTTCTGGGGAAGCACTGAAAGATGTTAGCACTGCTTTGGCCCTCTGCTTAATTTCTGAGTCCAGAGCCCTCATTTTACTGAGCGATGCTTGATAGTTGCTCTGTTCGGTTCCGAATGAGTCCAGCTGCTTCATGCTTTCCTCAAGTTCCTTTTCTTTTCTAAATACTTGCGTCTGTAATTGGTCAAGCTGCGAAAAATCCCAGTTTAGTCCGATGCACTCAAGCATTTCTTTGAGTTTTAATACTTGAGAGAGACTAGAATGAGTGACAGCGTGTCTATCTTTAAGATTGTACAACGCCTCTTTAACATCCAGGTGTATTTCTTCATTAAGCAACAATTCATTGTGCTGCATATCGTCAACCTCCTTCTGAAGCGCAGATGTCTGTTCACGAAGTTCTCCATAAAAATTTAACTTGTGATCTACTTCCTCGCTTTTAGTCTGCATGAATCTCTGGGTTCTGTTGGCTCTTGTCTTAAGATTTTTCAACTGATTCCCCAGAAATAATCTTTCAAACACATTTAGCTCCTTACAGAAGTTTGCTAGTTCCTGAAAGTATGTGGAGATGATACTTTCCGCTTCTTGCAATTCTTCCTGCGCGATCTTCAAAGCGACGCGCTGATGTTCTAGCTCCGCTTCTGTGGGGGTTGGCTCCATCATGGGCCCCATCAATGTTTCATTTCCCCGAAGCAAAAGTTGAACCTTCTGCATTGCTGCAAACAATGCTCTCCTTTCTTCCAGTTTAAATTCTAACTGCTGCGACCTCTGAGCAGATCCTAAAACCAAGAGTTGGTACTGGTTCTGCAAATCCTGTAGGAGGTTAGTTAAGACACTGGCCTCCTGTGCCGGAAGGTGAGGAACAGCAGCCTTGACCTCTGCAGTCAAAGACTCTACAAGCTGCTGCTTCTCCAGAATGCCATCGTGCGTCACCTTGCACCTCCTGATCTGCGAAAGGATGTCGTCTGGAAGGAGGGGAATGGTGTGCATGCATTCGCCCAGCAGATTCTTGACCCACAAAACAACCTCTTCCAGCTTGTTTCCTAGTTCGCACTTCTTGATCTGATTTTCCACCTCCAGGTTTAATGGCTCTAAGGCGTCCAGTTGCTTCTGCAAGTTATGGATTCCATTCTCCAAAGTCTTCTTTTCTTTTTCTCCCCAAATCCGCTTCATTTGAAGGTCAGCTCTGCCCTTTAAAGTAGAAAATCTATGCTTGATAGCTTGGAGCTCAGTGGCCAAAGGAGCCACCGTTTGGTCCACTTCCCGCTGCTCTGGAGCGGTCAGCCTCAGCTGCAGACATCGGTGCTGCTGCCGCAGGGAATGCGCCAGGTCCTGGATCGCACTCATAAAGAAATTAAATTCGTCGTATTCCACTACTTGTTGAGAATACTTTTTCTGAACTAGCTGTTCCACATGTTCCCAACCATGCTCAAGTTGATGGATCTGACTTCTCAGCAGCTTCTTATCCATGCCAGTGAGAAAGTCTGATATATTCTCCCACTGGATTTTCAGTTTGCCTAAGGAATCTTTTTCTTTTTCTATCGATGCTAGGATTTTTTGGACTTTATCTAGATAGGTTGCAATGTCTAATGCTCCCCTAGAAAAAGGAAGAGAAATGGAGTTTAATATTCATTATATAGCCTGTGGTTAGATGTCATGATAACATCCTGCTTTGGATTAATAGGAAAAAAATTAAACTGGTGAGAAGAGTACTCTGTGTTTAAAATAAAATTGAGGACCGTGTTTCTCGTGGTTTTCCATTAGTAGGTGACAATGGAGAAGACCCACTTGCAAAATGAAGTATCCTAAAAACAGAAAACCACCAGGAGCGAGGACTGAAGGGAGAAACAAAAGTGCTCTGCATACTACAAAGTATTCGAGCAAAGGTTAGCCTTAAACTAAGGGCTACGGAAACATCCAACACCTGTGTTATCAAGTTTTCCCTGTGATTCAGGCACCAATATAGAGTAAAAATGTGTAATGTCAGGCTTATCTTTTGAACACAAAGCTCTATCCTTAATGATATCCCTAAGGGTAAATTCTGTAAATCTTCTTTAGGCATAATATAAAATAGCCTTTTAAGAAGAAAACATGTACACATTAAGACTGTATTTATGACCATTAATCATCATTTTCAAAGCCAAAAGGAGCGTATGTCTTTATTTTAAAAAATATTACACTACCAATATTTAATATCTATATATAACTATTTAAATCCATGATATTGACATGAAATAACTATATATAAAAAATATATATCTTCCTTCCAGTATACAATACATTCTTCACAAAAGAACATTAAACTCCATTGTGCTGACACCATTTGGCAAGTGTAATTATGGCTTAAATTGCTGAAGGATTGCATTTTTATGAGGCAGTTTCAAAAAGCTCATGGAAAATGTTATGATCTTTTAATTCCAGTTTTCCATGAACTGCTCAAGGCCGCCTCATAGAACATACTAGCAGTATTATTTTTTTTA
>NW_022103915.1:41997294-42008556 GCF_000313985.2 Echinops telfairi
AAGCACAAGTACATATGTTGCCATCATCATTTTCAAAACATATTCTCTCTACTTGCACCCTTGGCATCAGTTCCTCATTTTCCCCTTCCCTCCCACACCTTCCCTCCCTCATGAACCCTTGATAATTTATAAATTATTATTTTTTTCATGTCTTACACTGACCACTGTCTCCCTTCACCCACATTTCTGTTGTTCGTCCCCCTGGAGGCAGGGGAGGGTAATAGTCGATCATTGTGATTGGTTCTCCCTTTCTCCCCCCCACTTCCATCCCCAGCAATTGGTTCTTAAGACATGGCCCTGCTTGATAATAGCGTTCATGAAGAAATCACTCAAGATATGGGTGCTATAAGCAAAGCATGGTGAAAAAATTAAATAGTGCCTGGCTATCAGAAAGAATAGTTGTCTGGGGTCTTAAAGGTTTGTCTTCAGACAAGCAGCCATCTACGTGAGGCATCAACTAAGTCCACATGGAAGAAGGACACAAGCATGTGTGATCCAAGGATTGTAAATAATATAATCCAGATCTGAAAGAGGGAATGGTATCAGAGTTTAGATTGTGAATACCTAGCTTGCAGAAGGCTGTGGATGATGACGGAAGCCACAAATACACATGCAAGGTTCACACATAGCTTAAACTTCTGGTGAATACCCTCTGGCCACAGTTGAGGGATGTGAATAGCCTTGTTATCAGACAGAGAGTACTGTAGAGATCCTTACAGTAGATATAGTTAGGTTAAAAATGCAGCATCTTATTTGATTCCCCCTTATGCCCCATTTAAATGTTGTATCAATTTAAAAAAAGGCATAAATACACTTGGATGAAGTCTCTAGTGAATTCCCTCTGAACATAAACCAGGGATAAGAATCGCCCTGCTATCAGGTAAAGTGCATTGGAGAGTGGATCATGGCAGACGTGTCTACATTAAAATTTAATACCTTATCATTTGATTTCCTATTTGATCTATTTAAAAGTTGATCTAGTTTTCAATAATTTCTGCTTTCTTTTGTATTGAGGTTTTTCTCTATTTTACTTTGTTATTGTTGTTAGCTTGTTTCTTTGTTTTTGTATGTTTTTCAATATATGAAATCCAGGATGGGTAGCATCATAGAGACAATAACTGGATTAACGGTTTCTTGGGGGTGTGGCAGGGGAGGTTGGGTAAATGGGGAGCTAATACCAAAGAATACAAGAAGAAGAAAATGCTTTGAAATGACTGTGGTCATGATAGTACAAATCTTGATATGATTGAACTATTGAATTGTTATGATGTATAGATTATGTCCCAATAAAACAGTTTTTTTAAAAACCCAAAACCCAACCACTGCCATCAAGTTGTTTCAGAAAAATAGCAACCCTGGCAAATCTCTACAGAGCAGACAGTTTCTTGCAGAGCTGCTAGTGAGTTTGAACTGGTGACTGTGCAGTTAGCAGTCCAATGCTTATCCGATAGCACCACCAGGACTCCTTGCTCAATTACATGAAGGTATAATTTATTGCTCTCAAGGAAGAAAACATAGGAACATAAGAAGCAAAAGCTCTGAAGTTTCTACTTAGTATTGATCTTCGCCATGATGCAGAGGACACGACAAGTAATAGGCATTCAATGGTACCTACGGATAATTAAAAATAGAAGAAACACCAAAGTTTCATGATTTCAGGTAAAATTGTGCCTTAAGCAAATCAGCAGTGAGAGTCCTATCTGTGCAAGACACAGCAGGTGTGCAGAGTAAGCTGCTCTTCCCTAAGAGCTATAGGAACCTGAAGTCTTCCCTAACACACACAGAGATGGGCCACCTGCATTCATTTATTCATTCTTTCAACAAATATCTGTTGAGCATTTATATGTCAGTAATTTTTAAAGATTTCAATTTTTTTTGCTCAAGTAGTAATTTCCCTTTTTGCTAATTTGTCAATCAAAAACTACTTAAATGTCATCTTCTTCATGTCAGTAAATCTTTTCAGGACCTCAAGTCTGCGAATAAAGTGTGCCACACTCCCAAACAAGGGAGAAACTGTTGTCTTACAAACATTGCCTACCTAGTCCTGTAAGATATTGACAATGGAGGGGCTTTCTGTATGATCTTAGAAACCTTTCTGTAAATCTAGAACGACTCTCACATTAAAGTGCATTTAAATAAGAAAAAATACTGCCTGGAGCTTTTCCAATTCTAACTGGTAGGAAGACTCAGCTGTCCCGTTTTCTTGCTTTTGACGTATTCAGTTGGCACCCAGCAGCAGCCACTTCTTCACATATGTTGCACATGATTAAAACTATCAGATTTTATCATTTCCCCAGTCCAATACTTGTATTCATATAACAACAACAACAACTCTAAAAAAAAACCAAACCACCAAAATTCAATTCTGACTCATAGCGACCCTATAGGGCAGGGTAGAACTGCCCCTGTGGGGTTTCCAAGACTGTAACTCTTTATAAGAGTAAAAAGTCTCGCCTTTCTCCCGAAGAGTGGCTGGTGGTTTTGAACTGGTGACCTTGCAGTTAGCAGCCCACGGAGTCACCCCGATGCCATGCAGACAATGGTTAATATCTCTGACAGGGGCAGTGTCTCTGAGGGAAGAGAGAGCAAGGATGGCAGAGGAAAGGAGAGCTGGTGCCATACCACAAACATCACTGGCCAGTTAGTTACCCGAGGTAAGCAACTGCCTCCCGTCCACGGGGTGCCCACTGAGAACGCAGGCTGAGTTCCCCCCAAATCCACTCATGACCCTACTACTTCTATCATT
This sequence comes from Echinops telfairi, assembly GCF_000313985.2. Lineage (NCBI taxonomy): Eukaryota > Metazoa > Chordata > Mammalia > Afrosoricida > Tenrecidae > Echinops > Echinops telfairi. The sequence continues at coordinate 42,000,041 of NW_022103915.1, forward strand.
CACTCCGTGGATGTGGAGCCCCTGATTTGTCTTAGCCATGAAAACGCTAGCAACGTTTGCAACACTGTCTTTAAACATCAGAGTGTTCTTAAAAACCTGACACGCCTCCAAAACTTGACTTGTTCACCAACTCCAAAAGCCCTGTTTCTCCTGTGGCGGAAAACCCAGTAGCATTCCTCAAACGAACATTTCACATTTAAAAGGTGACATGCCTTTGCTCATGCCACAGAAGTTAGAACACAGACTCACCAATTTGATTGGTTCCTGCAAAGCCTCCTTTCATAACTAGCCAGTAGTTTCTCTAATCCTCTCTGACAGTGGATGCGAAAAACTTCCATTTCTGCCCATCTAATGGATGTGAAATGTTTACCATCATTGTCTTAGCAGTAAGGTTGAGCTGCTCTTTCTGTCTTGTAGGCCCTTAAGCTAAGGTGACCAGACGTCCCGCTTTGGGCAGGATGGTCTGATTTTTGGCGTTTTAAAAAGTCCCGGTTTTTGGAAAGAATGCACAGACCAGCTAGGGAATGGTCTATTTGGTCCATCTAGACCAAATTTTTAATCAAGAACACCCCCGCCCCGGTCAGTGGTGTCCCGCTTTAAATCTGGTCACCTTACCTTAAGCATCTCTCTTGCGGGGTTCGCCGTCGCACACGGATTGCCCATTTTGTAACGGGGTTGTCTGTGGCTTCCGGCCTCCCTTCCTGTGCTGTGCACTAATCTGCCAACAGCCATCGCTCTGCCAGCATCTCCCCGTGGACCTTTCTACATATCGGAGACGGTGTCTCTTTTGTGGAGCGAGGGTTTTATTCGATCGGTATTTTTGTTTGGGCTTTTTCTTTAAATGCCTGGTTAAGAAGGATTTCTACACCAGGAGATTGCAAACTATTCTTTTATATCTTCTTTTTAAAATTTTCTCTTCACATTTGGCTTTTGCTATCGTTTTTGTGTGCAGTTTTGGATGGGTTATTCGAGTCTTCGCCTGCAAACGTAAGTGCCGGCACCATTCTTAAACGCTGAATTTCAAAGTGGAGCTGGAAAGGCACTTGCCCTCAGCTCTTTGAAGATGCCGTTTGGTTCTTAGTTTTGAAAATCTGATCTCCACACAGCTATTCTTAGTTCTGTTTTCGTTTATTTTTTCTCTCTCTCTGGTTGTCTTTGATATTCTTCCTTTTGGCTTTGGTATTTTCTGACTTAGCCCCAAATTTATTTTTATTTATCCTGCTCCAGGGTCTGAGAAGTTCCCAGATTCTCTTTCCCTGCATTACCTCCAGCCTTCCAGAACTGCCATCAACAGTGTGTCAGCCAATCTCACAGTACAGACCCTCTCACGCACCCTCCTACCACTGAGTCAATGCTGACTCACAGAGACCTTACAGGACAGGGTAGAACTGCCCCTGTGGATTTTCAAGACTAACCCTTTATGGGTGTAGGAAGTCTCATCTTTCTTCAGCGAAGCTGCTGGTGATTTGGAACTGCTGCCCTTGGGGTTAGCAGCCCAATGCATTAACCACTACGCCACCAGGGGTTTCCAGTATAGACCTAAGGTTTCTTAAAATTCCATTTCTATCTCTTTGTAGCTTGGTGTTTCACCCTGAGTAATTTTCTCAGTTGTATTTTCTAGTTGATAAATTCTCTTTTCAAGCGGTGTCAAATTTGCTGCTTAAAATGGTCATGGCTATTTTACTTTAAATGGCTGCTTGCTTTTAATTTGTTTTTCAAAATGCCACATGGTTCTTTTTCCTAATCTTCCCTTTTTCTCAAAGCAAATATTTTCCTCAATTGTAATTTCTTCCTTTATTTCATTAATTACTTCAAATGTGCTGTTGCAGGATTTCTTTCAGACGATTGCATTACCTCATTAGCTTCTTAGTTTTTCTTAAATCTCTAATTCTGCTCACTGGGGTAAGGACTCTATCACGGTGGAGTGCTCATTTATGATTTTTATTATTTCCAGGGCATTTTTAGCTTTAAAAAATATTTGCTGGTCATAAATTAAAAGCGTAATGTCTAATGTCTAAAAAGTGTAATTAAGTATACATATTGAGCCTCTGAACATAAACAGAATTTCATTGTTGCTAATAAAATTTTAAAATGTAAAGATTGATTGTCTTAAAAGCCTGGCTGGGTTACATCACTAAATTGGTGCTTGTTTCCTTGTTTTTTAAATTTAACGTTACTTTTTTTTCCCAACCAATTCTCTTTCCTTAGATTTGTTGTTGCTGTTATTTGGCAAAGAGTACGAGGTGGGAAGAAGGCTATTATTAGCTCATCATAGGAGATGACTATGGCTTATTCCATTTAAAGATTTTTAATTGGCAAAATAAACAGCTTTAAAAATAGCCAAACCTTTTCTGTGGCTTACCAGACATCACAGACCAAAGAAGTAAGTCAATCAGCACTGCACTCTCCCTTTGCCCATTCAGGGCTATGGTTATGCTAACCATGTAACAGGAAGAAACCTATAGTATCAGTCAACCAGACAGCGTGTAAGACAAGCACAATACATTTCCTTCTTTTCAAAAGCTGTTCAATGTGCAGCCGTTCAAAAGAAATGTAAGCAGATTTTAGCACTAAAGACAAAACTCAACATCCAGATAGCTATAGCCTCAGAGCAAAATGTCCACGACTTTCATGTGACCTACATGGCCACTTGCGGCTCAACCACCATGCCTGCCTCTCAGGCTTCATCTCTGCCACTCTCATCTCCCCTCCATTGTCCACTCGACGGCCCAGGTGGCCTGTTTCAGTAAATACCACTCCCCACATACGGACACGCTATTTCCCCCGTGAAGACTGCTCCCCACACTCAGCCCCGGTGTGTCCCTACAGTCTGATCAGGTTGCTTTGTTGAAGGTTGTCACAAAACTGCGGTCCTTCTTTTCGTTTCTGTCACTAGACTCTCATCCTATGATTGGTTGAACACTGTCTGACTTTCCCTCTAGACTGGAGGTAGCCCAATGAGAACAGAGACCCTGTCTGTCTTGGCTCACCACTGAAGCCTCCTCGCCTCTCACACAGGGTAAGTTCAATGCATTTTTCATGGTTGCATAATGAATTCACATTAGAGGTAAAACAAATTCATATCCAGGAGTAAATAAGAGATTATTATTTAATCTTCTATTGTCAAGTTACATGATTTGTGAATTTGGAAGTGGATAGGAAAGAGTCAGAGACCTAGCCATCTAGTGGTGGTTGACCAGACATCTGCTAGAAATGATTGGGCTGGATCTTAAAGGAAGTGGAGGAGTTTGGAAATAAACACTGAAATTATAGGACACTACCATAACAAGAATTCAAAATGAATCCAGTGGGGTAAAATAGTACATTAACATGCTAAAAGTTCTGAAAAATCACACAGAAAAACCTATTTCACTTACTTGAATTCATTACGTGGAGCCATAACTTACTTGAATCTCAATTAACAGCCCAACACAGATGGTAAAACTCTGAGATAAAGCAGAGAGCATCAGATTGGGCATAAGAAGGCTAGGTCTAGTGCCAGCTCTCCTCCAACTTGAACTTGGCTTCTCTAGGCTTCAATTTCCACTCCAAAAACATAAAGGTTAGGCTAGACATCGCTAAGATTCCTTTTAGTCTAAGATTTCAGAACTCTGAAGAATGTTTTCAAATGTATGTTGCTCTTTGATAGCAACATCGTGGATGCCGTGTGAGCCACTTAATCTGGAAAAGAATCAAGCTTGCGTTATGAGAAATACTAACAGTAGAAAGTAAGATGACTGTTGACCAGAAAGTGCAAAATAGGATGTTTCTACGATACACTGGATACATGTCCCTCGGTAACATATATTTATGACAGAGTTAGCAGCACCATAAACAATGGCAGAAAGTGTCATAATTTAATCCCATATCGAAAACTTTTCCTTCTTGTTCTAGTACATACTCCTGGCTGTTCAACCACAGCTGGAAGCCCTGTACATTTTCCACTTGGATGTGTGATCTGCTACCTTCCAGGACTTATCTATGGATGCTTTATTAAATATCAAAACTATAAATGCTCAGAGAATTCTGAAAAGAACAATAGATGATTCTTGCACACTGACTTAACAATTGTACTCAATGACAAGGAAATGAAAGAAGCTAATTACAGACAACAGCTTTTTAAAAAGGCAACTGTGTCATGCAGGTTGACATTTGGGAAGGATGGGGCAAGAAAGATCATTCAATACTAGTTAACTTCTCACGTTGCTTTATGATTCTTTGAGAAAGTGCTAAGTTCGGAATGTATTCTCTCCCCTGCTTTTTCTCTCTATCATGTCAGCTGTTAACAACTAGAAGGAAGATGAAGGGATTAGGCAGTCTTCACGTCTGACCATTGTCTTATTTATGACTTGATGTGACCTGGGGAGGAAGGGGGACATGGTAAGCACTTGTGTCTACTGGTACTTAAAAATGCATAGAAGTTCACACATACATCAATATCCAGTTGGTATTGGGTCACAAGCCTCCATACCATTCGGGTTGTATTTGTGTTTCTTTTACCTCTACGTCTGCTTAATGTTTCGGATATCATAGGCAAGGTCAGCCAAAGGAACAAGTCTACAATTTCCTTTAAATTTCATCTCAAGTGAAATTCTTGACAACAGTTTCAAATAGATACGAGCTACCCTGGCAGCTTCTGAAAAGAGCAACCACACTTTTTACAAAGCATATGATGAAATTAAAATATATATATATTTAAGTTGAAGAGAGACACCCCTGCCCAAAAAAAGTTGCTTAACAATTCTCCTGGCAGGGAGTTCACATCATTTAATACATTCCAAAAAGGCCTGGGAGTGAGCGTTAACTGGGTATTTCATTAGGGTTCGCCTTGGCCGTGACGTCCTTGTTTTCTAGCAGAATAAAAATAAATCTCAGTAAATGCTTGCTAATGAGTTAAGTACTTCTTTTCTGTGGCACAATAGCTCTAATTAGATTTCGAGCGCAGTGGACTGTGCTTTTGTATGCCCTGTACTCTGGAGAGCGAGGCTCCTCTGTTAAGCATTTGCATTTCTTGCATTACTGTTGTCTGGTGGTCCTGTTGGGTGCGTGTTGGGCTGCTCACCAAAGGGTTGGTAGCTCAAGCCCACCGGAAAGATGAGGCTTTTGCTCCCATAGAGCTGTTTGGCCTTAGAAACACTAGGGAGCAATTCTACTCTGCCCTCTCTATAGAGTTGCGATGACTCAGAATCACGTGGATAGCAATGGGTTTGGTTATTTGGTTTACTCAAGGCAAAAAAGAAGCCCCAGTGGTGTATGTAATAGTGAAAAGTGCTCAGCTATTAACCAGAAAGTCAGAGGTTTGAAACCTACACCCATCCCATGGGATGAAGATGTGTTTGCTTCCATAGAGGTTAGAGCCCTGAAAAAACCAATGGGATGATTCTTATTTTTCCTATGAGTCAGAATTTACTCTAGGCAACATTTTTTTTTAATTGAGTTATATAGTTTTCCATGTACGCTATGGAATTTTGGGAGTTTACAGTCAAGATGGATCTGTGAAGCCCATTTAAAAATTTCAGGCAACTCCCTTTCGTCATGTCCTCAAATTAAGACTGTGTCCATCCTTCCCTACTTTTTCGTGTTTTTTTTTTAAGGCACCTTGGTGGCATAATGGTTTTGAGCTGGGCTGCTAACCACAAGGTCAGCAGTTCAAACCCACCAGCAGGTCCACAGGAAAAAGAGGAGGCTTCTCTACTCTCAGAGAGTCAAAAGTCTTAGAAACGCACAGGGATGGTTCTACCCTGTCCCATAAGCTCACTATGAGTCTGAATTTATTTGATGGCAATGAGTTTGGTTGGGTTTATTACCTTCCCTACTTTTTCAAAGCTTCCTCATAGAAAGGACTCAGACATTCTTCCCTTATTTATCTGTTTCTCTTTAAATACTGGTCACATTGAAGCAACTTTCTTTTCATACCTATGACTTTAAAAGTCTCACTCCAGGTGCCCTTAATCCTTGAAGGAAATAATTGCCCAACCATCGCTGACTAACACTGTTACCGGATTGATGAGAAGTATTTGCTTGGGGTCAGAAAGATGCTCACTTGGCATTTACACTTGAGCTACCTATTTCTAGAAAATTCTATGTGGGTCCTTTCAGCCCCCTCCTGCTTTACTGTTCCATTGAGACAACAGAAGTTGCTGCATTGATGCCTGTGGACAATCTAGTCTATAAAAAACTGGAAAAAACTCAACCTGAATGATCCAACCCTTACTTTCCTCTGGGACCCTCGACTGTGAGTTGCCTGCCAGGAAAACCTTTCCACTGTCGCTCTTTCTGCCTTTTCTATTTGACATTCTGAGCTATGAGAAAGCACTTCAACCCATCTGACTGTGTAGAATGAAAACAAACAAACAAACAAAGGAATGAACAACATTCTTCTGTATCTCCACCGAGGAACCTAAATGCCAAGAGATGTACTCCCATTAAACGAACTGATAACATTTAAAAATATACTTGCAGTACAGGGTTAACATAAGAAAAAACATGAGTCTATCCTTTCAAATAGTCTCTTAGTTCATTACAGAGTAAGCCCCATAAAAAAGAAGAAGAAGAAAAATTGGGCTCTTGAATTTTTTTCTAAGAAAAGCGGTAAAGAACATTTTCTTTTCTAATTTGCCTTTGTGCTCTTGACTCAGGAGGCTGCATCTGATTACATGTGTGAGAGAATAATAAGCCTAAATTGGTGATGGGCATTTTAGCAGACCGAGCAGTAATATGTCACCACTGAAATCCTGGACAGTTTTCTAAGGGCTCTTTGAAAGCGTGGGCTTCATAAACAGCCATCCTATGGAGGGTGTAATTATGAAATCCGAACGCTGATTCAAGACCCTCTTTCTATGAGCGACCGCCTCTTCAGCCTCAGCCTCAGTGGCTCCGAGTGCAATCACAGCCCCTACCTTGTTCACCTCCCATGGTGCGCCCGGCGTCTCCCCGGCAGCCGCGTCTGGAGTGGGCGCCCGCACACCTGAAGGGACCGGCTCCTCGCGGTCTAGTAGAGCCAACTGCTCCTGCCCGTCTGGTGTGCATGTTGAGTTGGGGATGCTTGTGAGCCACTTCTTGGTCTCCTGCTGAGCAGAGCCCAGGCTCTTTTCCAGCGCTGCCTGTTTACCCTTCAGCGAGGAGACAGCATCCTCAATCAGCTTCTGTCCCACCCAAGAGGAGTTTTGCTTGATGGATTCTGACAACGTGGAAATCTTCTCTAGTGCACCATTGTGGAGACTCAGCCTCGCCTCTAGGTCCTGTGAGTGGAGAGGAGATTGTCACAAAATGTTCAATTGTCACAAGCGGTAACTGGGTTCTGTAAATCGTGAGAGGTTCTGTTTCCCCGGTGGGAAAGGTTTATCAAAAGACACTCATGCACATTGTAAAGGTGAAGCTCTGGGCAAGATTTAAATTAATGTAGCATTCCAAAGCAAGTTCTCAAATTGATTTTGGTTGACACTAGAAGGAAAATGGAAATTTTTCACAGCACGGACCCGGGTGGAGGTGGTGGCTAACAGATAATCATTGAACATGTATTTTGTTCAAGATACAGCCTCTTACGCAGTTAGAACACTGATTCATACACACCTACTATGTGCACACACCTACTATGTGCAGAGCACTGAAAAGACTAGAGTCTGCCTGAATCCACTGCTAATATTTAAAATCCAGAGCAACGCTTTGTGGGTTAATGGTGCAAGATCTGAAATAGCATAGGCATGTAGTCAGTCTTTACTAAATGCCTGTGTGGAGGAAGTGAATTTGAAAACTCTGAATTAAAATGAATGCGACGTATTACAGTACCTACTGATGTTATTGTTTACATCATGTGATCCTTGACATTGCAAGGTAAATCAGTCACTGTCCTAATTAGCAGAAGCCCTGGTGGCCCTGTCAGGTCCGGGTGGGACTGCTGACTGCAAGCAGGGCCAGTTCAAAACCACCAGCCACTCCCCTGGTGAAGGAAGAGGCAGTGCGATTGCAGAAAGAACCTCGGAAACCACATCGAGGGTCCCTAAGACTTGGAATGGACTCAGTGGTAGTGGGTTTGGCTTTTTTGTTTTTTGTTTTAGTTTGGGTCCTAATTAGGGTGGTCTGGGTGGTGCACATGGTTAATGAACTAACGGAAAGATCCGATGCTAGAGTCCACCAAGAGGAGCTCTGAGGAGACCTGATCACGTACTATTGAAAAGTCAACCACCGATGGAAGAAGCACACCAGCCTGTGTGCTCACGAGGTCTCAATGGGATCAGGTATCAGGCATCTAAGACCCAGAACGAAATCATACCCAATGTGCATGCAGGGTGGTGGAGTGGAGACCCAATGCCCATCTGTAGACAATTGGACATCTTCTCACGAGAGGTCACAAGGAAGAGATGAGCCAGTCAGGATGCAGTATAGCACAGATGAAGCACACAACTTTCCTCTAGTTCCTTAATGCTTCCTTCCCCCCACTCTCATGACCTCAATTCTACCTTACAAATAGGATTAGACCAGTACATGCACACTGCTACAGATAAGAGCCCACAACA
>NW_022103915.1:42008945-42014823 GCF_000313985.2 Echinops telfairi
AAAAAAAGAGAGGTCAGCCATTGAAAAGCCAATGGAAAACAGCTCTACTCTGACACATGTGTAATTGATATAAATCAGAGTCAATAGATGGCAACTGTTATCCTAATTGTACCACATAACAAATGAATTTTCATTCTTTCATTCAACCAACCGCCAGAATGATGCTGAAGTTCATCTTGAAGTTCTGGAGGAGTAAAATGCAGTGTCATCCAGTACCTGTGGTCTAGTGGCACAGAAACACAAAGGAACAGGCGCGCATAATAGAATGTATCTCCGCTAAGAAATGTGGGCAGAGTATGGCCTAAGGTAAGAGGTCAAAGCCAGCCTACACATGGGGAAGGCTGGTCAGATAGGCTTTCTGGAGAAGATGATATCTAACGCTGTTTCTTGAGGACAAATAAAGTCAGGTGTTTTAAACAAAAGGAGAATGCATCAAAAACAAGGAGAACCTGGACAAAAGGTGAACTAGCAGAATGCCAAGAGGGCATTTAGGAGTCAGACAGTTGGACCGAGTTAAGTTGTTATGAATATTAATATATATCATGACTGGAAATTGTTTAATACCTGTAGTTTCTGCAATTTCCCCTCAACGGCTATTTGATCCGTAGTCTCAGTAGAAAAACTGGCAAGTTCTTCGGCAAATTGGTCCAGTGTGGCATGCAGGTCTGTGACACAAACCTGGTACGAGTGGTGCTCTTGAACATGACCTTCCAGTTTTTGCACGGAATCCTAAAAATAAAACCATTATTAATTTGCAAGTTATTTCTCTCCCAACTTTTTCACTCGGGAGATGATTACGTTTTTCATCGTTTCACTGAAACAGGAATATGGCCACCAACTGGCCAGCCTTCTAACGATTTAAAGTTTGAGACGTTTCGCTGTAAAAAAATGAAGTCATAGTTGTTGTTGTGGAAGTCAGATTCTTGCCCCCATGCTTTTCTGCTTTCTGAAAACAATTTTCATCTGTCAAGAGGTTGTCAAAACTAAATGGCTACAAATTAGATAACCAAATCTTAAGCACTCATAATAAAGCAGTCCCTCAATTACCCAAGTACCCACACTTGGGTAAGTGCATCCTAACCCCAGGTTGCTTTCCTGAGACTCAAACTCCGAAGCTCTGTTGGAGAAAGGAACCCTAAGTCAAGTGCAAAGGATCTCTGCAGGGCACAAAATAAGACGTACGTGGTCAGATCAGATCACAAACGGAACCGCTATTTGTCATGAACTGAACTGTATCCCCTAAAAAAGTCACAGCAAAACCCTGTCTCCTCTCCTTGTAATGAAAGGCACCTGCGTGGCAGGGTGGATTAGGAGCTGAACTGCTAACTACATGGTCAGCAGTTCAAAACCCTCAGCTACTCCAGGGGAGAAAGGTAAGGCTCTCGGCCTCTGTAAGGGCTGACAGGCTTGGGGACCCTCTGGAGCTGTTCCTCTCTGTTCTACTGGATTACTGTGGCCAGAATCAACCCAAAGAGAGTGGGTTCTACAGGTAATAGCCTTCAATATAGAATTAAACCTCAACAGAAAGAAAACAAAAACCCTCATAAACGATCAAAGTAGATGGATAAAAGACAGATGGATAGACAACTTTGATAACTTTTGGCACCTTCATAATGATGCCTAACTGAATTTTAACCCTTCCTATTGCTGAAAAAGAAAGAAAGAACATCATCAAATCGTCAAATAACACAAAATTTAGCCCTCTGCAATAACTAACTGGATTAATTCCTCCACTCTTACGGAGTTAGCATCTACATCTAGAAATGAGTAACTAAGGTGATTTTGTTTAAAGAAAACAAAACCTTTTGATCTAAGCAAAGAACAAAACGTAGTTGCCCTTAAAAATCTTCTCTATTATTCATATGCAAAATCACGACAATTATTTAACTTTTCAGCTTGTCCCATCACCTGCAGTTGTTGGAGGAGACTTTCATGTAGATGCTTAATTTCCAGCCAAGGCTCTTCACTAAAGTTGGGATTTTTCGTGCATTCCAAGAGGTAATTCCCTTGGGATTTTAATTCCTTTAGCAACGATGTCAAATCTTGTGCTTTCTGGAGGAATTTTTTATAATTTTTTAACTGAGCTTTCTTCTCCTGCAACCCATTTTGCAGCACAAAGCCAGCTTCTTGCTTCGTCTTTAGCTCCGTGAGCATCAGCCTCAGCGCCTCCTTGCTTTGCAGGTACTTTTCCCCTTCCAGGAGGAGTTTCTCTTGATGGCTACATTCAAAAAACGCCTTAGAAATAAGAGGGCATTTAACAAAACGGGCCGTACCCCCTACTACCATGACCCCAAGCCTGCCTTTCACAGTGGGCTAGGCTGGCGCATGTACATAAGTACAGATAAGAGCTCAGGATGCACGTAATCCAGGTCAGATAAACCCCTCAGGTACAGAAATGGGAGTAGCTCGGAGTATAGGGGATAGGTGGGGAGAGGAGGGGGTAAGAAACTGCAGCAGGAGACAGCAGTGAGTATAAGATATGAAAATAATAATAATTTATCATTTTTCAAGGGGTCATGAGGGTAGGAGGCTGGGAAGGGAGGGTAAAAAGAGGAGGTGATATCAAGGGCTTAAATAGAATGTAAATGTTTAGAAAATAATGATAGAAACATACATACAAATATGCTTGATACAACTGATGTATGGATTATTATAAGAGCTGTAAGAGCCCCAAATAAAATCTTAAAAAATAAAATTTTTGACCTGAGAACCAATTTTCAAACATGTCCTAATAGTTGCTGTTAGGTATAAATACAATTTTTATATGATCTGATTTCCACCAGATAGCAAATGTATCACTTAAGACACATGATATGAATTAAGGATTTTTGCCAAAATAAAGTGCAACATTTATCAATGTTGAGACATTAGAGCATATGGTGAAAGGCACAGATCATGTATTCTAGAGCGACACCGGGCAGACAGATATATGGAGGCTGTTTGGGGACAGGGTGTTTTGGTGCAAAAGCAGGATATTGAAGGTGGAATGTAAGATGATGCCAATTTGCTACTGAGAATGGTACAGCGATGCACAAGTGAAACACAACACTGCCCCAGAGTCAGGACACCGTCACTCCAGATCTCATCGGAGAACTCTCCGTTTCTGTCTCTGGCATAGCGGATGTCCTTGACTTGGCTGACTTGCTCTTCAAGAGCGAATCATTCCCAATCCAGGATGCAGAGAAAACATACTTGGCCTGGCTTCATTTCACAATGAAAATGATGCCATTAGGAAAGGCGTGCGCTTTACCTTAGGTACGTGTTGGCTAAGTGGAGGGTGTTGTCCCACTGGTGCCTGATGTCGGTGAGAGTCTGCTGGGCCATGGGCGCCTTGCTGTTCTCAGCCTGCTTCCTGATGTTCTGCAGTTTAGCATCCCCTTCAGGCTTCAGTAAGATGATTTCCTGAATGAAACATTTCACTTGTAGTACTTTGGGGTAGTATACACCTCTCTTTCTTTTTCCACCCCCCTCCCTCTCTTTCTTTATAGACTTTATGTTGAGATTCTCACTACAGAGCATATTGCAAAATTCATCTTTCCTTTCAGAAATATCCAGAAAACCATTATCTCCTCTCATGTTATAGAGTTGATTCTCCATAACATTGTCCACTTTCACCTGATAGCATTCCTTTGTCCTCCAACTGCCCATGAGTAACTAGATTCCAATAGAAAACCAGAAAGTCCCCCTTCTTAGCCATCCACTGATAGTTCCAGATGGGAAATGACGTTGACAATACCAACGAGGCATTTTTTTCTCACAGCCAAGGTCAAGCGTTGGCTTCCCACTGGAGAATGCGCTGTCCCTCAGGTCTGCTCTCCTCTCCGTCCTCACATCAATGCCCCTTTCCTGTCTTTGCTCAGTCAAGTGCTTCTCTCTCTGAAAACACTGCTCAAGGACTACCTTCTCAGGGACACCGTTCAGCCAAAACTTCAACTTCTTTGGATGACAGCCCTAAGTCTCACCAAGGCCGACAACCCTGACTATCCTGCACCTGTTCTTCCTCAAACCTCTTCATGCGTTTCTTCTTCTGGAGTTCCTTTGAAGCAGGTGCCCTTTTTGCTGTGCATTCCCCACCCCAACAGTTTTATTGGAACATAATTTGCATATTCTACAATTGAATAGTTCAATTGTTCAATCATATCAAGGGGAGTTGTGCCATCGCCACCATATCTATCTTACAGCCTCCCCACCCCCTTTATCCATCCCCACCATGGTCACATCACCTTTAAACAGCTGTGCAATCACTGCCAGTTCTATTAGCAATGTCTATTTAATGCCTCCTTAGACAGAAAGTGAGCTCAGTCCTCCACGCTCTCAATCTCCAACAACCCTCAGTCTCCCGCTCAGAATCTAGCAAGCTGGATGACCCATAGCTATCCATTCTCGACAGATGTCCTCACCGGCCCTGCTCTTCACTTTGCCGGTGCCACTGCTACGGTGACTCACTGCTAACAGTCGGTGTCGGCTGACAGTAACGCTACAGCACAGAGGAGAACTGTCCCTGGGGGGCTCCTGGAGGGTACATTTTTATGGGAGTAGAAAGCCTCATCTTTCTCTCGCACTAAGTTGATACATATGCAAATAGTACACTCATGAAAATAATGTACACATACATATAACGTGTGGGAGTGACAACTGTATGTAAAAAAGTTCAGGCACAGCACGCTCAAGTGTGCATCTCCTATCTTTTGTGCCATTTCTAGAAATGCACTTTGGTCTCATATGCCCTCACTTAATAGCCTGAAAATGTTACTTTTGATCCTATTTTGTATAATAAGAATACAAGCCATGATCAAGAAATCATGGATTGCACTTGGCAGTACCCACGTGCAGTAGGAAAATAAACCATTGAAATGGTATGTTTGCTCTGGGGCAATTTGCAGCTGGGCCAGAGAGGGTTAGAGCGCTCATTGTACATCATTTTAGGGATGGGCAGAGGGTCGGGCAGAGGGCTGCGAACGGGGGTGCAAGGTTCACAGACGCACGGCACTCTTGGGCTGGGGCTGGCCAGCCACCCTGGGAGGGCCGTAGTCAGGGTGAAAAGAAGATTGTTACTTGCAGGGGAGAAAGCAGCTTGCAGGATCATAAAGGAGTCCTGCTGGGAGAAGAGCTACATTAGAAACCCCAGAGCAGGTTAGCGAGGGGGTCTGCTGCTGGGAATATTAAATCCCTGAACAGAAAATAAAATTGAAGTCAGCAACCTGTTAAAAAAGTTGGTATAGCAGGCTTACGAAAATAACGTGCAGAGAGTGGTGTGGCATGTAAAAACCCCTAAAGGTATCATGTGTGCCATCCGGGTAAAAACATGGGCTTCTTTTTCTACCCTATCAAAGTCCCATGGGGACAGTTTCTGTTCATCATCTGTGTTTCAATTCTTCTGCTTTCACGGAAGTCAGACAACGGAACGTTGCCCTTTCCGAGAATAAGCATGCTTTCTCTCCTTCATAAGCATTAAAATAATTTTAGGCCCATCATACGGCATCTCTTTGATAGGCTGAGAAATCTGAATTTCTTTGACCTTTTCACAGGGATGCAATTTTCCATTAAGAAACAGAACTTGGCAGCCTTTCTCTTTTCGGAAGCAGAGTTCACCCTGGCCTGTGAAATTTCATTTGCCCTCGCACCTCTGCAATTGAGTTACCTTTATTTTTTGGATGCGTTCTTCAAGTGGCATTTTGCCTTCAGATGAATTCAAAACCATGAGAGATTCTTTACACTCGGTTATCCAATGAATTACTTCCTGAGCAAGATCGTGAAAGCGCTGGTCCTCCACAGGAGATAACTTCTCTGCTCCATCATGTTCATCTAATCGTCTCAATAATGTCTGGTACCTCTCAATCAAAAGTGTTGATTCAGCTATTATTTCTTCTTCTTCACC
>NW_022103915.1:42015823-42023609 GCF_000313985.2 Echinops telfairi
GAGAAGTGCTCTGGCTATAAGACAGTGAGACCGACTGCTAATCGAAACCACCAGCTGCCCCTCGGGGGCAGACGCGTCTCAGAAACCCGCAGGGGCACTTCCACCCTGATCCAAAGATTTGACGAGAGTCAGAATGGACCCCGTGGCAGGGGGTCTGGTTTGGTTGGAGGCCTCGACCACACATATTGCTGTTGTTGAAATCGGTACCCAGACAGGCACCCCCGTGGCATTCCACCCACGGAGTGGGCGATGAAGATAGGCCCCAATGAAATGGCTACGAGAGGACTTCTGTGGATTCTAGACGTATGTGGCATTTACTGTTCAGACTGACTTTCTGGGAACCACGTCAAGCAAAACACCGCAGTGCCCCTCGGAAGGTGGAAAGCAGCACAGGCAGGGAAACTACACCCCAGGGGGGAGCACATTTCTTAGTGCCCTGCGTATCTTTCCAGAGATTTCCTTTAACATATAGACAAGCCGACAGGGCCATATCCTCTTTTCCATCCCACTGTTTTAAAGTACTTTTATAAAATGGAAATATTGTCTTTACCTAGGACTATTTAACCTACTCTGTCAAGATCTTTCCACTATTTCATAAAAGCTCCCGCATTCCTTTCTAATGGCTCCGTATTCCACTGTAGAACTGTTTCATTATCCGTGGAAGCAAGTCTTCATTGGTAATTAGGTTATTTGCAAATTTCTACCATTTCAGACAGCAGTAAGCAATTTTGGCATCCACCGTTTCACCAAGGTCTGGTGTAATGAAAGTATAAATTACTGGAAGTTGGAAACAGCTGGCTTCTTTAATTATGCACATTCTTTAATTATGACTGACCTACTGCCTTTGAGTCAATGCCATCTCAGTAACCCAGGAGAATAGGGTACTTGCTCTTCAGGGTTTGCAAGACTGTAACTCTTTATGGGAGCCGATGATTTATACTCAAACCAGCAGCACATTAAAGTTCATCTAGATTTAAATATATATATAGGACTTATCAAAAGTCAAGAATTCCTCCCCCAAATATGTCCAAATTGGTTATTTTTTAAACAAATATGATTTTAAGGCAAGTGAATTCGTTCATAAAGATGAAATTAAACTATCTTATAACAATGTGAAAGCGGAGCTCATTAAAATTCACTTGTATGTGCCCTTACACAGTAAAGAGAGTTTAAAAATTCTTGGGGGGAAAAAAACAGGCTGTTTGGAACCCATCTCTTTTCTGTAAGAAAGCTAAGACAAAGTAATTATGGTGCTCTTTGTTTAAATAAATTGTTCTATACCTTCAAATTTTGCTTTGACCGTCAAAAAAGGTTCATTTAAATTTACACATAAATCTTACCGAAAGCTTCTGTAGCTTGTATTCCAAGTTCTCTTTGGTTTCTGGTGAATCAAAACACTCCTTCAGGTTCATGTTCATGTTGTTGAACCAGTCATCAAAGTTCTTGCACTGATCTGCAGGGGGAAAATGTTTTTTTAAGATGGGGTGGAGGAGAGAGATTCCCTCAAAGAGGACTACATACATACATCTTGTTAAAGACAACATTTAAAATGTGCTTCCTATGTGCTCGTAAAAGAAGCTAGGACATAATTATGATGTATTTTCTACACCAAACCTCCTTTCAAAGCTACAAGACTGGGAAGGGCAGTCTGCTCACTGGCACACTCCCAGAATCACTGGTCACAAGAAGTGGGTCCAACACCCAGTTTGGCAATTTTCTTTCGTGAAATAAAAAATAGAGTCTTGAAAGAAATTAGTGTTATTGGTGGCAGCCATAGATCAGTGAGTTGTGCCCCAAAATGTGAGTTCTGTATATTGTCTTCTTAAAGAAGCTCTATGCAGCCCACTCAAAGTTGGGCTTGATTAGTGTTTGCATTCTCAGCACTACAGTCATGCCTCAGGCTGCCCAGAAACAGCAAAGGAATCCCCACACCTACCATTCAATAAAGTAGAAAAGTGATCTTGCAAGACACTTTTTTTGGTATTAAATAAATCACTGACACTTTCATATTGCTTCTTTAATTCAGAGAGCTCAGGGGTCAAACAGCCGATTTGATTCTCAAGTAGTATCATGCTGTGCTTCTGCTGGAGGATTTGCTGTTGTATTTCCTGAGTAGAAACAAGCAAGGAAACAGCAACCATCAATCAGTCTTAACGTGGCAGATCGACACCAACTATAGTCTCTTAATTGCTTACATAAGAAGAAATAGATAATGTTCTGTGGAGTAGATTTACTTTCTCTTGGCTGCTAAGTGGATAAGGTCGCACAATTTAAGATCCAATCATTACTGTGCACAAGCAACCCACATGACCTGCTTTTCTGAGTCCTGCCGCCGCCCATCTTCCATGCTGGCTATCCTAAACAGGTGAAGACTACGTATGCCAAATAAGTGTGAAGATCAAACTGAATCAGAAGAGAAGTGTCGGGCACCTCTAGTTTAGTGAAGATTTCCAAGCTGTCTGAAGGAGATAGGGCATGTAAGAGCGATTCCGTCATTCCAATCTGAGTTTTGGCCTGGTCCAGGTCTTCTCGTAGTCCATCTGGGTTACCACTGAAGGCGCAGCTCCGCGATTCACCTGCTAAACCCATTTTCACATATTCCATTTTCTTCAGAATCAAAGACTCCATCATCTGAAACCATGACACACACACAGAGTCCTATGAGAACCTTTATTTAACTCGTTTTCAAGACCAGATCGCGAGACAGCAGCTTGAGACTTCGATGCACGCAGAAATGAATTCTTCTCTACCACTCCCAATATCGAAAACTCTTTTGCACTCAAGATGCATCAAATAAATGTAAAGGGAATAATGATTCTAATTTTACTTTAGAATTAAGATTTAGGATTTGTGGTTTATGAACATTACAGAGAGGATATGAATAAAGTTCCATTGGAATTTTCAACAGAAATGCTCTTACCTGCAACTCAAGAGGTATTTCACTGGTTTGAAGCAGAAATTGTACTTCAGCCACTCTCTTGAAAACTTCCGGAAGTTCTTGTTCTTGGGCGTGTAGATCTTCCTAAAACACATAAAGTTAAAGAAAAAAATCCTTTTATTTCCTTCTTTTCTGGCACCGAGAATTACGATTGTTGGTATATAGAAACTGAGAGCGCCTTTTAGGTTACTGCCAATCATTTGCTTTTTGACAGTTCGGTGAGTTCAAACCCAAGTGCCTCCAGCTGTCAGGCAAACGTTGTAACTGAGAGAATTGCTCTGGCTATAAGACAGTGAGACCGAGACGATGTGTTTGCGAACTTGCTTTGTGACACCCCCCCCAAAAAAAAAAGCATTCACACTACCACAGTCATAATGAAGAGTTGCAATACAGATGGAAAGGCCCACAAGCCTGTAAAATTTACTATCTGATCCGTTAGGAAAAGGTTTGTTGACCTCTCACACCTAAACAGACCTCTCCTGAAAACAGGTTTTCATTCTGATGGGGCTTCTGCTAAGAAGCCTTAACTTTTGGGGTGAACTCATTTAGTCATCTAGTAACACCTAGGGACTCGGAGCTCAGGATAATAGTTTTAAAATAAAAACGAAAGTAAGCAGGCATTTGTGTGCACAGTGATCCAGGATTTGCCCAGTCATGGTCATTTTATTCAGGAGCCCATAGGTTCCAGATTGAGGATAGCTGCTAGCACCTCTCCGGATATTACAAAAGGAACAATGAAGGGGCCAAATCTTACTCAAGGGATAATTCGAGAAAGAAAATGTTTCATTTTTTTTTTTTTTACTTGTAAGAGAGCAACCTTGACATGAACACATCAGCTGTATATGAAAAAAACATATGTGTGCAT
Source organism: Echinops telfairi (assembly GCF_000313985.2). NCBI lineage: Eukaryota > Metazoa > Chordata > Mammalia > Afrosoricida > Tenrecidae > Echinops > Echinops telfairi. The sequence goes on from NW_022103915.1 coordinate 42,019,627, forward strand.
GTGTGTATATGTCTATAGATATGTGTACAAAACCTTTTTTTTTTTAATTATGCTATACCAATTGACTATGGTCCTGAGCCCTCAGGCCCAGCATGATTCCTTCAAAACGTTCCCATAACCTTGGCCCCTGTACGCTCCACTACATTAATGGCTGTATTTATAGCAAAGGTAAAATACACATGTATCAACATCCTCTGGTAGACTGATACATTCATGAAGATCTACGCCGATTTGTGGCCTTACATTTCTCTCCATTAAATTACCTTCAGCCTTTTACTCTCCTCTTCGGTCAGGGGTAATTTCACTTTGTGAAGGGCCTTTTCAATCCACTCATCGATGACATTTCTTACAGTCAAAAGTTTCTCCCATAAAGCCAGAGCTCGACCAAGATTTTCATAGCAGTCTTCTGTTTTCTCATTTATCTGCCATAATTGAAGAACAGTATAGCGCATTTAGGATGGAAAGTATGTAGGATATATTTTCAAACACTTTTTATTTTTAAAATTAAATGCTAGTTTATCATGATTGGGTACTAATTAGCTTTCTCCATGAATGAAAGACTGCCTTTAGCCTACCATGCATTCCTTTCTTCAACACACAAAACCAAATTTGCCTGATTGTCTGCAATGGATGTGAAATTGAAAGTTATAGTCTTGCTAATTTCAAAAACACAATTTTTCATAGTTGTTTTTTAAAGTTGAGGTGAAAGTATAGCACAGACTAATTCTTAATTTGTAATTTGTAGGAAATCTTATGCACTATTCAACTAAAAATGTGTAACATAAATATATAATTAAATGGAAATACCTTACATGAATGTGTAATATTTATTTTAAATAAAATGAGTTTATATACCTAAAAGATTAGATACATTTACTAGTAGTGCCGGACTACAGGGTTACTTACTAAGTTATGTATTTAATATCATTTAAATGTTTTTATAAACAGCATTTTTGAACTTTAAAATTAGATAAAAATACACATTTGATCAATCAGTTTAAATGTCATAAAAGCAGACAGAATTACTGTTCAATTAAATTATTACATACATCAAGCCATCTGTCCACAATGCTATTAGCTTCTTTCTCAAAAGGTGGTTCCTCAAAGGTGCTCATTTTATTTAGATGGAATTGTAGGTCTTTGCAGATCTGGTTTATCTTGTCTACATCTTCTAAATGTTCATTAAATTCTTCTTTGACAATTTCGATCTGAGAAAAGCAGAAGACATCTTTGATACATCGAGAAACAAACTGATAAGAACCACAACTTTATTATTAATTATTCATTTAAAAACAATATCATAACAAAAAGTAATTTCCTATTATAATTTTCTTTTTTTAAGAAGAATTTTTTGTCTACTTCCTCCATGAAAAGTTTATAGAATTGTAAGCATCTGATATAATGTAAATCCTTAAACCAAATATCTTCCTACTCTGCATGAAGTGCTTATAATGATCTAAATTCATGTCTCTAGTTCATGTGAATTAACATTCACACACACATACTTTTATTTACATTTCAATAATTTTGGGAGAGCTCCTACAGATATCATAACATTCCATAGACAGACACACACTTTTAATGGTATATAAAAAAATTCCAGTTCCTAGATTCCTCTAAAAGGAATCATTTTTATTATAGCTAAAACCTAAGTTCTTGTGTCAAGAGAACAGTCAAAATTTCCATCAAAATCTGTAATATTACTGATATTTTAACTTTAAGCTTCTATTCTAAATCCAACATCATTTCTAACATGGCAAGTAAAACTCTGCTTCAGGAAAAGACTGCTGATCTTGAACTGCAAAATAAAACCCTGATGTTACCTACTGCAAGTTTAATGGCTCATTCAACTTACCATTTTACACAAATATTTTAGATGATTGTATGAAAAAGGAGAAGAGATAACTCACGATCTAAATCTCAAAATTATATACCCTAGGTGGACTTCCATTCCCAGCAATATGGAAGAGACATAATTTTCCCCATTCTTTCCGCTAAATGTAACTACAAATACTGGACATTACATATGAGACAAACTCAAGAACACTCAGAAAGATGAAAGTAAGGGAGACAGGCTGAGGCCATCGGCTCTATGAGAAATGACAGTGATGACATTTGCTGCTTGCCTTCAATGTCTCAGACGCGGTGCTAGAGAGATGGCAATCTGGACGCACCATCAAATACAGACTCCAAAGCCCCTCAAACATGCCTGCTCTCTCTCATCAAAGACAAGGAAACGAGGCAGTCTAGCAAGGCAGAAACAGTTACTACATAAATGCTCATTAAAGTAAAGTATCACAGAAAAGCTGTGGAGTAATTCCCACCCATTCTACAAAAGCTAAGTGGTAGACCTAGATTCCACCACTATTGTAACAGCTAACTCCACACTCTACCTTACGGGGTGCTGTCAGAAAAGGTCAGATTGAGCTGAAACATCATCCCCACCAGGCAGTATCAAATCCCTGCCCTGGGAGCAGAGTGGGATATGCCTAGGGGTGCTCACAAGGTCAGCAGTTTGAATTCACCAGTTGCTTTGATGGAGAAAAATGAGGCTTTCTTCTTCCATAAAGATGTATAAGTGAGAAGGACTTTAAGTATTTGCTAATAACGATCAAAGGTTGCACCCTTCAGTCTAGATTACAGCTCAATGTAAAGAAGACCACTTATTACCAGTAGGTAACATCATGGTACATGGAGGAAAGTTTGAAGTTGTCAAGGATTTTGTCTTGCTCCTCAACCAATGCTGATGGAAAGAACAGTCAAGAGATCAGGACACATTGTATAAGTAAATCTGTTCAAGTGTTGAAATGCAAGGAGGTTACTTTGAGGACTAAGGTGCCCTAAACCCGCGCCGTGCTATTTCAATGGCCTCATAAGCAGGTGAAAGTTGTACATTAAATAAAGAAAACCGAAGAAAAATGGATGCATTTGAATGATGATGTTGGCAAAGAATACTGGAAGTACTCTGAAGTTGACTGTAGTAATAATAGGACAACTCTTCTTAATATGACTGAACTATTGAATTGGATGACAGGTGAACTATATGCCAATAAAACTGTCCCCGCCAAAAAGCGCTGTGGACTGCCAAGAGGGCAAACAGCCTGTCTCGGAGGAAGCACAGACTGAATGCTCCTTAGAGGCAAGAAGGCAAGACTTCATCCAACTTCCCTTTGGACACGTTATCAAGAGAGACCAGCCCTGGAGAAAGACGTCATGCTTGGTAAAGAAGGGGGGGGGGTAAAGAACACCCTGGACGAGGTCGACTGGCAGTGGCTGCAGCAACAGGCTCATCTATAAGAACGCCTGCGGGCCGGCACGGCCCGTGTGTCCTTTTGTGGTATACAGGGTCACTGTGAGCCGGAAGCCACTTGTCAACACCTAACAACAACAACAAAGAGTTCAGCTGCAGAAACCCCAAGAGGCAGTTCTACTCTCTCCTATCGGTTCACTGTCCACCAAGAACAACGCGATGGCAGTGGGTCTGAGTGGTGGCAACAGAAGTGACAGATGTAATTACAACAAGGCAGCCAAGGAGGAATTCCTAGACACCAAATAAGGAGCCAACACTCTCCCCCCTGTCTCAGGAAAAAGGAATCCTCATATTGGATGGCAAGAGAGGCCAAATGGAAATGCTAACATTCTACCTGCACTTGGCATGAAGGAAGCAGCATCAGCCTTCCCTGGATGGAGCGGTATCCCAGAAAACCAGCTAAAGGGTTTGCTGTGTTAAAATAGGATCCAATTTCACAAATCAATATCCAAGATATCCGAGTCTCAATAGAAAAAACTCATTCATCCTACCGAAAACCACATAAATCGCAAGCAAAATAAAAAAGATAATCAAAAGATGCCAACACCAAGATGACAGAGATGATAAAATTATCTAGAAAAGATTTCCAAGCAGCCGTCATAGCCAGCCCCACTATGAGACATGATGCCCCTCACTGACCCATGGCCCTGCGGGGGACAACACCAGTGACACA
>NW_022103915.1:42025884-42027788 GCF_000313985.2 Echinops telfairi
AAAAAAACCAGCCAGAAAGATAATGACATGATACCTACAGGGAATAAACAATCTGAATGGAAATGGATTTTCACCGGAATTATGGGGGTCAGAAGGAAGTACCACAATATTTCTGAAATATTGGGGGAATTTTTTTTCAATGCAGAATCTTAGATCCAATAAAATGACACTTTTTAAAAAGTCCCCAAAAGGTAAAAAGGGAAGTCCAGGTGTTCTCAGATGAAGCAAAGCCCAGTGCATTTGTCACTAGCAGACCTACTCGAAAGAATGGTTAAAGGGCGTTCTCTAAACAGAAGGAAGTGATGGAAGAGTCAGAATCTCGGGCCACGAAGTAGGGAAGGAAGACAGCACACAGTCAGCACTATTACCGGCATTCCCTCTCCTTTGGAGCCTTCTAAATTATATTGCACTGGCTGATGTCATTCTGAATGTAAGGAAGAGGAAACTGTAAACGAGTGGTTATAGGAATGCAAAAGAGGTCAGATTTCCATACTTCACTCAAACTGATTAAAGGACAAACCCCGCAGACTATGATAAATTATGCCTGTGTATTGTAACACCTAGTGCAACTACAGAAAATAAAGTCAGGCAAGACATATGTATAAAAACACCACTATCTCTAAGTCAGAACGGGATGCCCAAAACGGTACAAGTAATCAATAAGAAAGCATATAAATAAAAAAATAGACAGACTGGAGACCTGAAATATCAATAATGCCAATAAATGAACACAGTTTCATTATGTCAGTCAGAGGATGGAAACATAACTCAGCTCCTTACTAGAAACTTAACCTAAGCATCATGGTACACAGGTTAGAAGCAAAGTGATTTTGAAAATGTACCTCGTGCAACCTTCCTGAGAAGAAAGTAGGAGTGGCCACATTAATGTGCGATAATGTAGGGAGGAAAGACAGTTATAGAGAGCACAAGTAAAGCCAAGTCAAGAAAACTTGATAACTGAACTTCCACAAAATTCATTTTTCCCTCTGCAAAAGAGCTTATTCAAAGGATGAAAAAGATAAGCTGCCAGCTTGGAGAAGGCCTGTGCACCTCCCATGGCAAGGACAAGAGCGGGGCCACAGAACACCTCTCAAAGCTCAATGGCAAAGAAACCCGGCCACTGCCATTAGAAACGAGGGACAGACACGAACAGACATCGCACAGAGGAGGATACACGCATGGCAGGCAAGTCAAAGGGTCAAAACGATGAGCTATGAGAGTAACATACATGAAACCAACCAGAGCACTGCATGCCCATCAGCACGAGAGAAAAGCCAGGCCAACACAGATGCTGGAGAGGACGTGGGGAAGCTACATTCTCAGACATAAAAAACACACACAAACGGATGGCCACCACTGAGTCCACTCAGAGGAGCCTGGAGGACTACGTCAGAACTGCCCATAGGGTGTCCATGGCTGCCAATCCTTAGAGCGGGCGAAGGCCCCGTCTTTCTCCCTCAGAGGGTAGCTGGTGGCTTCCGATGGCAGCCAAGTGCTTTCACTGTGCTGGTCGCCCAAGAACCAACGCCTGTCATTGAGCCATTTCCGACCCACAGCAACTCTGGAGAGGGTTTCCCGGACTCTAAACTGTGCAGGATCAGACAGCTTTATCTTTTTGTCCCACCATCGGCTACTGGGTTTGAAAGGTCCTCCTCACAATTAGCACCTCAATGCCTACCCCACAGTGCCACCAGGGCTCCTACACAGAGCTGGGAGGAATGTACAAGCAAGTAAAATACAACCCTCCGATTGTCTCTGGGCACTCATCCCAGAGAAATGAAACTTCCACAAAAACTTCTTCACAAATGTGGATTGCATGTTTGTTCACAATTGAATAGACAGGACACACCCAGATGACCTTTAATGCAACAGGCAAACAAATCTCCAGAGAATTATGCTGACGG
>NW_022103915.1:42027888-42043077 GCF_000313985.2 Echinops telfairi
TGAAATAGCAACATTAGGGAAATCAAGACCAGATAGATCCGTATGTGGGGGTTAGGGCGGAGGTGGGAGGGGGAGGGAAGAAGGCAGGGCAACCCAAGGACAAGGTGAAGAACCCCAGTGGTGATGGCCGTGTGCTGCATCGCCCCTGCACCTGCTTGTGATATTGTCTTGTCCTTTGCCCAGACGTTACCACTGGTAACGACTCGGTAAAGGGTAAAGAGTACACGGATCTCTCGATTGTCTCTTACAACTACATGCGTACCTGTAAGTATCTTAGAATAAAAAGTTTACTTAAAAAAGAAAGAAATCAAAACTCAGTAGTGGAGGCTTCTGTCTCCTAAGTGGATTCTCACATGAGAGCTGGCATTCAAATACGACTCTTCTGTCTACTGGCTCAGTGTTAGGCATTGGGGCATGAGAAATGCTTGTCTCATTAACAAGGGGAAAGATACATACGTGTGTATGTGTGTTTGGGAATAGATGTATTTACACCCTCATGTTTTTGACTGCAAAGACTTGTGCCGTTCCATTGGGACCAGCTACAATGCGTGAAGAGGACAGGAGGGCCAGCGGGGAGTGGTTAGCAGACAGACGGTGGGTTTGTTCGCCAGTGAATGGACAGCGTAAAATAAAGGGTCCGAGGCCCACGCTGCCATTTCCCAAACTTGAATGGTCCCCGGATAGTCCAGCCGTCTAGTCTTACTTTTCAACGTTCATGAGAGAGAATAGAAATCGGGCCCCACAGTCTAGATAAACATCCAGGTTTCTATGGTTTTCAAGGACAAAAGTTCTCAGTGGGATCACATGTCAGCCACCGGTCAAAACACCATGCGGATACACAGCACACCACAGGGATTATTTGTTTCTAAAGATAGTCGCTAAGACATCACCAAATTTGCTGACTGTTGTCTTAGCATCAGGAGACAACTTACAAATCAGTACTAAAGTTAGTACTAGAACGATTCTATCTGCCATCCTAGGAATTTCTTATTTTCAGAAATGTAAGTGTCCTATGTTAAATGCCGCATTAGATACAAAATCCTCAACATTAAAAAAAACAGGCTTGGACTTCCTTTAAGGCAATAATGTTACTGTTGTTGTGTTAGGTGCCTACAGTCAGTTCTGACTCACAGCAACCCTGGGAGCCACAGGATGACACCCGTAATTGCTCTCGTGTTGGAGCTAGTTTTTGCAGCTATGTGTCAATCCATCTTGTCCAGAGCCCTCCTCCCTTCACCGCCCCATCACTTTACCCCGCATGATGGCCTTCTCCAGAGACTGATCTCTCCTGACAACACATCCACAGTGCGTGGCACAAAGTCTCCCCTTGCTCGCCTCAAAGGAGCATTCAGGCTGTACTTCTACCAAGGCAGATTCGTTCATTCGGAAAATGCTTATACTGCTAAATAAACAGCAAAGAACTCAAAGCTCTGTGTGTGTGTGTGCACTCGCGCACAAGAGATACAGAGAGAGTTCCTAGGTGGTATAAACCGTTGATGTACTCAGTTGCTAAACAAAAGGGCTGGAGGTTTGAATCAACCCACAGGCCTATCTCAGAAGGAAGGCCGACCTACTTCTAAACGACAAGCCAGAGACAAGAGTACGACGGCGCATAGTTCCTCTCTGACACATACTGAGCGGCCATCGTGGCAGTGGCTCAGCAGGAACTGGCCAGCTGGGAAGGTGGGAGGCTGGAGAACGAGAGGCAAATGACTGAACAGACTAGAGAATGCTGACGCCTTAGCCCAGAAGGGACCTAGAAGGAAGAGCATGACGGGTAAAGGGCAACGTAAAACCACGTCAGCCCCTTTATGCTGCAGGAGCTCGGACAGGCTGGGAAGTGATGACACCCATCAACAGGCACGGAGCATGGGCCCCAAACAGCTTGGCTGGATGGACTGTTCTACAGGAAACACGTTTAGACTTCTGGGCCCTCATCTTGACGACCTCCCTCTGGACCCGGATAGAAGAAGGTGGACTCTCTCGAAAGGCTCGGACTTGGGGCTGCTGGGGCAGGGGTGGGGGTCCTGGTAATGACCACCATAGAGGAACGAATGGTGGTACAGGAATCAAGACCTGGCACTAGATCTCCATTCCATGGATTCACCCAAGAGAGGAGCCACCTGCTGGAAGTGGTGGGAGGCAGTTTTGCCAGACTGAGAAATCAATTATCTAGCAAGTAGAGTGGCCATCATGGAGCCATGGAGTCGTGGGACCAGGGTCTGAGCACCAGGTAACACAGAGCATGCGGAGGCACAGATAGTCTTCTATAGGCAGGTGCTGATGAAGCCCCAGGCGCTCTGCCAGGTACTTTTATGACCTCACATACTGGCTTTCCACTGCCAATAAGACCCCACTTAGCAGGGCAAAGGCAGGAACCCAGGAGGGAAGATCTGTATAAACAAAGAGGAGCCTGAGGCCTGACACCGAGAGGAACTAGATGCCTGGGCAGGTACAAGGCAAGAACTCAGACTCTGAGAACAAGGCGGAGACTGTTCCTGCAGCCAGAATTCCAGGTGGGAAACCGGTGTTCAGGGCACCACAGAATGGAAGTTATGCGTATTGGGACTCAAGGCAGAGGTGATCCTGGGCCACTGGATCCTTAAACCCCTGGAAGGCAGGCAGAATGAGGACAGAGGCTGAGACCAGACAAAGCAGAGGCTGCTCCTGCCGGACGCAATCAGCCTGGCCCACCTTCCTCACTGAAGTCTGAAAGGGAGCCCAGCACACACCACGGACGGGACGGCACCACTGGCGGCCGCACAGGGGCTCTGCCTGATTGGCCAGAGCCAAGAAACCGAGGCTGAGAAAATGGTTCCAAAATCACGTGGCACAGCCTGTGCCTGGACCACAGTGGCGTCACTGCAGCTTCAGGAGTAAGTGGCTAGGCTGGTGAGAAGAGTTCCAAATAAAAACGCAATTGCTTAACAAGGATGTTCCCATTTAAGGTGCTGCTCCTGGCAACTCGGGAACCTAATTCCAACAGCTAGGTGTACGTAGACTATGTTGTACACATGTGCTTAACACGCCGACGGCACTTCAGCTGGTGTTTGGAGGAAAAACAACCTTCTGGCCCAGAGTCACAGGGTGAAGGGCTGTCTTCTCTGACTCTTCCTTGCTTGCTGCTTGGGTGACAACCACATAAAACAGTAGAAAACAGTGACACCTAGTGTCTGAAAATGTTATTCTTAGAAGACAAGCTGAACAAACTGTGAAGGCTGATGGAACAATGTAGAGATAAGCTTACACACCTTTATAAAAAGTAAAATTTAAACGGTAAATTGTCCTTTATCCACTAACAAATGGAGGAGATTTTCCTACTGTCTTCATTCTCTCAAGCCCGGAAGTCCCGGGTCCTGGGTAGAGAGGTGGGTCAGTGCAGAGGCTGTGAGAGCCGTGCCGAGGCCTTACAGCAGACCCACCCCGATGACCAATACTCAACAAGTGTTAAAACCCAAAGAGAAAAAAGCAACAACATCAACTTGAGGTCTAATTTTTTTTTTCCTCCCACAAACCCTGGTGACAGATTCCACACCTTCCTGTTGCCTGGTAAAAAAACAGTCATTAAATAACTACTTTTGAACCCAGTTTTGAAAATGACTCCATTTATCAAACACCTTTACTGTGCCGTCTTCTCGGGAGGCTCAGGGCAGAACTTCCTCTGAACCGGACTTACCTCTGCGATTCTTTTCTTCAGGTTCTCCTTTCCCAGGTAGGACGCCTGCAGCGAGATGACATTCTCCTCCTTTTGAATCAATGTGATCAGGATATTTTTTAAATTATGATATTGTTTCAGCAGCTCCAACGCCCTTTCGCACTGTTCAAGGCTATGAAAGGAAACAACGCGAAGCCACTGAGTGTCGGAAAACACCACCGCCAACCTTTTGCAGCCCCCAGTAATTGCCATGAATTATAGGAGGAGTTCTCCTCTGGCAATGATTAGCCTAAGGAAGAGGGGACATACTTAGCTGATTAAAAGGTGGGGTAAATAACCCCTGGGTTAATATTTTCACCAGATCAATATTAAAGCAAACCAATGTACAGTCTAGAGAGAAAATACAGCAGGAGTCATAAATGCAAGCTACCAGCACCTGAATTTCATCATTAACCAAAACACATCTTGGAAAACATTGTCTTCCTAGCTTTTTATTTGGTGATCATTTGTAACGTGGTTCACCGAGTCACAGGTTGTTCCTGCAGGGGGGGGTGGGGCGCGTCCATTGTCATTGGGTAGTGGCATGACTGCTGTGATGCAGGAAAGCTCCGGGCGTGAAATATCAGTAGGGTTACCTATGGTATTCTGTTTATTCCAAATTTAGTCTTTTTTTTTTAAACAGAAAAAAAAAATTCAACGTGACAGTTGGAATATCTGGTTTCGAGCCACAGCTGGGCACTAACTAGTCTTGGGAACTTGGATATGTTAATTTGGCCTGTTTGGACCTCAACTCTTCCCTCTGGGTCAAATACCACAGGCAGGCTTGATCTCGACTCCTGTAGCCTCGGGGATCTGAAGGCAAGAGGAGGAGCTCCAGGAAATCGTGAAAAGGATGAGAGGGCCCCCTGACAGAGGTGCTGGCAGAGTTAAGGGGGAACCAGCAGGGTCACCAGGGAATAACCTCAGCAAGAATGTCACACCGCTGGATCCCAATGGGGAAGGGAAGAAAGGGCCCAGCCAGGGCAGGGGGCATTGTCCGGACCTGCCAGAACCTTGTGATAAGACAGGGGGATGGGAAAGAACATCCTGACCATTCTGGCCCTGACACTCCTACAATGACATCCCACTTTTTTAACCCAATTGGAAGCCTTGGCCTGTAGGGTCAACCTTCTCCACCGCACCGCAACCCCAGACAGAGGATAAGGAGAAGAGCGGCTAGGTGAAGATTCAGAACTGCCAAGAGAGACGGATGGGCAATGGCCTTCATACAGTTAAGAACAAACATGGGACTCTGTAGGAAAGACTAGGTCATCGACAGGCACTGTCTGCTATGCAAGTTGAGTGGTGTAGCAGAGGGCAATGGCTTCCCAGAGATGTCCACCGCCTAGTCCCTGGGCTCCCATGGTAAAAGAGATTTACAAATGTGATAACGTTCAGGATCTTAAAACAGGAGATGATCTTGGGTTATCCAGGAGGGTCCAATGTTATCACAAGGCTCCTTACAGGAAAGGGGCAGGAGCGTCCGAGGAGGAGATGTGAGTGAAAACGGATGGGGAGGTCAGAGAGTCAGAGAGATTGGAAGGCAATGTGCTGCTGGCTTTAAATTGGCAGAAGGGTCCAGGAGCCAGAAATGTGGCCTTCCTAGAACTGAGAAAGGTCTGGAATCAGAGCCTCTGATCTCCAGAATTGGAAGATAAGAAATCTGTATTGTTTGAAGCCACTAATGTTGTAGCAATTTGTTACCGTAGGACTAGGAATCCCGTACAGGCGGGACAATGTTAAAGACCAATATACTGTGCATTTGCTAACCCTGGTAGACAAGCTCTCTGGTGCCTTCCAGCAGTTGTTCATGACTCAGGCTCTGCCTTACACTTGGGCCCAGGGAGCTTCGGGCATGAAGCTTGGACCTGACTCTTCTTTCGGTCCTTGGAAATGTTTTTCTTCAACGTAAAAATTTCAGAAAGCTTGCTGGCCACAGATAACTTTTCAGATGGGGGGGGGGGATTTTCTCCTTACCATTCAGCGACCGAGGCTTTTGTGTTCTCCCACAGGAGTACCGTGCGCTCGCACCGCTGCTTCAGAGCCTTTTCTCGGCCGTCCTTGAACTGTGGAAGAGAAGCTGCCATTCCTTGCAGGTGTTTCTTCTCGTCTTCGTACTCATCTAGATCTTTATCCACTCTGATAAGTGATTTTTTCCTGATTATGAAAGAGAAGAGTTTGAGAGCCAGTTATTACCCAATGAGATTTGATCACAGATAAGGAAGCACACTAACTTTCATTTCTGTTAAAACTACACATTTACACATAGAATTCAGGGGTCTCCTTGCATGTCTGCAATTTTAACTGACTGTTTTAAATGTAAGGAATACACAAAGCCGTAAGCAATAACATCTGTGATGAATACACGTGTAAAACATGTGTAGAGGGCGTATATGCATAGAAAGGTACATTCAAAGCAAAAAAACGTCTACGGTCTAAGATAGATGTGGTGGTGATTGTACAACTCCCCTTGATGTGAGTGAAGGATGGAACTGTTCCAGTGTGTGATATGTGAACTGTGTGCCAAAAAACGATTGGAAAAAAATGGAAAAATGTAAAAAAAAACAAAAACTCAACCCCCAACCAGTATGTGTGCCGGTATGTGCGTCTCTGCGGTGCGCAAGCGTGGAGAGAGGATGGATGGCTCGGAACAGCAAGGCTCCTCACTGGGGGCGACGGTGACAGAGAGAAAGAGCCAGGGGCACGTGGGCATGCCTCTTCAGACAACAAGCTTTTCCCTCGTTGGCCATTAGGATGCTGCAGACCCAAACCACAATGAACTACCCCCTCACCACACTGGAATGGCAACGTAGGGGGGAGGGGGTTGGAAGGGGGGAGGGAGGAGAGGAAAACAGCAGATGTTGGCAAGGTTGTGGAACCACTGGGACCCTCATCCATGGTCCATGGGACTGTGAAACGGAATCGCATCTGGGGGAAATAGGTGACCATTCCTCAATCCAGGCAGTGCCTTGAGTACGAACATCTAATTTATAAACAGTCCGTACTTGCCCTTGGAGGTTGCCTCACATTGCCCTCATTCATTCATCTCCCTTTACTCAGTTATCTTCCCATCCTACATCCCTGCTTAACATTCCTCCACAGCATTTATCAATGCCTAGATACCAAATATCTTTCTCTCCTCACTAGATTATAAATTTCAGGGGGTCAGGGATATATTTTTTATCTATCTATCCATTTTTTTATCTCAATTTATTGACTGCTGTATCTTCCTACTGAAGCCCTGATGGTTACATGCTGGGCTGTGATCTGAGTGGTCAGCAGTTCCAAACCAGCAGCAGCTCCACAGGGGAAAGGCTGGGCTTTCCACTCCCCTAAACTGTTACAATTCCAAAAGCCCACGGGGGTGGGGTGGGGTGGGGGGTAGTGGTAGTGTCGGGTCGCTATGAGTCAGCATTGACTCGATAGCAGTGAGTTTGGGTTTTGGGGGGGGGTTTGGTATCTTCAGTGCCTAAAAGGGCTCCTGGTACATAGTAGGCAGTTAATCTAGACTTACTTTATTAATAACTAGATTAATAATCAACTTGTTTTATTACTTGCAGACTCACAGTTTTTTGCTTATCAACTTATATATAATTTACTTATTATTTGGTCTTTATAAATCTTTAATGAAATTTTACTAGGATGAAATGAATAATTAGCTCAACACTTCACTAAGAATAGGGGGCCTTTAGGAACAAAAGTTACATTAAGACTGAGGGCACAGAGAACTATTTTTGTAAATTTTCTATAAATCTACAACGACTCAAAAGTTTCTCAAATTTATTTGTAAAGGAGCAAAAGCAAAAACAAAACCAAAAAAACCCAGCAGACTGAGGGCACAGGGAGATGTCACAGGGACTGGCACAATTAAGCTGTATTGCAGGACTTGGACAACCCAAGAGTCTCTAGACCAGTGGTTCTCCACCTTCCTAATGCCATGAACCATAAAATTATTTTCGTTGCTACTTCATCACTGCAATTTTGCTACTGTTATGAATCGGGCAACCCCTGTGAAAGGGTCGTTCGACTCCCAAAGGCATTGTGGCCCACAGGTTGAGAACCACTGCTCTAGACCATGGCAATGAAAGGACCTGCAGTGGGCAAAGGGAGAGAGAGAGAAAGTGGGAGGAAGACTAGAGGACGGCACCTATAAGTGGCCCTTGCTAAGATTTCCGTTGTCAGGACCTGGAGTCCACACACTGAACTGCTAACGTTTAAATAGCAGCACTCACATACAGGGTCGCCAGGCGTCAGCTTACCCTCAGGTTACTCAGCAGAAAGCTCCTCTGACATCCAGTCCCTTGCTGCCCACTCAACCCCCACCTTCATTTTGCTGGGCGGAGCGGGGAAGGCCAAATCACCAGACAAGAACCAAAGACAGAATGTGGCACGTGCCCCCTCCAACACTTCTTTCTTGAGGATTATAAAATACAGGGCGTTTCCCAACTCTTTCCCCATCCAGAGAGCCCCATCATAAACCCAGCAGTCCAAGGGATCTGAAGTAAGGCACTTAGACATGTCTGACTTTCCCACACCTTTGAGCCTGGGAATGTATCCTTTAAAGGGGGTGGGGGAGAGGGGGGCATACAAAATTGGAAAGGTGTAAAATCAACCAAAAGGAAGCTTACTTGAAAAGCCTTTCTACGTACAAGAATGCAGAGCATTGACTGGGGTGGGCTGGCCCAGGCGCAGAAAGACACGGAGGGAGTGTGTGTTCTACCTGCTACAGATCCAACCATGAGGAGGAACTAAATGGACAGGAACAGACGCAATACCTACCTCTGTTTTATAGCTGGAATGGTTGGATCCTTAAGACCAATTTTGCTCATTTGATTCTGCACATCTTGAAGATTTTTTAGCAGCTCATTATTTTTGAAAACACACATCTCTAGTAACTTGTTGTCCCCGCGGAGTTCTTCCTGTGCCCCACACTTGGTTGACACAAAATCAGTCAGCTTCTCACAGGAGGAGGCCTCGCCCAGTTCAGCATCTTTCAGGCTGATATCAAGCTCCTGCAAATGGTGATCCAGATGTCTGGCCTTATCTCTCATCAGATGGACGCTGCCCGCTCTGTGTTCTGCGGTCAAACTACGTTCTGGCAACACCTGTGTCTCTGAGGCTGCGCAGTCGGCAGCCAGCTCCACAGGGAGTGCAGCTGTTCTCAGAGAGGCCAAAAATGCCTCCAGAACGTTGAGGGCATCTTCGCTCCTCTGAACTTTATGGCCCAACCCTTCGAGTTGCGCTTTGTAGTTCAGTATAATATGGTGAGTGGCACATCGGTCAAGTGGGTGTAATTCCTGTAGTGCAGAATTGCCGGGCTCTTCGAAATGGCTACATATTTCGATCTGTTTCGCAAGGGAATCTTGAATATTCTAAAATCAATGTAAGAAAAAAAGGACAGTCTGAGCAGGCACAAAGCTACGCTGCATCAGAAACTAACCCCAAATCTGGCGACTAGGGTGACCTGGAGCCCTGGGCCGAGTGGTTGTGCACTGGGCTGCGTTCTGCAAGGCCGGCAGGTGGAAACCAGCTCCCTGCTCGGAGGCAGAAGGACAAGGCTTTCAACTCCTGTAAACAGTGACAGTCTTAGAAACTCACCGGGGCAGTCCTACTGTCCCACAGTTGCTATGGGTCGGCATCGACCTGATGGCAGTGAGTTAGGTTTGGTTGTATGACTGACTTGGACTGCTTACCACAATGTCTGTGGGTCAAACCATCAGCTGCTCCAAGAGAAAGAGATGAGACTCTCTGTTCCCATAAAGATTTAACATCTCGAAAACTGGGGTTGCTAGTCAGAATTAACTGGTGGCTATGGATATAATACTATGGATACATAATTTTATAGACATACTATTGATACATAATTTGGAAATCCATAAGCACTTATACACGTGTGAACAACTGATTGTGAGAACTGATATTTGCCTTTAGGTTTTGATAAATGCTATCAGCATCCTTCAGATGAAATTCTCGAATGGCCAGTTCATGGAGGACCAAATCCGAGTCACAGAGGCAAAGCGATTCCTTCTCCAGGGGCAACACAATCTGCAGTGCTAGCTCCAGAGACTCCATTCTGCGGGAAAACAAACCGGACATAAGTATCTTTGTAGCTGTGAACGGAAAGGTCTATCCAAGAAAAAATACATGTAGGGATGTGTACACATCATCGCTTTAAAACTCACACCAGCAATCTAAAATGCCAAGAGTGAGCTGCTGGCTACACTCAAGTTCTCTTCTCAATAGTCCTCACGTTGAATGGAAAATTATTGTAAAATATACCAGACTGTCCTCTGTCTTTTGAGGTGAAAAATACTGACTGTAACTTAACTTTGCCTCAGTGTCTAAGAAATGTCATTCTAAATGCTAAATGCATTCTAAATGCATTGAAATGCCTTGATCAATGCAAATAAAATGGATTTCAGAGGGGCTCCAAAGAGTTCATGGAAATGTCTCCCTACACTTTAAAACCATTTCTCCACTAACTTTTGAAGCCCATTTGTTTAAGTAACATACAAGAGATCATCAAAATCTCATGGAACATGTGTCTTATAAAAACACTAAGCATGGATTTCTTTTTCGTTTTTTTTTGCACCAACATAAACTAAGGAACCCTGGTGGCACAATGAGTTCTGAATTGGGTTGCCAACTGCAAGGTCAGCAGTTCAAAACCAGCAGGGGCTCTTTGGGAGAAAGATGGGACTTTTCACTTCGGTAAAGATATACAGGCTGAGAGACCCAAAGGAAGAGCTCTACTGCCTAGAGAGTCTCTGCGAGTGAAAGTCAACGTGTCAGAACATGGTCTAATCCGAGAGCCTAAGGATAAGACACCAGTTTGAAAAGAAGCCCTGTTAGAGAACCACAAATTCTGCTAACATTGAAGCAAGAACAAGCATCACATTTATGGTGAAACTTAGGGAGAAGAAGGATGAAATCGCTGATGCGTTATGAAAAGTCGGTGGGAGCTCTGCCCAAAGTAATCAGTATTTACAAGAGGGGACTTTCAGAAGGGATGAGACCATCCACATCAACGTGTGAAGAAAGAAAATCAATCTTGTCCAGGCCCTCATTCAAGAGGACTGATGATGAACGAGAGAAACAGCAGCCAACCCCACACACGTCTCAACTGGCTCGGCGTTTACAGCTCAAACTGAAAACTACGCGGGAACAAGCTTTGCTTGGCGGCTGCTCAAACTTCTGCACATCTATCAGCTGCAGATAAGAAAAGAGCTTTCCACACCAGCCTATGCAACCACGAGGTGTTGAAGGGATCAGGTGTAAGGCATCATCAGAACAAAAAATCTTACCATAGTGAATGATGGGGGGAGTGCGGAGTGGAGATCTAAAGCCCATTAGTAGGCCACTGGAGATCCCCTTGCAGAGGGGTCTCGGGGAGGAGACGAGCCAATCAGGGTGCGATGTAACAATGATGAGAAACACAACTTTACTCTAGTTCCTAAATGTTTCCTCCCCGCTCCCACTACCATGACTCGAATTCGATCTTGCAAGTCTGGCTAGACCAGAGGAGGTACACTGGTACAGATAGGAACTGAAAATACAGGGAATCCAGGACAGATGAGCCCTATAGGACCAGTGGTGTGAGTGGCAAAACAGGGAGGGTAAAGGGAGAATGGGTAGGAAAGAGGGAACCGATTACATGGAAGTGTGTGTGACCTCCTCCCTGGGGGACAGACAACCGAAAAGTGGGTGAAGGCAGACGTCGGACAGGGCAAGATATGACTAAATAACAATTTATAAACTATCAAGGGCTGATGAGGGAGCGGGGAGCGGGGAGGGAGGGGAAAAATGAGGACCTAATATCGGGGGTTTAAGTGGAGAGAAAATGTTTTGAGAAACGATGTACAAATGCGCTTTACACAATTGATGTGTGTATGGATTGGGATAACAGTTGTATGAGCCCCTAATAAAATGTTAAATAAATAAATAAAAGCCAAAGCAAACAAAAAAAAAAGAAAAGAGCTTTCCATAGAAATTTTAAGCAAGTGGGATCAGGAGCCTGCAGCATTTTTTGAGGAATTCCAGTAGGAGATGAAACACAGCTTTACCCGTCCAATACTGTAGACAAAGCAGTCAGACCAATGGAGAGCAAAAGACTGAAGGGACCCAGCCAAAGCCAAGGTGGACCTGCCAAGAGCAGAGATCAGGGTAACAGTGTGTGGGGAGAGGGTTACTCAAAGCATTTTTCCTGTTGACTTCTTCGAAGACCAAAGAATGATAATACATTTTTTAAATTATTATAATTCTTTTTTATTAGTCATTTTATTGGGGAGCTTTTACAAATCCTATGACTATCCATCATTCAATTGTATTAAGCAAACTTGTACATATGTTGCCATCAACATTTCCAAGTATTTTCTTTCTACTGAGCCCTTAGTATCAGCTCCTCTTTTGCCCCCTCCCTACCCCCCTTGTGAATCCTTGATCAATTATATATTATGGTTGTTATTTCGTGTCTTACACTGTCCGTTACACTTTACCCACATTTCTGTCATTCATCCCCCTGGGAGATGGGATATATATCCAACCTTGTGATGGATTTCCCCTTTCTCCCCAACCCCCAATAGCTGTTTATTGTGAGAGTGGAATGAGAAAGTTAGTAAATGGCTGGGAAACCATCACTGGCAAGCTTTCTCCATCACAACAATGTTCTTACTAATTCTTCTCATTCAAGCAGGGACAATTTTGCAAGAGTTTGGATGGGAATCATTGCACATCCATCTTACAGTCCTGATTTGGCTTCTTCTTGCTCCCCTCCCCCACCCCAATCTTAAAATATAAGGTCACCATGAGCCAGAATTGACTCGATGGCAGTATAAATAATCTTTTTTAAAGTCCTTAAAGGGCACCCCTTTTTCTTCAGTTAATACTGTAAAAACCGCTGGATTTAATGGTTAAATTTCTAGAACATTCAGTTTCTTAGGGATGGATTACATGATTGGCATCATCACTTAAAGCATCTTGAACTTGATGGAGTTCCTGCTGAGAAATAAGATTGTATTGTTTTAATCTTCCATTTTCCCATGAACTTTAAAGAGTCCCCCGTAGAAGTCTCAGTCTAAGCCTCTGTAAAACGAGGCTGTAGACTGGGGATGATGACAACATTGCCACTTAAGAAATGAGGAAACCATAGCTCACAGAGCTTCTGGGGCACAGCCAAATACTTGCCAAGGGAAGACAGTGGGAAGAGCCTCGGTTTGGGAACTTGACAGATCTTAAGCTCAACTTAAGTCTCTGGCTAGCGGTGTGGATTGGTTATTTAACCCCTCTGTGCACCTGTTTTCCTAATCTGTAATATAACTAACCTAATGGTAGCCTTCCTTAGAGTGCTTGTGAAGATTAATTAAGGAGCATACTTACTATGCTATTGTTAGGTGCGAGCGAGTGAGTTCCAACTCATAGTAACACTGCCAACAATAGAATGAAACACTGCCTGATACTCTTGGGGATACCTCCCCCAAAAAGCCCGCAATTGCGCTGGGTGGAGCAGAGCTTTCATAGTACTACCTTTTTTTCCCATCACATGAGCGTCAAGCAACTCGTTCTGAGTTAGTGCACCCAGTGGTGTTGCCCGGGAAGGTTCTCTCTGGTCAGTGAATTTTTTTGTAAAAGCAGTTTCATTCAAAGCTCGCTTCGGATGGCCGATTTAAGAGACCAGCACGTGACTGTGAAATTGTGTTTCCTGTTCAGGAAAAGTGCTGCAGAAACTGTTGTGAAGTTGAACACAGCTTACAAGGAGAGTTCTATGGGAAAAATTCAAGTGTATGAGGGGTATTCTAGTTTCAAAAAAAGGGTGAAATATTGATGGATGACAAACCTCATTGTGGACATCCGTCAACTTCCCAAACAGACAAAAATAGCGACTCATAATGCATTTGGAGTTCATTCTATTAGGTCAGACTGTTAACCGAGCATTCTATTTAGAGGCTCTGAGAAGATTGCATAACAGTGTGCAACCAGAAAAAGGCCTGATTTGTGGCAGATGGAGGGACTGGTTTTGCCACCATGACGACGAACCTGTTCACGCAGCCATCTCAGTGCACCAGTGCACCTAGCATGCCTTTCTTGCTCCACACACCTTACTCACCTGACCTCACTCTGTGCGACTTCTTTTTGTTTCTGGCTAATGAAGAGGGACATGAAAGGACACCAATTTGACAACGTAGAAAAAGTAAAGGAAGAAAATGAGGGAGGTGCTGTGAGCCATTCATCGCTGGGTTTGAGCTTTAAGGGCATTTAAAAAGTTCAGTAAATTTAGTAAAAACATGACTAATCCATTAAAGAATCATACCTGTCATTGAGGGCCATCTGGAACTCTTGTTCCTGTCCCTTTAATCGGTCTCTTGCCTTAGCTATGACAGGCTTCTTCATGTCATTCACGAGACTTTCTAACCTCAGGGAAGTGATCTCAAATTCCTTCCAGCAAGCATCAGTTTCCTTTTTTAAGGCCTAGATGAAAATCATACATTAATTAAACAACTAGCCGATTAATAGACACAATTCTATTTTGTACTTTACAAAATAAGGCATTCATCAACTGTCAGAGCAAAGTTTCACATGAAAACACAAGAAAAAGATTTCCCAACCGTCTTTCAGTGGACTCTCAGGAAACAGTGATATTAATTGTGTTCTCAAAAGGCCTATTTCATGAAGACAAAGGAGCCAACAAAATGGTCTCTCAAGATCTCTGAACCCTCCCTTCCCTACGTTAGATACACAGAACACCGTGCGAAATCATACACATAGATTTCAGAACACAGAGCCTATTCCTTCTAAACAGGAAACCTTGCTACCTTCTAAACTAAAGGAAACAAGAGTGACCCCAAACTGCTAGCATACGGATGAAAACGGAATGAGATTAATTCATTATAATTAAATAGTTACAATTTATGCTATATGCATCTGGCTCTCTTAAAGGAAAACAAACCAAAAAAGGACCACTGCAGAAAACTACTGGGTGTTTACCAACATAATTTGCTCTTCATTCCCCACAAGGATTAGTATAGTGTTTTCATAAGTATGAAATAAAAATATGCTAAATTCATCACTTGAACAACAAAGATTTTAATACACGAGTTTTGCTTATTCAGATGGAAAATGGAGAGGAACCAGATGGTAGCATGTGACTCAGGAGCTTACATAATTAAAAGAAAGAAACTAGAAAACACAGCGGGGGAATGAATGGAAGGAGCTACCTAGGGCTCTTTGTCCACCAGGTGAGCTCTCCTTGAGAGTTCACTCCAATGTGCTCCCAAGCTCGCAACAGGAATGCTGCACTGCAGTGCAAGGGGGATTTATTTACCTATAGTGCTTTACAATTCCTGTGCCTACCACCGGAGAGATTGCTCTTTCCCGGTAGCTCCTGAGCCAAGTTCAGTACTTCCTCTGAAGGTTTTCCAGGAAGATCAACTATCTTATCAAGTGAATGTTCCCCCACCCCACCCCTACCTTCACCCCAAACTTAAGGTGACCAGACGTCC
>NW_022103915.1:42043177-42057154 GCF_000313985.2 Echinops telfairi
TATGAGTTTTATCAATGGTGTCTCGCTTTACCAATGTTCAAATGTGGTCACCTTACCCAAACTGCCTGCTCCTTCCTCACTGCCCACCATCAGGCAGCTAACAATTGATATACCATAATTTTGGACAATGTGACAATTTGGTTAATATGACAAATGATTGAAACCAATATTTGAAATCAATGATTTTTTGTGTATTGCTGATTTTGGAACCCATAGGAACTGTTGGTTGAAACCTCCTTCAAACACATTGTTTTCAACCAAATTATCTGATACCTTTATCCTCACCGCAAGCACAATTTTAAAAAATGCTGCAAGCCATAATATCTAGAGAATCAATATGAGTAATAAGTCAGGGCCGACAAACAGAGACCTTCCAGGATTTTTGTACTTTTCTGGAATAAGGTGACATCAGAAAAGCAATCCAACATAGACAGGTCTTCGAGCATGTCTAGCATACGGGACCTCAAGAAAGAGCCTATACTGTTGGTGGGATTGTTTTCTGATAGAAGCTAAGTCAAGTGTTCGGCAATTACCTGCAGGTCTGTTAGTTTCTCCTGCAGGCAACCGCCGCTGGTTTCCTTGTCACTGGAGAAATCAGACGTGATCCTGCGTCTGTCACTCTGCAGGTGCCACTCCAGATTCTCTCTGTGCATATCATACCTGCAAAAACAAAACAAAAGTTTTTCATGGAAAAGACAAAAAAAATTTTTAATTGCTGTAACTGTGCATGAGGAAATCCTATGACCATTCTTTTTTAAGCTTCAAGACAAAGGTAAAAATGACTATGAAAAGATACCCTAAACTTACTAAAGTTTAATATGTTTATGTTATGTGGTGAGAAGCGGGTGTCTAATGGGCATGCGCTAATTCAAGCCAGACCCAGGTGGGCTGTACACCTGGGTGGGCCCAAACTAGGCCAGATAGGCTTAATTCAGCCAATGGGGTCAACCAATACTGTCGACCTCGCCTCCAAGCCGACGGCCTTAGATAGGAACCTCGAGACCACAGGGCCATGCGGCTGCTTCTCCGCCTTCCCCTTGGCCATGCCAAGGTCTCTCTCTGGCCTCAGGCCACCGCGTGTGGGTGTGCAGTCCCGTGCGGCTGCCCGTGTTCAGTGACTATAAAATCCCAAACTTCTATCCCTTATAAAAACCCACTTGGATCACAAACCAGGCTTCGGCGTGAATTCTTTCTCATGCAAAGCCAATAACCGAGGTATTTCCCCCGTTTACCTCTCTAGTAGGCTGTTGATAGGTGTACTGTAACCCTTTTCATCCTCTTCCACAGTGCACGCTTCATGCTGAGATGTTAATTCTGATTCCGGGCTAACATTTGCCATTGGTTCCATTGCCTAAGCAAATGAGCAAGCCAACAAATATGAGGTGTTCAATACATACGGAAAATTTTTTTATGTTACAAAGAAAATGGCACTGCTTTTCCCATAACCTCAAATTGGGCGACCACACAGTGTCTCTGAGGTTTCTCAGTCCAGAGGAGGCCTTCCCGCAGCACAGAGGGTCTATTTGATGGAGTCTCGCACCTTCCAACAGCGCAGGAAAGGAAGGCAACAGCGCCTACCTGCTCTTTCTGCCCATGACCACAGTCATGGTCAAAGGCAGATGCAAACTGCTGGAAAGAAATATAGCTCATTCCTTCCCCACACATTCTGACTGGTCCATAATATACAGTCAAGGTTTACTTCCCTAGATTTCCAGAAACTGAAAATCTCAATTTTTAGGGGAAGCAAAAAGACAAAGGATAAACAGAAGCTGAGACATCACAGATGCCTCATCTATCCTCAGTCGCAGTGCACACAGACAAGATGTATTCACAATGGTTCATACTTGCCAAGTTGGCAAGTGCCTTGTGAATCATCAGGAAAAAGATGAAGTAGGCAGGCAAGAGCTTTGGTTCATTGCGTGCTAGTTTCTGGAAAACAGCCATGCTTGGATTTTAAATGTGGGAATTCCCAATTAATGAAAGCAATTAGATAAAAAAACCAACACTTGAGAAATGGATTATTGTGTAGCCTTTTTTCATTGAGTTTACTTCTAAAATACATCAGCCACACAGAATACCTTTTCAGCTGGTGGCGGATTATCTGACTTGGCAAATGGTGCTTCACTGTGGGCGTCTCCTCCTCCATTCTCAGATGAGTTCATGCCTTCCCTGGGATGGAAACAAAAGCCTATATTAAAATAGAGCCGGCGGGGAATGAAATAAAAGAGAGACTAAAGAATGCCTATGTATTGATAAGGTATTGGTTTTGCCAACATGCTTGATCTTGCTTTTCCCTAAAGAAGTAAGGCCTTCATGTGAAGCACTAACTTGTCTCTAGACACGCCTCCGGGGGTGGCTTGGAGGGCCCCATGAATCTCAGATGCAGATTTCCGAAGTCTTTCTATCTTCTGTTGATAATCGGTAAGCGCTCTCTTCACTTGGTGTTGGCTCTTCTGTGAAGTCAGTTCCTCACATATCTCCCTGAGGACTTGCATGTGGTAGTCCAGCTGGTGCAGATGGCCTTCCTCAGAAAAGAAGGCCTGAGAAAGAAATGAAGTCAGAAATGGATTCAGAGTGGGTTTACAGAATGAAATGCAGTCCCTAGATTAGGAGCAAGTTCTACTTCCAAGTCGATCCCATTTGTACCTCAGTCGAAAAAGTTAGATCCATCCGATTCATAATAAACATTGATCAGTCAAATGCTTGTCTTTATACAAAATGGGCCTTTCTATGCATAAATAGCGATAAGGAAACACTTCCACATAGGTCAAGACATCTTAAATCTAATAAGACATTAGTAATAATAACGTTTTGGTTACAAAAATAGTGTCTATTTGTTCTTATGAACCCTTGTATGCACCTCGAAATGTTAAAATAATAGGTCTTTAGGGGGTTGTTTCATAACTCTGGGTCGTACGTAAGTCAGACACTCAGAACTTGGAAACAGTCGGTATTCCATAGGCCCCAAACCAGTACCGATGCTGGGCTGAGCTCTCTGAGGACCACTGGAGATGCCAGCTAGAACCTGGAGCCCCGGGGAAAGGCCTCATCTGGAAATTACGGTTTCGTCACAATCCCCATATTTGCCGCCACGTTGATTCCAACCCACGGCAACCAGTAGCACTGCCCCACGGAGTCTGAGAAGCTGTAATCTTTCATTTCAGCGAGGGTTTGTACCCTCCTTTCAGCGAATAGCTGAGTGCTTAAGTACTTCTGTGCTACCGGGGCCTCCACAGCACTAGAGCGGTTAAACCCTGCAGCGGGGAACATTACGCAGGCAAAGCTTTAAATTAGTCAAAAGTGGAGTCGAAGGAAACCAACACATGAAGAAAGCGCCATAAACATGGGAAGTTGTGAAGGATACTGAAAAGACTATAAGGAGTAGCCACAAAGATTGATTTGGGGAGAGCCAGAGCAGAAGTTTTAAAAGAAAAAAAAATTTTTTTTTAATGTTAAAGTGGTCAGCACGGTCAATAGGATGAGGATCAAAAACAGATGCTCTGATTTGCCCCGACTGGTGCGGTCCTGAGACCCTGATTTGCTGTCTTTCAGAAAAGCCACGCTGCTGAGAATACTCTGTCCTGAGCAACGCGACCTGCGGGCACTCCAATGACACATTTGTAGCCAGAGGCTCAAGGGCAATGACACTTCACGGGACGTCACCAAACACAGCCTCAGTGCTGATTGGTCGTCATTCCCCAAAAAGAAAGAAGCACGAATTCTAGTTCAAAGACGCGAACGACATAAGCCATCATTCCCAGAAGACCGGAGGCTGAAGGAATTTTCAGCACACATTTAATCCAAGACTAAGGGCACACGCAGTGATTTAAGATACACTGCAAAATGGCAAAATCTAAATGGGAACGGGTGACTTTTACCTCATGTTCCTTAATGAGACCCTTGGTTCTTCCTCTACGAATTAGTTTCTTTTCTTTATTTAATTGTTTTTCAAGTTTTGAAATAGTCTCAGTGAGTTTTCCCTTTTCAATGTCTACTTTTAGCTGTTGAATATATAGAGACAGTTCATGATGAATGGACTGCAAAAACAAAACACAAAGGCACACATTAGCCATGGAACAGAATATACTGGGAAGTTCTTATTAAAATACAATAAAATAATCACAGTAACACAGACAATAAACAGAGCTTAAATGATATTCTGATTCATATTTAGGTCTTTGGGGGAGGACGTTTCAAAACATCCTAAATCCATAAACAATTTTTTTCCTAACAACTAAAATTCAGATTTATCTATAAAAGGCAATGTTAAGAGAATAAAATGGGAAAAAGTATTAGCAAAACACATATCTGTTAAAGAACTTATATATGAAATATGCAAAGAAGTCTTAAAACTCATCATTAAGGAAAAAAATTTCAAATTAAAAATGGGCAAGGGATATGAACAGACATCTCATTAAAGAAGATAATCCAGCAGAAAACAGGCATACGAAAAATTGTTGAACATCAGTTGTCATCAGGGAATTGCAAATGAAAACACTGAGATGCCGTAACCCACAGTTGTTACAGTCACACTCAAACACACCGCCATTGAGTCCATGCTAAATGGCTAAAATCACAAAGCACCAACGATCCCAAATACTGACAAGGATCTGGGCAGCCAAAATTGTCATTAACAAACATTATGTTGGGAATGCAAAATGGCACAGTCACCTTGGAACACAGTTTGGTATTTCTAATCAAACCAATCACAGTTGTGCCACACGATCCAGTCATTGTGCTCCTTGGAGTTAACCTAACGGAGCTGCAAACTTACAAACATTTGCACACAAATATTGATTAGACGTTTTATTCACAATCACTTAACATTGGTGGCCACTGCGATACGTAACATCAGCAGTCAAACGCCATTATTGATACCATGCTTCCTTGTTATTAGGAGCTGTTGTATTGAAAGTTGTTGGCTGCTAGCGGAAAAGCCATTGGTTCAAACCCACCCCCGGAACTCCAGAGGACAAAGAAATAGCAGTCCTGCTTCTAGACAACTCAACACTGGAGAAAACCCTCTGGGGTTCCACCCTGTCCACAGAGTCACCATGTGTGGGAATGGACTCGCGGGCAGTGAACGGCTTTAAGTTATCCTGGCACTCATACCGAACCTTTGTGGTGTCCCTCCCCCAAAGTCATAACCCCAACCTTATCACTTAACCGACAAATCCTAATGGAGAGATATGCTACAAAATACCTGTCCAATATACCATAAAACTGTCAAGGTCATGAAAGACATGGGAAATCTAAGAACCTACCTCAATCAAAAAGGGTCTATAGACACATGACCATTAAATGTAATATGGTCTCATGGAAAAGATCCCTGAACAGAAGAAGGTTATTGTGGAAAACTTGTAGAGATCTGAATGAAGTATCAGTGTTAGTTAATAATGATGCATCATTGTTGATACATTAATTGTACAAATGTACTATATGAAACTAAGATGTTTATAATAAGGGGAGCTGGATATAGAGAAAGGCGCCCTGATGGTGTAGTGGTTACACTTTGGTCACCACAAGGGCAGCAGTTCAAATCCACCAGTCGCTTGCAAGGAGAAAGATGAGGCTGTCTCCTCCTGTAAAGAGTTGAAGTCGCCATGAATCAGAATCGACTCAGTGATGGGGAGCTTTGTTTGGTTTGGGGTATGTAGAATACCGGAACTCTCTGTACTATCTTTGCTAGAATTCTGTAAACTTAAAAGTTTATTAATTGTGTTTTAGAAGAACCCTTAAGAGTAGAAATTCAAACAATTATCTGACTCTGTGTATTAATACATAGGAGGGGGCTTCAAAACTTTCATGGAAAATGGAATTACGAGACAACAGAATTTTTCCATGAACTTTTGGAAGCCTCCTTTATAGATATCATACATCACACATATTTTATTTAACAATTATGATTTATTGAAAATACTGTCTGTGGCAGTTGCTTCTATAATTTATCATTAAATCTACAACCATCCTGCCAAGTAGTGTTTTGCCCATTTCACTATGAGGCTCCAAGAGGTAAAGCAACGTGCCGAGTGCCATCATTGCTAAATCTATGCTTGTCTAACACCAAATCCTATAGCGATTTCACTAGGATATTCCTTGTGTGGCAGTATGTTGGCTCAGTCAGGAAAACAGAAAACACCCAAAATATCGAATGCAGAGGGACTCGGTGCAGGGAGCTGATGAGTGATGAAATAGCAGAGACTCTGCATCAGCAGAACGAAACATCAGCAGTGACGAAAGAGCAGGGGACAGTAAAGCAACCCAGAGATCAATAGCGGCTACCACACCTAGGCTAAAGGGACTCAGTGGGGGCCAGGGTTCCTCGTCAGAAGCAGGAACCACAGCGAGAGCTGGGATCAGAGGGAGACACAGGTCTCACCAGAAACACTGCCCCAGAGACAGAGAGATACCCATTCCCTTGCCTCTAATCTCTCTAACTTTCCTATGGTAGGAAAGTTAGCATTGGCTGAATTCCAGCAGAAGCCAGATGATGTGGGAGACAGGGAATCACAGTTCCCAAGACTCAGCTCCTCAGGGACCCAGAGTTGATGGGGCGAGTCACCACCAGGAAGGTCTGACGACGAACAGGTCGGCATCAGACCTGTAAGCGTAAGTCCCAGATAGATACGCACGCATGTTCTTACCTCCCACTTGGCACACACTTCTCTACTCCTTTCTTCCAAAGAGAGCTTTCCTTCCTCCGTGACGCTGCTTTTCAGCTCTTCAACCGTTTTCAAATACTTGGCAAGGCTTTGAGAATTAAAAATCATCAGTGCTTCCTAAAAAAGGAAACAAGAACATGGAACTCTCATTTGACTGCCAAATCCTCGGAGCGCGTTATCTTCAACAAATAGAGCTAAAGGGATTCCCTGGAGGCTATGTGAGGATGGAAGGGAGATGTCTCTCAGAAAGTTGAAGTTGACATCCTTTTTTCTTGAATTCTTTTCTTACTAAGAGAAAGAAATGCAAACTGGTATCCAAATGTAGTTAAATGTTTGGGGCCCAGACAAAGAGCTCTTCATGATATACAATGGCTTTTTTCCGCCCCCTTGCCCCTTAGATACAACTATTACATGGGCTGGTAATGACCCCCTGAGGACCTGTCTGCTAGGGTTTTAAGTAGTGAGCAAGCAGCCGTACTTCACAAGCAAGATGGTATGAAGAGCGTATGAGCATGTGTTGCCATACGACAAAATCCACACTGAGGTTGCAATATGGCGAGCGTCGTGTGCAGCGATGTGCAGAACATTGTTATGATGCCATCTATTTCAAAGGTGTGCCCAGTGCCAACCACACTGATGTCCCGCCCCAGGGAAGGAGCACCATAGAAAGGGATGGGGCTGCCTTGCCAGCCATATGTCTGCTCCCTACCTGGCAGGACTCTATAGACAGTAAAAGAAGACGTCTGGGCGGGAGGGGAAAAAAGAGGAACTGATAGCAGGGGCTCAAGTAGAAAGAAAATATTTTGGAAATGATGATGGCAACATATGTACCAATGTGCGTGACACAAAGGATGGACGGATGGATTGTGATAAGCGTTGTACGAGTCCCCAATAAAATGATTTTTAAAAAACACATAAAAGTGATTCTAATTAAGTCGGTGGGGATCCCCGTTCTCACTTGCTACATGTTATGCTAGGCCTGCTGCAGAGGACGGTGGCTCAGTGCCTCTCTGGGGGTCACTAGATTCAGGACCTCAGGAGCCATCGTAGCCCTAACGTGAGGGCTGGAAACTCCTGCGGCCCACGTGGGAAAGCCTGGCAGGGCATGGATCTTGTTTCTTCTGTCGCAGGATTCCCACGTCACTCAATGCCTGCGATGGTCAGGAGGAGGAGAGCAGTCCTACATGGAAACCCCTCACTCGAGCTCTCCGGTAAAGGAACCGAGGAGCCGCTGGGCTGTGCTCCCTTCTCCCTGTCCTAAAGTCACCTGCGCCTCGGAGGCTGTTGATGAGCCTTCCTCCAATCCTGATGCCCCATTCTTCTTCCCATAAGGCAGCTTCTCTGACGATTCGCTCAGAGGCAGGGTTAGTGTACAGATATTTTGAGACATTCTTTTTTAGACATTCTTGTTTGAGATATACAAGAGTAGAGTCAGGAAGATCGGTAGGAAGTCGAGAAGGGGGGAGAGAGACGCCAGGCCCCATGAAGACAGAAACGCCAAAAGACGGGGTCCTTCCTCCAGAGCTGACAGAGAGAAAGCCTTCCCTGGGAGCAGGCCCCAGCATGTGGACACCAAGCCTTTTAAGTGGTGAGAAGAGGAATGGTGGGTAAAACTGGGATACTGTAAAACGTCATAGTAACTTTGCTACGTAATTGCTGTAATAGAAATAGCTCGATTCCAAATGAGAAAAGTAGCTGATAAAAAAATGCCCTGCATCTGATGGTTGAAAAAATTCCCACCTTGTATTTTGAAATTTCCCCACGGGTGCTCTCTCTTGGCTCCAGTAACTGTGCAGCCCTAGTAATGTGGGATTCGAGCTCCCTCTGTGATTCTTCCAGCTTCAGCCGGACATCCATTTCAGGTGAAGAAGCAGCAGAGGAGTTTTTCAGCATCGCAGCCAGCTGTATCATATTGATCTATAGAGGGAAAAAAAAGGGGGGGGGCCCAACATCTTAGGATATTGATAATAAAAGAAATAGGATTTTCAGTACCATCTTATTTCCTCAAAAACTTAATTCATTAGCTATATTTCCCAATATGTTCTAGATTATAAAGAAAAATGATAATGCAAACATAATATTTTACGAAGTGTTTTCAAGCTAGCTACTGGGCAGCGGTCTACCTCTCCCCCACCCTCCTACTATCTGTTTTAAAGAATAAATAGGGAATATTAAAGAAAAACCTGAATTTTCTCTTTCATTTCTTGAATCTTTGCCTGAAGCCCTGCTGAGAGGACATATTGAAGAGACTCTTGGCTTAAAATATTTTGCACATCCATCTGTAGAATATCTTCAGCTCTTGCCACAAGCTCTTCATACAGAGAGCCTTTGGCAAGAAGATGCTATTTTCAAAAAAAGGAAACAAGACCACTGTAAACATTCTTATTGAATATTAAACAAAATAATCTTATCCAGAACACATACACATTGACTATCAACCCCCAAACGAAAGCCTGCAAGACCTGATGGGCCAGTTCTCTTCTGTCCATGCGGCCATGGACTGGCCTATCTTATCCCTAACAACACGCGCCAGGGAGAGCAGTAGGATCTGGGAATGCTGGAGGATCAAGATCTTTATTGGCATATCCTTACAAGCATTATTTTGTAGATAAAGGAGTTTTTAAAAAGCAACTCTCTTTTAGAAATCACCAAAGAGTCCATATTCATCAAACTGTTCGGCAACTTACATTTCAAACTTTACAATATTATCTTTCTCCAGTCTCTTAATGCAGTAGAGATCTACTTAGTACTTTCTTTATACAAATATTTCACGTTTATTATTTAAAACATATTTTCTTAATAGTTCTAAAACTATTAAACTTCTACTTCATTTCTTTTACTACAAATCAAGCTTATAGAGCAAATAATTATACATAATAAATAAAATTAGAAAAATGCTATCAGGTGACAAAGTAAGCTTACATAATATTATGCAATAATAAAGCGTATTGCTCACAAACACAAAATGGTGAAACACACACTTTGAGAAGCTTAGGTGAATTATGTCAATGCTCCTTTATTCTAGAAACTTTCCATCTTGTGACTTGAAACACATTCTGCAGTTTTAGAGCTGAGCTGAAGCTCAGTAAAAATGTTCATCTTAACTTCTTTCCCAGGAGAGCTGAGTGACACGAAAACACACTCTTGCCTCACTGCTTTTCCAAGAGTTGAGTGGCTGACAACAACAGAGTCCTTACAACATCGGTCTCCCTCCCTCCATCCCAGAAGAGGGGGAAGTGGCGTCCTCAGGGGGTGAACTCTCAAAGCACACATTGTCTAACCTCACACTCACACCGTGCTGGGCGACCTGAGGCTGCACCACATCTCCTCCTTGCCCTCTGATAAAAGGAACTATTTTCATTCTCATTCTAAACTTGAAGATATTAATTCAAGATTCATGTGGCAGCAGTTCACGGCCTTAGACTCGTGGGATACTATCTTTCTCTGTTTAAACAAATGGTCCAGGGATGAAAAACCATGCCGTTTTTAAAACTTCCAACCAAGAAATACGTAAACCATGTGCTTATTGCTATTTACTTTTATGCTTTTAATTCGTGTTTGAACGTGAAGCCACAATCATGGCAAGTGTCCCCTTCACGCTGTGACATTCATACCTGCAAAGAGTCTGCTGCTGCTGCTGCTGCTGCTGCCTCCACGCCGTCTGGGTGACCGAGAAGATCCAAAACAGACTTGGTTTCTGTCTCCCAGACCCCCACTTCTCTCCGGAGTCTTTCCACATCTTCCCCCAGTTTGAGGGGCTCTGGGGATACTTCACCGGCTGTGCTTTGCTCTTCTCCAGCCTGCAACATGCAAAATTATCAGTCGGGAAATGGGCAACATTGACTTCAAAAAAAGTATTTTCCGTTTTAAGAGCTTAAATCTCTCTTTCTCTTTTCTGGACACTGTTAATTCTGGATATTTTAATGATTCCAGATCTAGTTAATGGACAGTGATAATAATTTACCATAGTATAAATCACCTAACAGATGAAAAATTTTGTCTCTCTTTTTTCTTATTTACAGTATCATTCTTATCAGACACACTGTCTCCCTTGTACAGACAAGAAGATCAAAGCTTATAAAGCTAGGGTAT
The DNA here is from genome assembly GCF_000313985.2 of Echinops telfairi. Taxonomy (NCBI): domain Eukaryota; kingdom Metazoa; phylum Chordata; class Mammalia; order Afrosoricida; family Tenrecidae; genus Echinops; species Echinops telfairi. The sequence goes on from NW_022103915.1 coordinate 42,053,932, forward strand.
TGGGTCTATGAACACATTTCCAAAATGTCACATAGAATCTAATTCAACTACAGCTATAAGCAATGGTAGTGAAATTGCTTCAAAAAGAGTCAGGATCAAATGCAACAAAATTGAAGTGTTTCCGCTTCATTATCACATGGGCAGTTCTCGTCTGTCCTTCAGCATCTGTGAGCCAGAAGGGACTTATGGCAGTGTGTTCGAACGTCATCCCATTTGGAAAAAGGGTTTTGTTTGTGTGTGACTGCGGCCTTATCTGTTCCAGCTGTGTCCTAAACCAATCACTTTTAGGCACAGAAGAAATCAGACGCAAGGAAGACCAACAGTTTAAAAGCCCAGGAATTCCCAGGATGCTGGCCGGAGAAGCCGAGTCAAGGATATTCCCCCAGGGCCGACAGAGGAGCCATCCTCCTAGAAACTCATACCTGGAAACCAGGGTTTTAGCGTCAGTGTGGTGGTTTAGTGGTTATGCACTGGACTGTTACCCCGGAGGTCAGCAGTTCAAAAGCCCCAGCTGCACTGAGATGCAGACCTTTGGCGCCCATCCTGGCAATCCACGGGGGCAGTTCTACTCTGTCCTGTGAGGTCGCTGAGTAAGAATCAACTGGATGGCAGTGAGTGATCAGTGTGACGGAGGGTGGGAGAAGATCAATAGCTGATAAAACCACCCACTTGGGGTTTTCTTGCCAGATTTTCCATGATGACCTCTTATGGTGGGAAAGGAGGCCCTAGGCGGTGCAACCAAAGGCTAGAGGTGAAGTCCGCCAGTGGTGCGTCAGAAGAAAAGCCTAGCCATTTTCTCCTCAACAATGGGACTGCCAGGGAGCAACTGGAGCATGGCGGCAGTGCATGGCCAAAGCCACTTATCAGCGGCTTCGTGCATAAAGCCAGGCCCATGGCTATTCAGAAGGAGACACTAAACCCAGGCAAATTATACCTTCCATACATATTGTCTGTAGTGTAGTTTATTTCTTTTCCATCATATTTTATCTATAATATAAAAGTATCCTTCCAATTCCCTAAAAGGAAAGGAAAAATGATTCATTTTTGTCAGGGGGTTGTAAGGGGCCCACTGTACAGTCAGGAATAAGGCACACAAAGTCAGGGGCTTGCCTCAAAGTAGACAGTGTTTGAGCACTAGCCAGAAAACAGGAGTCTTGGTGGCACACTGGACTAAAAATTGGGCTGTGAACCAAAAGGCTGGCGGTTCGAGACCACCAACTTTACCATCGGGGAACCCTATGGCAGGTGCTTTCGTCAAGATATACAGCTTTGGAAGCCTCTGGGCAGTTCTATTTTGTCCTGTCGTGTCCCCACGAGGTAGAATCATCTCCACAGCAGAGGACTAGCCAGAGGTTATGTGACGGTAATACCAATGCAGTGTTCACAGCTTGACAAGTTTCTGCATGTCTACAATGGAGCAACAGCTGAGTGGGTCAGAACCAGACACAAGATTTCAATGCTACATGCTTGTTCATGAAGGAGTCAATTAAGCATATTCTTGGGAAAAGAACACACTCTAAGTGTCTCCTATCAACCCACACATTTATCGATGTTTTCAACAATATGGATCTCTACGGAGGAAAAAGATCAAAGTTCAGTTATTAGATGCATAGCTATGTTTACCTTTGAATGTGGACTGTGGTTTTTGGGAGCTTCTATTGGCATGTCCTGTGAAAAATCAATAGTTGATTTGTCTTCTCTGGATGGCTGAATATTTCCAGAATGGTCAGAAATGGACTGACTCTGTTTTATAATAAGAGGCAGGTGCATATCCTATGAACGATTAATTATATGAAATTCAATGTTTACATTTTCATATTAATATATTCAAATATGGGTACTTTCTAGAAGTGATTAAGAATAGTAAGAATGTAACAAAATATAACATTTTTCCATCATAATACTTATGTCTCATATTGTTAAGAATAAGGAGTAGAATGATTTAAATCTTAAACATATCAAAGGTCTGCTTTTATGTGACCCTGAACTAAATATAAAGATATACGAGGTTCAGTCCATGAACTCCCAGAGCGTGAAATCTAGTGTACAGGATAAACCTTAGTTATTCTCTGAGAGAGAGTTCATTTTAACTAGAATATTGCATATTTCAAAGGGCTCAAGGACTTGCACACTCGAAGTATATCTGCAAGAGAAATGACAACATAGCTCCACACAGAAACTTGTGCACAAATGTTCATCACAGCCGTAATCATAATAGCTCAAAAGTGGAAACAACCCAAATGTTCACCAACTGACAGATGGATAGACCCGTGTGGTACCCCCAAACAATGCAAGGTGAGCTGTAATAAAGACGAGTGAAACCCTGGAAGATGGCTCAGCACAAATGAGCCTTTAAAACGCTATCGAAGGGGAAGGAGCCAGTCATAAAAGAGCACATCTTTTACAACTCCATTGATGTGAAACTTCAGCGCAGGCAGCAAATCTATGGATTTGTGATTTGCCTAGCGTTAGGGGGAAAGATGAGTAAAGGCTAACGGGTACAATATTTTTTTCAGGGATGAAGAAAATGTTCTGCAATTGACAGTGGTAATGGTTACGCCACTCTGTGAACATACTAAAAGCACACATTTCAAATGAGTGAATTGTGTAGTTGTATGTGAATTATATGTCAGTAAAGTTGTTACCAAAAAAGGACTTACAAGCTGAGTTTTTGTAATAAACTTTTTCCATCTTTTATTCAGTCTTCTCAGTTCTCTAGAAATTGATGACCCAACTTCATCATTACTGACTTCAATTAAGAAATGTCCCACTTCGTTGAAAGCAGTGTGTTGTTGATTCCATTGGGATAGGGTCTCAAAGGGAACCTGTAAAACATAAAGCCAACACAATGTGTTAGTGACACAATACTTGCCTTACTCCTGTCGATCTTGAACAAGGCGGAAAAGTTTGTACAGACCTTGAGAGAGGCTCTCCTCAAAGGGGTGTCCTGTCCCTGTCCATCTAGCCCCTCACCCCTATTGTCCAATGCCGGACATCTGTCATCACCCATGGTCCTGACTTAGAGCGCAGGTTCCCAAACTTCAATTCGTGGCACCATTAAGTCTTCAGTAACTGTATCACTAGGCCAGGGAATCTAAAAGCGCCCTGGCCTAGATAGTGAATTCCAGAGACAATTTTTCAAGGGATCCAAGAAATAGGTATTGCTGTGTCTACCCCAAATTTAAAGTGTCCTGCAAATTTTGGCAACCCCGGATACCTCAGT
>NW_022103915.1:42058507-42060400 GCF_000313985.2 Echinops telfairi
ATACAGAGAGTAAGATACAAATATTGACAAAGCATTTACATGCTATGCTTTCTTTAGGTCTTTGATACTTGATATTATATGAGTGGGAAAGGTGAGAGAATACTTTCAAGAAGAAGGGCAGTTAAGGTATTGAAGATATAAGTGTGAATGTCAAAGCTGTACATTTATGGGCCCTGCACGCTTCCACTGCACTACTCTGCTGACAAAGTTTATTGTAATGTGGGAGTTATGATATATAGTAGTTTTCTTCTAGTGAAAGAATAAGACAAATTAAATATCTGTAATCATTTCAAAACTGGAGAGCGCATACTTTATTACTAAATAATTTTTATCAGCTGTTCTTTTTCTACAATTATAATAACATTGAATAAGTGTTAATTAGCTAGTGTGTTTAATAAATGCATGCCACCAACCACACAAAACCTTTGAGAAAGCCCCATCAACCATATTATAATGGGCCCTATGCAAGCAAATTCTGCTATGGAAAACATTAATCTAAGTGAACAGTCATATTTACTATACACTTAATATGTGCCAATTAGATTAAATTTCTAAATGGAAAAAAGTCAAAGAAGGCAAAAGAAATAAAAACATTCAAAATCTAGAATCGTTTAGAATGCTATTTCACATGTGGGAACCTATGTTTAAATCATAGATTGCAAATAGATCACTCTTGCATTTCAATTTTTTCTTTAAAATTTATTATTTTGCATTTTTATGTTCTACGTCATTTCCAAAACCAGAGAGGAAACTAATAATACCGAACTATCGAAATTACAGTTTGATGACACGTGAGTTTTCATTTAGAAATGAGCACACTCACAGTTAAACCATATGTAATGTTGTTTTGATTTTTGGATTTTTTTTTCTCCTCTAAGTTTGGATGAGCAAACGCTGGGGCAAAACTTAAAAACAAAACCAAAAAAGCCTCAATACAAAACAGAAATGAACTGATTTTCCTGCTACTAAAACTTAGGAAAGGTGATGGTTAATAAAAATTTAACTTGATTAAGATTCTGACTCCAGGTAGAGAATATATTAAAGAGGAATTCCAGTAAGCTTAAGTCAGAATTGTAATGAAATGAACATTAAGATCTTTTCTAATGATTACACTGATTAGCCTGGCAAAGCCCTGTTCTCCTGTGGGGTGACAGATAAAGCAGGTTTCTCTTTCTGACTCTTCACAGACACCAGTTATTTGACTACTCACAATCCTTTTCTCCAGGCAATGTGTAAGCTAAGGAAAGCTAGCATGAAAACTCATTTGAAACCTAAAAAGGTAATAGGAATGTATGCCAAGGAAAAGTGCATGCAGACAGGTAGACCAGTTGCCCAAGACACAAAATTAAACAGCTGACCTGCCAGTCTTCCAGCAGTGATTCCACAGATTCTTTGCTCCCGTATTTGATGTCCCAAACATTCCATTTTGATTTCACTTGATCTAGCAAACCAAGAACTGGGCACGTAGAGTAATGCATTTCCAAATGTGGAATGCATTTTATGCCCAAAATGTTGTTGACTCTGAAAAATAGTACAGATTTTAGACTTTCACTTAATATCAAGGGCCCAAGGCAAGTGATCCACTCAGCAATAAAAAAAAATATTCAGGCTCTTAACTTTTTCTTTTAAACATGTGGAATGAAGAGGCAACTTAAAATAGTTTTTCTTTTTTAAACAAAAGTGAAACAAGGAGCTTGGATAAACGGAATGTGGCTAGTCTCTAAAGTAAACAGACATGCAGCACATAGAACATTTTCTAGAAAGAGTAGTTTCCCACTACAAAATCTTTTCATAAAATGTTGACCTCCAAAACACTTTACTAAATTTGAACATTTCTATTAAGTTTTGTGCAATTAGACCCTCGATTTCGCATACAACTTACACATTAAAACC
>NW_022103915.1:42061707-42064965 GCF_000313985.2 Echinops telfairi
TTTTTTTTTTTTTTGAGGGCTCAAATACTATATAAATCTTACGTATCAATTTCTTTCATCCTCTGTTTATTGGGAACTCGATCTCCTTCATTTTAAACCAGCTTCCCTCCTGCCCACCTTTTTTTCCCTCCCCAAATGTTACAGCTACTTTAGACCTGACTGGATCCAGTTCTTATTGTTTCAATTTTACAATTCCACAACATTCGTGAAAATGTGAAGGCACCTTCCAGATTCCCAAACCACACAGAAATCACTCTAAACCATCCTCAAAGAGCCCTTTCTTTCCTTCCTTCCAGGGCAGAGTCCTCTTTAAATGCTGTCCCTACAGAAGCACGGGTGTCTGCCTGCCGCCTACCTTGAATAAAGTCCTTTTCTCTTGGGCTTGAGTCCTGGCTGCAGAGAAATCCCGGACGGTTTGAAAATCTCCGTCGACAGCATGCTCTAACGCCTGTAGCCACGCTTCGATCTCATCGAGCGGGGAGGGCAAAGCTTGGTTCAGTTTTGCTTTCCACGTGTTGATCTGAAGAGGGGGTGGAAAATTCATCAGAACCTTTTTCGTGCATTTCTTCACACACAGTACGTTTACATCCTTAACGCTGCTCTGCAAGGCAAATCTGACTAATGCAATAAAAGGAAGTCTTTTCAACAGGGCGACTTCTGAGTTCTGATGGTCACTAGCTACATGCTGATGGAGCAGACACTTCATTCAAAAGCTGTAAAGGGGACATGGGCCGAAAACAAACATTTTCATACACGGGGTATGAGGCTAGCTAGTTAAATAAGGACCAGGGAGGAAAGAAAAAAAACAAAGCATGCCAAAGGTGGATTGTATGATTGTCCTTCGGCCTGTTGGCCCTGTGTTCTCTGACATGAGAACTACATGACCCACACAAATCTCTACATTCTTTTCTTCACCATCCTCATGATAGGTTCACATTACATAGCTCCACTATGACTATGATCCTGAAGCTCTTCTTAACCAGCCAAAGAAGCAAACAAAAGCAAATCCACTGCCCACCAATTGAGGCTGACTCTTAGAGACTGTAGGACAAAGTAAACCTGGGCCGGCGTATTTCCAGCGCTGCCAATCTTTACGCAAACAGACGGTCCTATCTTTCTCCTGGGCAGTGGCTGGGGAGTTGGAGCTGCCAACTTTACAGTTAGTAGTCAAGAGTTTCCCTAAAACGCCCTGCAGTCTGAGTGCACCTCCTTCCATGGCCCCACGCACATCAACCGTTTCCCTAGTCACTTACTGCTTCCCCGTGTCTTGGCTAGGGGCTCCTTCTACCTGAAGATCCCCCCTTCGGAGCACCAACACAGCCATGCATGCAATTCACGCATTGAGCACACCGTTGCAGACCGTCTGTCATGTTAGGGATGAAGCTCTTGAGAGTGCGAGAGGAAGGAAAGATAGCACGATGCATGTACCAGCTAGACCAGACACAGCCACGTGCATGCGTCACAAACACATGGCCTCAAAAGAAAAGAAACAGGACGAGATGTAGCACCAATGCCAACCTCAGAACTTGAGAAGGCATGAAACACAAAAAGATTCACATTTCTAATTGAAAGTGTGGCTTGAAAGGAAAGGGCTTCACATCAGTCCATACGGGTTCAGTCTAAATAATGTGGATTTCTACCCCAGATACATGGAATCTGAGTCTACATTTTAATATGAGCCCCACATGACTTGTATCCGGCACCAGGTGATCAGTTTATATCATTATTACAATCACAGGATGAGTGCTCTTCTAGCACTCTGCTCAAAGCTGCGAACAGAGCACCAGCTCACAATGCTCGGAGCACCATCACTTGCAGGGAAGTTTTATGAAGCTGCCCTAGACCTTCAAAATGCAGTCATCCGAAAGACTGGCACTGGGAAGCCACTGGACGATTTATTAGCACGCTTAGAAAATGGTGACAACAGCTGCACACCAACAGTCAAGAACCAACTCTGCAAGGCCAGTGAATTCTTTGTTACCATGGCCAGACAGTAAATATGTGTTTACTTTGCAAGCCATAGAGTCTCTAGTAACAACCACTTGATAATACACATAAAAGGGCTGCATTGCATGGTATGTAAACGCTACATCAACAAAGCTGTCTTTGAAAAGGTGGAATAAAGGCATTCCAAGATCGAAGGAAATCTATAGCGCCTGTTCCTCACGGATCAGAAATGTAAGTTAGGCTGAAGGACGTGCTTCAGGCTGAAGGGCAATAACCTGGTGGATTTGAATCTTAAGGACAAACCGAAGAACACTGGAAATGGTATCTAGATAAATATCAAAAACTAGTCATCCTAAATACAAAAATCTTATCCATAGCTAATGATAATGTTTTTAAAGATATGAAGCAAACATGGACAGAATCAATGGGAGTCATCACTACAGATTTTAATCCCCTCTCTCAGCAATTAATAGAACAATCAGAAAAATGATCAGTCCAGACATAGATGATCTTAAACTACATGATTAACCACGTTTGCCTAATTGTTATTTACAGAATACTCGCCCAAAAACAACAGAATTTGTGTTCTGTTTAAATGCTGGTTTGGCAGCAAGATACACCCTACGGGGAGGGGGGGTACTATACCTCAAGTTTCACTGAATTTAAAAGGACGCACGTCATGCATCTATAGTCAGACATACATACATACATACAGTCCCACACACATAACTTCTGGACTTGTCCCTCAACCTCTTTGAGCAAGAACTAAAAAGAGACATAAGACACTAGCTTGCGGGAGAAAGGAAGCTGCAGGTCAGTCAGAATTTAAACAATGTATCGGACAAACCCAGAATGGATGGCAAACCTAAAAACTGTAGCTCAGCTTGTCAGTTCTCTTAGCAGAATGTTACACATTCCTATGTAAATGCAACCACTCTACAAATGAGCACAAGGAGACGACATAAGGACAAGACAAAAACCCACTTTCGAAAGAACGGTCTACCCCGAGCTTTAAGAATTCCCCGGGGAAGTCTAAAGTCAAGTCCTCATCCAACAAAGCAGAGCTGCCCTGGGCAGAGGCTCCCCTGAGGGAGGGGATGCAGGACGTAACCTGGTGGCTGAGGCTGTCCCAAGCCTGTCTCAACGGGAGCTCATCTTCACTCAGCTCAGCGAGAGCCTGTCTTCGCCACGGGGTGTCCCCAAAGCGCTGTTTCTCTTCATTGAACGACCCCAGAAAGGACAGCAGCCTCTACAATGACAAGAGGGATGGTGAAGATGGAAACGCACAATTCCACTTATACAACGGAATCT
>NW_022103915.1:42065777-42067046 GCF_000313985.2 Echinops telfairi
ACCGCATGAAGGAATGTGCGTGTTGACGACGAACTGAGCTTGAGTCCACTCATCACAAGTCTTTTGAACAGACTTCAGACAACACTATCCTCGTCTCAAAAACGTAATATATCAAGCCATTTGTGCGGGTGGTTTTCATGTATATAAAATATTTGTTTGAGTCATCGGTTCAATAAATAGGACCTAAAACATAATCTATAACTATTGACAGTACTTTCATTTTATGTTGTCAACATATCAAGTAAGCCTTAATTTGATGCTTTCCTATAATGAAAACCTTTCTAAAGCCTTCTTTCTGAGCAACCTGAATCTGCAATTCATAAAAAAATCAAAGACCCGTGAGAACAAAACTTGCCCAATGGACAAAATATCTTTACAAAATCAGCTGGCCAGGGCACCCCCTACTGTAGAATCCTGTTCCTCAGAGGGAAACGGAGGGTTACCGATGCAAGGTGCTCAAAGCAGTCCAAGTGCCGGAGCATCCCTGAGTGCTTGTCCGAAATGCAGAATCTCAGGCCCCGCCCCAGATGCACAAAATCAGGATCTAATTTTTTTTTTATCTCTGGGTGATTTATATGCATATGAAGAATTAAGAAGGGCAGTAAGCAGCCTTGAGGGCACAGTGGGTGATGTGTTGTGCTGCTAGCTACAAGGTTGGTGGTTCAAACCCACCAGTTACTCTATGGGAGAAAGACGGGGCTTTCTGCTCCAGTAAAGATTTGCAGCCTCAGAAACACAGGTGCAGTTCTACCATCCTGTAAGGCCACTATGACTCAGTGGCAAGGAGCGTGAGGAAGTAGTCCTGGTGGCACAGAGGGTTAAGCCTTGGGCTGCTAACCACAAAGTCAGGCATTTGATTCTACCAACCATTCCAGGAGAGAAAGCTAAGGCTGTCTGCCCCCACAAAGACCTATATCTCGCAAACCCAGTGGCGTGCACAGGTACCCTGCCCTGGAGTGCACTATGAGTCAGCATACACTCAACAGCAATCGGTTGGGCAGTCCTAGAATTAAGGAGCCTTGGTAATCCCCAGAGGCACAGTGATTACATACTGGGCTCCTATCCACAAGGTCAGTAGTTCAAAACCACTCACTGCTCCTTGGGAGAAAGCTGTGGCTTTCAATGTCTATAAAGAGTCTTAGAAACCCACAGGGGCAGTTCTACCCTGCCGTGTAGGGTCATCTGAGTGGAAATTAACATGATAGCAGTGATTTAGTTTTAGTTTGGTGGTTCTGAGGTTCAAGCACTAGACTGCTGGTCACAAGGATG
>NW_022103915.1:42067983-42069905 GCF_000313985.2 Echinops telfairi
GTAACCACTCACCCCAATCCAAGAATGGTTAGTTCTTATGATGCGTCCCTGCTTGATGCTCACCCTCAGGAAGAGATCAGTAATGATATGGTGCTATAGCCAAATGTGGCAAAGAAACCAGAACAGCACCTGGAGTCTTAAAGACTTCTCTTCAAACAAGCAGCCATCGAAGGGAGGCCTCAACTAGGTCCACATGGAAGAAGCACACCAGCCTGCGTGATCCAAGGATTGTAAGTAATAAAATCCAAAGCTGAGGGAGGGAATGGTATCAGCGCTTAAACTGTGGACCTCTGATTTGTAGAAGGCTATGGATGCCGCGGGAGGCCCAAGGTCTATTTGCAGGGTCCACGCATGGATCACGCCTCTCGTGAACCCCTCTGGCCATAGACCAAAGATGTGACTGGCCTTGCTGTCAGGCAGAGTACAGTGTGAAGCAGATTATGACAGACGCAATTAGGTGAAAGATGAACACTTTATTGTATGCTCTCCCCTTTCGACTAATTTAAAATTTTTCTAGTGTTTTTAATACTTTTTGAGGTTTTTTTCTGTTTTAATTGAGGTTCTTCTCTGTTTTACTTTAACATTGTTATTGGGGTTTTTTTGTTCTTGTTTTTGGTGTGTGATAGGTCGAGCTATAGAGACAATGACTGCATTTATGGTTTCTTGGACAGTAGGGAGAAATGGGGAGCTATCAGCAATGAGTACAAGAAAGAAGAAAATGTCCTAAAATTAAGGTGATGCTTGTGGAACTCTTTTTAATATGATTGGACTATTGAATTGTACGATATATAAATTATAAGACAATTAAGCTGTTAAAATAAATAAACTCACACTTACTTCGTACTTCTTACAGTAGGATTCATTTTCTGAATCCTTTTGCGCTTTCTGTAGCTTTTCCTCCTGGAAAGTTAACCAAGCTGCCGCGTCTTCGGACTTCTTTGCCTGTAATTCACAAAAGCAAAAAACACACATTTCAAATGACATCCTGAGTAGGCTTGATCCTCACCCCCACACCCCCGTCCTTAAATTAATAGCATCAACAACTTCAAAATGTGAGTGAAATAAGGCGACCATGTTACACCGGGGACTCACTGTGTGTGCCAATGAGGAATTGTGCTGATTCAGGCAGCTTCTCCCGTTTTAAAATGGACAGCGGCTAGCACCTGACTGAAGTTGTGTGTGGGAGGAACAGATCCAGGGAACCCTTCTCAGGGCTGAGTCCCTTTCAGTTCGCCCTTTGTCGAGAAAATGATTCTCAATCGCCTCTTCATGGATGAGCATCTCCTAGTGACGTTCTAGTAAATCTAACTCAGGTTTTTCAAGCGGTTCACGCGCTGCAAAACCTGACATCAAACAGTCTCGGACATTTTAAAGAACTTAAGCGTGCAACGACTAAACATTTGGGCTGTGCTCCATATGGAAGTGAACAACAATGACTTCTTTCTTCCGATTCGTGCTTGGGCGATTATTCCGTCCTCCCTGAGTGCTCATGTGTTTTTCTATGAAGCAAAGGTGCCATCTGATCTTCTGGCATCCAATTTCATGGGCAGTTGGGTTTTTTATTTAATTTCTTAGTATGAAAATTAATTGGAAAGGAGTAGCCCCACAGCGGGTCAGAAATAAGGGAACTTCTTTCAGGGTCTGCCCCATTCTGGCTGAGTGCCCCAATCCCAGCACTGGGAAGACACAGGCGTAGTGTGTCCGTGAAATGTGATAATGGGCCTGCATGTAATGTCTGGAGAGAACAGTCTGACACACATTTTCAAATACTATCCAGAACTGTTTTACTAAATTTGCAGCTCGCAATCATCTTCGTAGAAGCAAGGTAAGTGTTCTGTCTCAGTTCACTCATTTTTATGAACTTTCCATCCACAAGACTTTATGTAACTGTCTGGAGGTCCATGGGGAAAACGGAATGATCA
>NW_022103915.1:42070581-42084743 GCF_000313985.2 Echinops telfairi
CCCCTCAGGACCAATAATGAGTAGTGATACCAGGATGGTAAGGGGAAGGTGGGGTAGAAATGGTAGATCACAATGATCTATAAACCCCTCCCTGGGGGATGGACAACAGAAAAATGGGTGAAGGGAGACATTGTAAGACATGTATAAGTCATGAAAAAATAATAATAATGTACAAATTATCAAGGGGGAGGGAGGGATGGAGGGTGGGGGGAAAATGAGGTGCTCATACCAAGGGCTCAAGTAGAAAGAAAACGTTTTGAGAACGATGATGGCAACAAATGTACAAGTGTGCTTGACATGATGGATTGTGATAAGAGTAGTTTGAGCCCCCAATAAAATAATTTAAAGGAAAAAAAAGAAAATTATGATGGCAATAAATGTACAAATGTGCTTGACACAATGAATGGATGTATGGATTGTGATAAGAGCTGTAAGAGCCCCCAGTAAAAAGATTTTTTTTTAAAAAGTGTGAATGTTATGAGACATGAATTCTCTCAGTAAACCTGTTAAAAATGACAATAGGAAAAAATCTGGTATCTCTAGAATTTTTTAAAAGCCATTTAACTCTGTCTGTTTTAAACGGTGACTATTTCAAAGGTATATTAGATGATTCAACAAAGTTTAATGAGTTACCCCTTTGGTCTTAAAGAATTAAAAAGTGACATAATTTATCTATTATGAAGGAAAGTGGAATACGCTCACTTGGTGGGGTACAAACTAGCTAAGAGAATACATTCCCCCTAGGGGGCCTTTTCAGGAAAAGGAAATATTTAACACCCCCTAGGCAATTAAAAAACGCTTGTACTATATATATAGCCATCAACCAGGATAATAGGGAGGTATCTACTTTTGCATCCCTCTAGTCTCGGCCACTGTGGGGAACACCGAGAGAGCAAAGATCAAGTGTTCTGGGTCACACCCTCGCTGAAGGTTAGTGCACATGACCGTTTACATGGATGCAACCATTTGTCAAACTCAGACCTGTGCATGTTACTGTATGCTATCTCAATTTTAGGACTGGAATCCTTCGTACAGTACTTGATTTGTATAAAGTCATACCTGAGTTTCCTGGCCAGTTCCAGGTGCGTCCTTTGAATACTTCAGAAACTGGGCCACATAAGTCATAATAGACTTTTCATCCGGATTATTAACGTCCACGTCTGCGAGATATGACACACAGTCAGCTCGTGATGGTATGATGTATCATCACTAGTATTCCCACACAGGTTATGCCGTGACACAGCTGGAAATGAACCAAAGCTATGACGTCTCTGATCCCTGGCCCTTAGCTCCAGGACTGCGTAGATCTACAGTCAGAAAGATCTGGATTGAATCTTGGCACCACTCTCTAGAGTCTCAGTTTGCTGATCATAGTGTCCCTCTGCATGGTGGACTGGGAGGGGTAGGTCACAGGGAGGGTGGAAAGAAGAGGGGAAAGGCTTCCTCCTTCCAGAGATGCGGGGCAAAGGAACTAACAGGAACTGGGCTCCATTCCAGACACAAAGGCTTTGCCATTTGTGCAATAAATCATTTCACAGAAGATGAGCGAACAGGAAGCCTCTTTTCTCTATTTCTTGACTCCGTTCCTTTAAAAGCCATGCAATAACTATTTGGAGTGCCAACATTTGTAGGTCAAAAGCAGAGAGTACAGTCTTAACCTTCAGGAACTTGATGCTTGATTCTTTTATTCATTTAATAAATAGATATTAGATGCTGGAAATAGGACATCATCTGTCCCACAAGAAGCTTACAGTTCAGAGAAAACAAATAGTGAACAAATCGAGCACTCTGCACATTTGATACTGCTGTGGACCATCCTAAGGAATGTGTTCCCAGGTGAACTCAATCAGCTGAGGGAGAAAGTAACTCTAAGCCATATACAAATAGCATAACTCAAGGCAGTAGGCATATCCAAGGTCCCTTGGATGGGGCAAAATGACAAACTGAAAGGTCGATGGGGTAAAAGCATTTACAGGGACCTTGGAAGAAGGACCTAATGCCCTTCTTCTGAAAGGTCATGGCCTTGAGACCCCGTGCAGCTGTCCTACTCTGCACATATGGGGTTCACCAGGCCTTGGCATCAACAACAGCCACTAATGTCAACAACAAGACGCATGCAAAAGGCTGGGGATGGAGTTTCAAAAATCAAAATGCTCGCAAAAGTTGAGTTATTCTACCTTTTACTGAGAAAGATATAAATATCAAGACATAAGTTAAAAGAATATTGACTTAACTGGTTTTTTTTTTTAAACTTCCCATGGCTTATAAAGCCATGCATGACGATAAAATGTTTATTTATTTATTTTAAATACGTCAAAGGATAATTCTCCTATTCCAATATGGCTGTGGTATTTGGCTTGCATCAAGAATCATGCTTCATTTTAAGAACTGAGCTGTTATTTAAGCTCTCTTTCATGAATTTAGTCTTTCATATTGTGGAGAAACTTTGCTTTTACCTCATTGCATACTTTGTTGCCTGTTTAATTGGAAATGCCAAAATAAAGAAATTCCTCTCTAATAATCACAGTGGTAGTAGTGTCAAAACCATCCAACCAGAGATCAGAAATTTAGAGCCAAGCATGAAGAGAAAGAAAGAAAAATAATAACAGAAAGGCCAACAGGAAACAGAAAAGGCAGGGAAAGAGGGGAGGCCCAAGGGGCTAAAGAATGTGAACAAGAAGGATACATAATAAGCAAGGTAAAACTAGACTGGATACAATGAATGTAAATAAATATGGAATCATTATGCTAATTGTGAACTTACAAAAACGATCTTACACAACTCTGTAATTTTTGCATATTAAAAAATCGGAGGGCCCCAAAGAGAAAGTGCCTAATCCAAGACCAGCGTGTCCCTCGTAGCACTAGTTGGCAGGCGTCAAGGTGTTTGATGGGTGGACGGGCACCCTTTCAGCAACTTTGTCAGTTGGCTGTTAAAGGCAGCCATAATTAAGAAGTAAATTATAGGAACACGCACCAAGATAAAGTGGATCAAAAATAAAGTCCATGAGGACAAAGCACTAATCATTTCCTACTTATTTTACATTCTACTGTTATCTACACTCTCGGGGAGGGGGGGTGCACAGCTGTCCTGTGGGAGTTTGGAAGTAGTCTACAGCAGGGTGCTACTGCCCATCTATAACCAACTCTGTGCTCAGGGACTTCACATCAGGAGCGTGGAACCGGCAACCGTGGGACGATTTACACCATGAAAACCGGCAAATGAGGGCCTGACTTGTTATTTTACTGATACAAAGAAAGAGATGGTGAAAATGTTAGCAATGTAGATTAAACTTGGAGTACATCATTTGTGTGTGTGTGTGTGTGTGTGTGTTGCATAGGTACATATATGAAAGGGCTTCCAAAGAAATGGTGAAACAGGGGAACTAAAAACTAATGGAATTTCTCTATGAACTGCTTGAAACTCCCTCAGACAGGGCGACTTGTATAGGAACTTGAAAAAATATTCGTCCGGCATCAGATTCACCAACAAGTTGCACCAAAAAGTGACGTTCCGTGACATGTCTAATCTAACACAGACTGTGGCACGCACTCATCACGTAAATGCTCCCCGACAGTGGTCAGGTCGGGGCTCCATTTGATCTTCGCCTCTAACAAGAGTTGGCGACAGAGACAAAAAAGCCTTGTGGGACTTTGTTTAATTTATAATAGAGGGCTTACTATTTTTTGTTTTACTATTAATTGTAAACTGTGTGCAATGCACCCTCTATATTAGTAAAATTTATAATAAACATGTGTCATTATATAGTTACAGGGACATGGTTTTTTAAAGGGTCATTTATTCAAGATTTACCAGCACACAGTGGTTCATTCCATTTCAACTCCCTGCTGAAAATTTGCCTTTCCACTCAAATATCCTGAATCAGAATCGACATTTTAACGAAATTTCCAATGAGAATCACGTTTGCCTCGCAAGCAGTCAACTGTAATGAACTGGGTTGTAGGCCTGAGCCTAGAATGTATCATTTGACCTCATATTTCGATATAATGTCATCAATCCTGTGTACCTCTTTTCTGACCTGACTACTTTAAAAAAAATAGATTTGGGTGGGCATATTATGTAACAATAACCCAAAATAGATTCCTTTTCAAGAAGAACTGGATAAATGTAATCATAATTTATGAAGTTAAAACAATTTTAATTTGATAATGATCATTGTGACTACAGCCAGTACTTCAGTTGTTTGTTTGTTTGTTTGTTTTAATCTGTCAACAACCCAACACCACTGAGCACAACAAATAGGCACAACTAGGTAAAGTTCAGAGGCAGAGGGAGAGAAAACAGCCGTGTCTCTTGTGAGAGAGATTCCCCTTCAACCCCAGCGTGGGGACTAGGAAAGAGCCAGATACGTAAACATGGAGGAATCCAAACGGAAGGAAACATATCTTCCAGGAGACATTTTAAAAGAGAAAAATAAAACCAAGGCGACCTTGAGTTGGAAAACGAGAGAAAGAGTGAAAGAAAAGGTGAGGTGCAGGCTCAAGGCATCCCCCCAACAGCTCTGTTGCTTTGAGCTGGGGCTTTATCCCATAATTTCCTACATTAACGGACTGGTAGGGAGTCTTAGTTGCCTGAAACGCAGCAAGGAATGTGAGGACCACAGGATAATGCTGTGAAGTTTAGTAACTAAATACTGCTGTCATATCTTCATGCTGGACATTAAAATGTGTCTTACGAAGAAAGAAGCTCCTTTACCTTCTGGTTCCAGCAATTTGGGGATTTTCAGTTCTCGCTCTGCAATTCGGAAGGCGTCTTTCAAATTGTCTCTGTTGCATCTATGCTTCACACTGTTCAAATCAATTAAGTCTGGTCGCAAGGCATGGATGACAGCTAAAAAAGCCATCCCATTTCTCCAGCTGGACTTAAAATCTGTAACATCGACAGACTCATATCTACCACAAAAGGAGGAAAACATGATAAACAGTTATCAAAACAACTACATTATATTCCCTAGGAATTAATGCAAAATTCAGTGGAACAAGTAGAGGATAGAAATTGTGATAAAAATATATTTAATTTGTGAGCAAGTTTAAGTCAAAGGTTGAATTTGGTGTGGCTCAATATACTGCAGAAGACTACTGGTTCTCAAAGTATGGTCCCATGGCCAACAGAATCAGTATCTTGATGAACTTGTTACAAACATATGATCTTGGGCCTCACCCTCAGAAAACTCACTACCACTGGATCAACTTGGACTCATAAGGACCCTATGGAACTGCCTCTTTGGATTTCTGAGACTGAATAGAGAGTCTCATCTTTCTCCCAGGGAGCACGCTGGTTTGGAACTGCTGACCTTGCAACTAACAGCCCAATGAATAACCCACTATGCTACCAGGGCTTTTTGGACACACCCTAGACTTGTGAATCAAACTGAGTCGATGGGTGAGCCATTAGTTTGTGTTTAAGATGACCTCTGGGTAAGAATGGTTTGGAAACCATCACGGTCGCTCAGTTTCCCAAAGGTTCTTCTAAGGGGTGCTGGAACAATCCAGGGGGGCTGCAAAGGCAGATCCCTGGACTTTATCCTGGATTCTGGGCTACAGTAGAAAAGGTTTTAATTTCCAGGGGGCCAGAGTCTTTTTTTTTTTCCCCTGAAAAAGGGGGCAGTAGACGAACATGTGCTTGTAGCTATTCTCCATGCAACAGCCTGCTGACTCACAACTGACTTCAGACTTCTCTACATAGTTAGCATTTCTCATTATAAGAGACAATTTTATTTCTCTGAGAATAAACTGAATGCTATATTATGCCAGGTTGATGTGTTACTAGCTCACTAGACACATTCTCTTGCCTGAAATCCTTTATCTGAGGAAGGATCCACGACTGTTTTGTAAAAGTGTATGCTTGTTCGTAAAGTTTGGGAAATAGTCTAAAACAACTCCTGTTATGGTTGCTTGCCATCAAGCCAATTGTAACTCATGGCAACTTCCTGTGTGCAGAGTAGAACCGCCCTTCAGACTGACCTACCAGGAGCGGGTCACCAGGACCATGAGATGTCTTGGTAGCAAGCTGCTACCTGTTTGACTAGTAGGCAAGTGGTCAACCTCTTCATCACCCAGCTGCCTAGAACAACTGTTTCCTTTACTATCTGTGGTAGTTACATAATTTTGTGCCAACTTGAAGAAACAACAAGTGTAGGGATGGTGCCTCCTTGTGGGTGTGACCTTCTCATAAGGGGGTCCTGGATACTTCTCCCCGCATCCCCCACCCCCGTCCCTCTCTCTGCCTTTACTGCCTTCCTGATAAGCCATGCTGAGAACTGTGTGAGCCCCGTGATAAGGCCACTGCCATTGGATCCACAAGACTTTGCACCCACCGGCCTGTGATCTTCCTGCATTCTGCATCATTACATGTGGCTGCATGAGTTTGGAGAGGGATTTTTATGGAATAGTATCGGACTTATGGTCTTGATCTGGACTGGGCTGGGATGTTTACTTGATATATAATTACTTCTTGATATAAAGCTCTCTCTTACACATATATGAGTGTCTCTGGATTTATTTCTCTATTCAACCCGGCCTAACACATTGGGGGGAATGTGGGAAGACCATTTAATGGACTTACTTCAGATATGATTCAAATGAAAAAAGCTTGCTTCTCTTAGAGAAAAATACCTAAACTGTGGCTTTGTAAACTACACAGTAGTTAGTGGTTTGTGTTGTAACACACACATGCTGCTTACAGTGTCCAGGTATTATTAAAAAAATCTTAAAGATTCATTCTTATGCTACATGTAGCAACGATGAGGTAAATATTACTGTCCACTTTTTCTCAATGAAGAAACTAAAGTACAAATAGATCAGATGGCCAAGGTCATCAGACAGAAATCAGTGGGAGCCAGGATTTATACCTGAACCTAAACCCAAGTGTTTCTGACTCTGGAAAAGGCTCTGAAATAACTCACGGAACTGATAGGCGGTTGGAACAGAGGAGGGGCCAGGCCACTTGCAGAGAGCTGAGGCTGGGCCAGAACCAGCTCAGCTCTGACTGCCTGGAGCACTGTGCATGACACAGCACCAGGCCAGGAGGCCAGTGTCTCACTCACAAGTCAAAGCCAGGACCACAAAGACATGCTACTGCCAGGTCTTGGGGAAGGCGAGGGTAAGTGCCATGGGATGACTGGCGGTGTTCAGGCTTGTTTAGAAAAGGGCACAAACAGAATCTGGCTTGTCTGCTGCATAAGTAGGAAAAGGAGACATTTCTAACTATATAATCTTGTATCTGAATCCCAGGTAATCCCAGCATACTGAAATACAAGTTACCTTATAATACAACTAAATGACAGTCAAAACTAGGTTGACCACATCCCGAATCACTTAAGGCCAGGTGCTCTATCCTAATAAGCATCGGCCTTACATTTGAAAAATAAGAAGAGAAAAATGGATTGCTGTAATGTACATAGGATTTGAAAGAGTTTGAAGGTTATTTAAGCATAAATGAGACTAACTGGAATATGATATACAAGTGTTTTTCATGGATGCTTTTGGGATTTTATTAAACTACAGAGCTCTCTAAGAGATTCAAGAAGAAGTTCATAATACAAACTATGCACGTTGCCTCCCTCAAAGACGACAGAGTACGAGTGGCAAGGGGAGAATGAGGAGACTGAATGAGGAGGTAACCATCTAGCCTTTCATTGGACAGAAGTCACTCACAAGCCCAGACATTTCAAAGGGGACAACAATGAAATTGATTGTGGCAGCAAGTTTACAACACGGCTTGATATGACTGAACTATGGAACGGTAGGATGTCTGGATTAGGTACTAATAAAATGGTTTGAAAGAAAAAAAATGAAGAGAATGTTCTAGAAGTGATTGTGGTGATGATTATACACCTCTTCTTGATGTGACTGAACTATTGAATTGTATATGAATTATATAGCAATAAAAAAACCACGGGGATGGGGGAGGAAATTACAACAAAACCTTCATGACCCCATTTAGCCCGGCAGTGTTACATGTAACCAGGAATACCTTCTATACTCTGCGGCTTCTCTACAGCCTAATTCCTTATTCTTCCTAAACCATAACCCAGCAGAAAGTGGTGAAAACGAGAAAGTAAATGTCTTCCAGAACAGGAAAACAACAACACAGTTTTGGGAGAGGGTCGTAAAGAAACGGTGGGCTGTTAACCACAGAGTTGCAGGTTCAAATCCACCAGCTGCTTCATGGGAGAAAGACAAGGCTATAAGTTCCTATGAAGACCGATAGGCTAGGAAACCCTTAGAGGATCACTCTGACTCCACGGCCGTGCAGAATGGTTTGTTTGAGGCGTCTACTTTCTTATTGTTTTGTTTCCTTATTAAACGGTGAGTTTCTAAACACTGGGGCCTGTGGTCACTCAATGTAATTGTATACAGTACCAGGAGGTAATTCCACCTTTGTCTTTAGGCACAAGTCCATCTGGAAGGTCGATTTAGATTCAAAAAGTTTCATCATGCTAAAATCTCTTTAAAAGTCAGGACTACCTATGCTGACATGTAAGTGACTGTGTTCCCAGCACCTGACATACTGCATGTGCCTGGTGGGTGCTCCATCCACAGCTGAATAAACAGGCAAATGGACTGAGGGCAGACCCACCATGCACCTCCATTATGTCAGGTGCTGGGGACACACAGCCAATGGAGGAGAATCCTGACTGTTAAAGAGCTTTTAAGATGGCAAAACTTTTACAATTTAAATCCACCTTCCAGATGGAAGCGTGCCTAAAGATAAAGGTATTTCATGACGGTTTTATTTCCACCCAACCTAAACACAAGACAGAAAGCAGGTAGGTTACGCAGACCAGCCCACGTTCTTCCCCTGAGGACTCAGAGTCCCTCAGCTTCCCCACCTCCCCCACTGGAAACCACGGTGAGAGGAAGGGGAGGGGTGAGCATTTTCTTTTCATGAGACAGACTGTCTAGGTGGGTGCTATCCCCAGTCAGCCGGATTCCCAGACCTGCGGCTAGCAAGGTGGCATTGGGAGGTTCAGCTACCCTGTGGGTCTGCTCTAGTCACGGCAGTATACTTACGTGGCACACTGTTGCTGAGCCCACAAGAGAAGCGCCTTCTTTGCAGACATCTGCCATCTTGCTTGGGCTTTGGAAGACTTCTTAGCTGGAGGACTTGCGGTAGGAGATGAGCCAACCTCACTCTCTTCGTCCAGGGAGGGTTGATTGTAATTGCAGGACAGAGTCTGGGCAAGCTTTTCGATCTAAGGAAGAGAACATAAGAGTGAACAAACGCAGAATCTTGAATCGCAGCATTGGCCCACGTACGACAGCTAATAAAAGACCTACAAGGTGTTCTGTAACGGCAGCTGTTGACTAGGGAGCAAATCCCTGAAGAGCGGCATTTCGCGTCTGGGGCTGCGCTTGGTTTGCCTTCAGCCTCCACAGGGATCATGGCGTGCTCTCACCCAGCAGGGCATTCAAGTCTGAGGACCCGCATCTACTCCTTTGACTGGGTGCTCAACCACTGTCGCGGCAACCTGAGCCGAACTAAACGGAGTTCCTATTCTACACTTACCCATAGGGTGGCTGTGAGTCAGAACCAACTTGATGGCACCTAACAACAACAACAACAACAACATTCTGAAGAATCCTTGACCCAAAGCCACCCATAACGCCCACTGAGCAGGACCACAGAGGAAGGGGGGAGGGGACGTGTGCAGACAAATCTCAAGAAAGAAAACAAATTGGCATACGAATTTGAAAAATATCTTATTATGAATATACTAAATCAGAATGCAAAATCAAAGAGTACATGTCTTTTTTTACATCTAACACCAGGTAAAAAAAATTCAAGATGCTCTCCAAATGGTGGTGTGAGCACAGAAAATTGGATTATCAATATCTCGCTGGTAAAAGTACAGAGCAGTTCCGGCACCTTGAAGAGCAATCTAACAAGGTATGTGCTAAACTTTCAAAGGAAAATCCACAAATACGTCTTGTAGGAATTGATGGAATAATCGGGCAACCAATAATAGAAGATTAAGCAAAGAGATTAACCAAGTTGATCAGATTTTTCTAGGCAGAATCAACCTTCCAGGCAGGTGCATACGGGACACTGACTCACACCAACTACGGCGGGCCGGCTGGCCAGTTTCCGAAATCTGAGGGATGGGGATCTCGCAGTGTGCTCTCTAATGGAAGCGAAATTGAGCTACAAGTCACTACTAATGCTACAGCAAGCACACTCTCCAATTCTTTGAACATTAAACAAAATCTTTTTCAATAACCCATAGATCAAAGAGTGACCAGGGTAAAATTAGAAAATACTTTCAACATAATGATAGTGAAATTAAAATCACAGATTGGAAGATGTAATATTTTGAGAATGTCAGTTTTTCTCCAAATCGGTCTATAAACTTAATGCAATCCTGATAAGAATTGTAACAGGTTCTTTTCTCTTGGTAGAAATTAGTGGATTACAAGGAGGCTTTCCAAAAATCAGGGGGAAATTCAGTTCTTTTCATTCCATTTTCCCAAGAATTTTTGAAACCCACTATTTATAAAATGCATGTCTTTTAAAAGGACAAAGAGTACCCAAGATAACCTTGTAAAAAAGAACACATCAGATGACTTACACCATCAAATATGAAGAATTAACATTTAAATACAAACATTAATAAGTATAATGCTGGTATTAGAATAATACCTATACCCCCCTGAAAAATAAAACTGGTGCCATCAAGTTGATTTCAACTCATAGCGACCCTATGTAGTTTCTAAGGCTGTAACTGCGGGAGCAAACTCCCTCTATCGTCTGCAGTGAGTGGCTGCAGTCTGAGGTCTGGTGCCTGCACAACAGCGCCACCAGGTGTTAGGACAGATTTTAAAAGGGAGCCAAGCCAAAACCAATTCACTACCATGGAGTCAATTCTGACTCACAGCCACAGGACACCATAGGACAGGATCGAACTGCTCCTATAGGGTCCTGAGACTGTTGCTCTTTAGAGGAGTAGAGAGCCTAGTCTTTCTTCCAAGAAGCGGCCAGTGGTTTTGAACCACATATGTTGCTGTCAGTAACCCAATGTGTAACCATGATGCCAGCAGGTTCTTTCCCAAAAGGGAACAGAATAATTGAAAAAGAGAACAACACATGGACAGTCACTTAATTTATGAAGGTGACATTATAACATGATACAAAAATGATGGTCTCTTCAATAAATGGTTGAGTCAGCTCGAAATGCATATAGAAAAATTCGTTCAACATGGAACAGTCATAAGATCAATTTGTTCTAAACAGATCAATGAGAAATATGAAACATGCTTCTAAAATACGGGTTCTCCAATGCAATCGCCATATGTGTCTATGTAAATTTAAATACATCTTAATTAATTTGGGAATTAAATTTTCTCAGTTACAGAAGCCACATGCAAAGTGCCCTCTTCTGTGCGGTGAAAACAGAACATTTCCATCCCACAGAAAGCTCTACTGGATTGGATAGTTCGGGAAAGTAATGGAAGAGAAGTTCTTCACGATGTTCGGATACGCAAATGTCTCTAAAAAGTACTAGCCACAAAAGGAAAAGAAATAAAAAGGTGATAAATTTAAGCTTCATTAAAAGATTGAAGCAAGCCAGAGTCAGATAAAGTATTTGATACACAAAACCGAAAACAGAACTCTGCCATTCAGGCGATGCTGACTCAACGGGAGCCTACAGTCCAGGGCAGAACTACCGCACCGCTGTGAGTTTCCGAGACCGTAACTCTTTCTGAGAGTGGACCGCCCTGTCTTTCTCCCACGGAGCTAGTGGCTGGTGGTCAACGAACTGCTGACCTTGCAGTGAGCAGCCCGACTCATAATAGGCGCCAGGGCTTCTCTTCCGATACACAAGGGGGCTTCAAAAAGTTTATGGAAACACAGACTGACCATGGCTAGTCATCATAAGTCTAAAGAATCAGAACCATTATTTTCATTGCTATTTTCTTGGTTTCCAAGTACAATAAGTCATAGGTAGTAGGAACTGAAAACTATCTATGGAATCAAATGAATCTGCGAGTTCGTTTTGGGTCAGAACAAGATATTGTAGAATTATTTAGTTAGATTGCACAAAGGCCCTCATAAGTAGGGATGTTTCAAAAACGTTAGTGGCTTCATTGTCAGGCATTAACTCCAGCAGCTTCCTTCTCTTCTGTGTCTTAATGAACAAATGAGAGCCAGTCACTTAGGATAGCGGTTCTCCGGGTCCTGTCGTTCAGGATGGCATAGCTCCACCCTCGACTTTCGGTGGAAATGCATGTCTTCCATTACAAGAGTGTGCTGGATGTGCTCTGCCTATTAGGACGTTCCAACGTCCTATTAGAGAAATGTCCACGTTGCATTTACTTCAGGGCCCTCGTTTCGTACTACAGTAATTCAAGGAGACAGAATGTTCACTGCGTCCTACTTACATGAAAGTGCAGTATAATTGTCCAAATTAGGCCAAGAATAATGGATGGGTTGCCATCAATAATATCAGTAACATGAATATTTATTAGCTTGATCTGGAAAAGAAAAAGGGTGAATTAAGAGGCGAAAATATCTCGTAGCATTAATTTCTCCTGAGTTTTCACATGAAATCCACACTCACCGATCGGTTTCGCAGGAATGTCAGAGCATGTTCTATGTTGGTTCTACACTGAAACGTATTCGATCCTTTATCTCGAGGCTTTGAAATTCAAACAAAACATCACTCAGAAATATTAGAATTTTCCCCCCCAAGAAAAGCATCATAAAATGCATCTTGATGTCATTTAGCTGCTTACCAACTCTTGTCCTGAAAGTGCTTCTAGCAGGTCCAGGAGGACGTGCCCCTTTTGAATGTCCGTGAAGAGGTCTGATACAACTGTGGGGGTGGTGTGCTGCAAAGAGTCACAAGGAGAAGAGTCATTCAAACTCTGCTATAAGAACACAATGCCTCGGGGGTTTGAATGGAGAGAAAATGTTTTGAGAAACGATGTACAAATGCGCTTTACGCAATTGATGTGTGTATGGATTGGGATGACAGTTGTATGAGCCCCTAATAAAATGTTAAAAAAAAAAGAACACAATGCCTTTGAGAACCTCATCCACGAATGTTGAGCCTCCTGGGTAACGCGGCTTTCTTCTTAATTAATGGGATGATCAAGACCATACAATGTCCCATATCAAACCAAGATAAGAAAAGTAATGCGTCTACTCTCTCTCCCGACAAACTCCCCTGTAACACAATACTCTTTGATGGGTGGACCTTGAGCTGAGAGTCAAAGGCCTGTGGCCAGAGCAGCATCACAGTCATTCAGAATCAGCAAACGGTGACCCACTTGGAGAGCAGGTGGCACTTCCAGAGTACAGCTGCCATGTGTTTCTCTTTTCAGAAGAGCGGGCATTGAGCTTGGATGGGCACCTAGGGACGGCATGCATGCCTCTCAGGAGAGGCCGCTTCTTCGTGGATCTAGGTTGCACGGGCACTTGGCACACTGAAAGCCAGGAGGGTTGTGATTGCCGTCGAGGCCTTTGAATTCAGCCTGTCTCGGTCTGTATCCTGGCACGACCGTGTGCGATTTGGGTGACCTCAGACAGTCACACAACTTCTCCGTACCTCATTCACCCTGTCCTTTAAGCGGGAATACTATCTCTCTCAGGGATGCCGGGATGACTAACTTGAGTTATTACATTTAAAGAGCTGAGAACAAGGCCTAACACATTGTCAGCACTCAATACGTGGGAGAGCTTCAAAAGGTGCGTGGGAAATCTTCCATTCTCTTTTAATTCCATTTTCCCAGGAAGTGTTGGAAGCTTGCTTCATTTAATGAATGATCTGTGACCAGACTAAATATTTTTATTTCACTGTCCCATGTCATAACAAAAGTGAGCTCTTTTAAAAGTCTTGGGAAAGAACAAGAACAGTCCTGCCTCCCCCTCCAAAAAACACCCCAAAATATTCAAACAAAATCAGGTGACTGTCAGCACATTTTCAAGAACGACATTCGATTGTCTTTTATATGGCCAACTTCAAATTGGTTCTTCCCAGTTCAGTCAGTGTAGACAAAGTGAAACAGGAGCAGGCTTGAACTTGTAAACTATGGGATGGACGATAATTGAAACAGAAAAATTACAAGTCATCACCCTGCTAGAAAAGGTAATCTTCCTCTTAGAAAACAAAGGCAGCCACCTATCAAAAGATATAGCG
>NW_022103915.1:42086606-42088752 GCF_000313985.2 Echinops telfairi
GTGTGTGTGTGTGTGTGTGTGTGTGTGTTACATGGCCTTGGCCCGGCTGTCGGTGGGACAATGGAGAGTGAGTTGAGTTCTTCCCCCAGGTGGCCTCATGGTCTAAGCCAGCACAACCCCGTGTGTGAACAGAGACCACACTTCCTCTGGAGATGGTTTCAAGGGCTCAGAAAGTAGTGGTGGTTGACAGTCTCGGTGTCAGCCTGAAATTTGGTACTTGAAGTAAGTTCAAGCTTTGTCTCTGTCACTGCGCAGCTGGGTGACGCCGAGCAAAGCCCTGCACATCTCTCAAGTGCAGCTCTCCACTGGGTAGTAAGGTAAGAACAAGCCCTCACCTCCGGAAGCTGTGATGAGGTTTTTAGCATTCGTGTGAAGAGCTATGCATGGAATATCGCCCAGAGCAAGCACAGAAGAAATGCTAACTGTTACTCTTCTTAGCTGGCTGGGAGTTCAAGAACCAGACAAGCATGGAGTGTTACTTCCGTGGGCAGGAATGGGCCCCACACCAGTACCTTGCTTCCCCATCTTCTACCCATTGAGGTTTTGCAGATGAGGACCCTCAAGTTGCAGAGCGTTTGCCCAGACTTCTTCGTTCACATGGACAGGGATAAGGATGAGTCTGGGAACCTGCACCTCCCTGCACCAGGCCATATGACCTCGGGCCACCGTCTACTGGAGGTCACCAGGTCTCATCTCACTATGTCCTTTATTCCCACTTACGTCAGCACAAGCACACATACCCACACGTACAGCTACATATACCCAGGCACACAGACATACTTCCCTAACCTGGAGGCCCCCTCACTCCTCCCATTCTTATTTCCATCAGGCTGTGCACATCCTCAGAGTTTTCTCATTGCTCCCCTCTTAATCCTTAAAACGCTTCCCATAATGATGGCATGAATACAAGGTGGACCATCAGCACAATCCTCTCTGTGTCCAACACCCCTTCTTTCTTATGCTCCCGTGGCTGCCCTGTACAAATGGAAACGGGACTATCCACTGAGCACACAGCTTTGTTGGCAACCTTCCTAAGTAGTTACCTCGCTTCTTCCTACAGGCCCGGGCCAGTAGCCCTTTGTTCCTCACCGCTGCCCCGGGACCATTGTCCCCGGGGCATTCTTCAATCCAGAAACCCTCTGGTTTTGAAGCGCATGCCCTTACTGTTATAGTCACCATCTCCTACCTCCATTGTCGCTCTCTCCCATACAATGCCTGTCAAATTCTTGGTGATTTCAACAAGCATATAGATGATCCAACACCTTGGCCCCTCGGTTTCTTGAGTTCCTCTTTTCCAATAAGGGTGCCCCCTGCCCTGCCCCACTCACTCACTGTCACGGTCAGACTGTAGACCTTGTCAACATTAACTATAACCCCCACTCCCAGAATGTTGCAACCCCATCTATGAGGCATCACCCCCAATCTTTTCACTCTTCAGAAACCCAATGGCCACAGTCCTGGGAGCCCACTAGGAACTTCAAAGCACTGGTTTTCCATCTTGCCCTCTTCAAATTCTTTCTTTCACCATGGCCCATTTAAAATTGTGTGGCCAATTATTTTAAATTCTGCTTCACCCTGTTGGTTTTGCTCTACTTGTTTGGCACTTCATGACTACTATCTGCCCACGTGATGGTTACACACAGGCTAGCTGCTGAATGAGGCTGAACACACACACACACACACACACACACACTGCTCTCACTGTACATTCATCATCATGGTCTCCACCTGGGCCCTCAGCACTGCCCCCTCCACTCCCCTAGACAGCAAGTTCACACTTTTTTTCTTCCTCAAACTTCCAACACTTTCTCCTTCATTTGACTCCCATTTTACACCCCTCATTCCAGACCCTTAAGTCTCAATTCTACACACCCTACCTAAACCCCCTGACTTCCCATCAGTTGGCCTCCTTCATCCCTAAACTTGGTCCCTTCAATCTTACATGCCTTGGCACTTTGCTATGTCTCTCCTCGGTCATCTTGTTATACCTCTCTCGGATCATTCCAATGACTATAGATCCATGCGATTAATTCTCCTGCATAATTAATACAAAAATGAATGTGTGAATTGAACCTCTCTTGACTCCAGTTCCCCATCGCCTACTGCTTCACTGGTTTTGCCACCTCCCTCCCTTTTTTTTTTTTTT
>NW_022103915.1:42089783-42096458 GCF_000313985.2 Echinops telfairi
GTTGGCTGTGGTTCATGTGGAGTCCCTCTTGTCCTACTCTTTCTGGGGGGAGGAAGGTAGCATTCCTCACCTTTTAAGCTTCTACAGCATTAATTATGAATTATGTTTCATATTGAATGTCTCATGTCCCTCCCCAAAGAAGACCGGCTCTTCCCCACGCCATGCTTTGTGTCTATGATATATCCCAAGTGCCCAGAAGAGCCTAGACGGAAAACTCCAAACGCACGGCCATAAAGTTGACTCTGGCTCAGAGGGACCCCAGGGGCAGAGCAGAACTGCCCAGGTGCCACTAGGGTGCATCCTGCAACTTTCGCTGAAAGAAGTCCTATTAGATCAGAGGTTCTCAACCTTCCTCATGCCGCGACTCTTTCATACAGTTCCTCATGTTGTGGTGACCCCCCTCAACCATACAATTATTGTCATTGCTACTTCATCACTGTCATTTTGCTACTGTTATGAATCGGGCGACCCCTGTGAAAGGGTCGTTCAACCCCCAAAGGGATTGTGACCCACAGGTTGAGAACCGCTGTATTAGATGGTGCTTGATAGACCTAGAAGGTTAAATAGGCCTTTATGAATTCACATTCCTTTGTTTTATAAGTTGTCCACTATACTTTGCTTTTGTTTGTTTTTGTTTTTTATATACACTTACTAATATATTATTTTGCTTGGCCTCTTCCCTTTCTCCTTGACTACTCTTTATCCAATACAGCGGTAATGGATAAAATTGTTAGTATTAGACCTGCCATTTGTACTGTAAGATTAGGATCACTAAGTTGAACATTTTTGTATTTGATGAGAAACTAGGTGAAAACAATGAAATTTTAGAGTGCTTACAATTGTTTAGTAAATATTGTGACTGATCAGGGGGGGAAATGCACTTAGCCTCCCTGGGTTTTCTTAATCCACTTCAATGGTTCTGTATTATGAATTAAAATTAATTATAGTAGAATGCCTTCCACATTTTAGGGTGCTCCATTATTGTCAGTCCAACCGAACTGAGTTCTTGGAAGTCAGATAGATAGCTTAGGCTCTTAAGAAATATCCCTATTTTGACATATGGATTGTACGAGCTGTAAGATCCCCAATAAAATGATTTATAAAAACTAAAAAAAAAAAAAGAATTATCCCTATCTTATATAAACTTCACTTAACCAACAAATTACAAAGACCCACACTTTTGTCCTATAATTCAAAATGGAAATCCATCTCCTGGAATCTTTGAGCTAAGTTTTCATTACTACTTCCTACAAGTATCAATTGATGATAAGACACTAATTTAAATAATCCCTGATATCTTTAGAAATGCATGGAAGGTTAACTGTGTTCTTCAAACGATAAATAAGAGAACAAGCTTTTATGAGTCTAGGGTCCAATTATGTGTCCCCATTTGACATTCCTCAAGGTCACGTATAAATTGGTGAGGGGTCTATCCGTAGTTACAACAATAATAACAATAAAGGCAAACTCAAAGTAAGAGCAGGATGAGATGTGTCCTGATCTTTAGGCGACTGAGAGTTTCCTGTCAAGATGAGAATTAGAAAGGTGAAAATGAAATTAATCCGGAAGACTTGACTACCCGACCCAAGAGAGTGTGATGTGCACCAACTTTAGAAACCAGTAGGGCCGGGTGCTGTCCATTCCAACTCATGACCTCTTGTGTGTTTGTGTTCCACAGAATTCTTGATAGCTAATTTTTCAGAATAAGGGGATAATAGGCATTTCTTCTGCACTGGTGGGTGGACTGAATCCCCACCTCTTCAGGTAGTAGTGAAGTGCATTAACCATTTATACTGTCCAAGGACTCTGCTCTACCTTTTTTTCTTATTTAAAAAAAATTGTGTTGTGTGCGTGCATGGGTGCTTGTCACCTGCTTGATAAAAGTTGACAGACCGCATTGGCTTCCCATTCGATAGTTTACACATAAAGCGTTCCTGACATTGGCCGCATTCTCCACAATGTGTGAGCACTCTCTCCAGTTCCGCCCTGAGTTCACCACTGAATTTCTGTCCTTCCTGCCTTCTCCTCTTTGTTTCTAGACAAACGTTGTCCTTTTGGTCTCATGTGGTCCTCAGGAACACATTCCCCTGAGGTTTCACTGCTTATATGATGGGGCTGTCTGCTGTTGGACTAAGAAATCCTGGTGGCGTAGTGGTTATTCGTTGGGTTGTTAAACTCAAGGTCAATAGTTAGAAACCACCAGCTGCTCTGTGGGTGAAAGATGGTATTTTCTACTCTGTAAACTGTTAAAGTCTTGGACACCCACGGGGTAGTTCTACCCTGTCCTACGGGGTTGCTATGAGTCAGAATTGACTCGATGGCAGTGAGTTTGGTTGGGTCGGTGTATTGTGCCAACCTGGCCAATGAACACATGTGGGGTTACTTGAAGGGCGGAGAGATGAATGGCTTGGCGAGCCTCACCATTCTTTATCTCTTACTCTTTGATGATCGGACCAGTGCGGCGGCTGCCTTGCTTGTTCTGTGCCTCAATTTGCAAGCTACACTACCTGTGAGACACCTAACCCGGGGACTGTGTCTCTGTAATTTGAGGTTCCTTCAAGTCCTGCTTCACCACCCTCTTGGAGTTTACATCACTTGAGCTGGGGACTGTCGGACCCTGTCATCTGGCTGTCTGAGGGTGAACTGCCTTGCTGTTTGCTGCCTGTGCCCGGATAGTCTGAATTGCTCTGCAGAGGACTATCCGGCGGCCTTCAAGACTTGAAGGACTGCCAGTGTATTAGGTGTCTCATGGAAGTGAGTTGCACTGAGCCATTTGTACTGTTTTATAGATTAATTAACTATTTATTTCTTGTTACCTATCTATCTACATAAATATATATAAAATCATTAGTGTCCTGGTTTTGTTTCTCTAGAGAACCCTGTCTAATATAGGTTTATTGTTTGATTAAAGGGTGGTCTCTGAGAATGGCTTCAGTTCAGGCCAAAAGGGGCTTAGGACCATAGTCTTAGGAGTTCCTGCCCTGTCAGTCAGACCAGTAAATCTGGTCCTTTTTGTGAGTCTGATTGTTTGCTTTATACTTTTTCCCATTGTGTATGGGACCTTCCCTGGTGATCGCAGTCAGCACAGTCAGTAATGATAGCTGGGCACCATCGAGACTGTCTGGTCTCAGGGTTGTGTAGGTGATGGTTTATATGCACTGAATGTTCCCTCAAGTATTTGGTTCTCTTCACTACCTTTTGCTCCAGAGAGACAGAAACCAATATATGTTGTTTGAGGGACACTCACATGCAAGTTTTGAGATCTTCAGACGCTAAGACCACAAAGTAGGATGCAGGACATTGTCATTCAAGACAGTGTTCTTCTGCACTAATTTTAGAGGACTTACAAATGGGGGGAGGAGGGGGAGGGGAGGGGGCACCATTAAGTTACAATGGAGGAAATGCTACCACAAAACTGAATGGAAAGAAGAGGACTGTGTGCCTAAGGAGTTTTAGTGGCCACCGTCCATCTGGCAATCTCAATCAATATGGAATATATTCATATAAGATTCGGGATCTAGGAACTTGGCACACTGGAGATGATGAAGCTCTCTAGGCTGAATAAACAGGCAACAAAATCAGGGCTTGAAGCTGATCTTTAAATCTCATCACCCAATCTAATAAGAGGTTAGACGGAGGAACACCTCTGAACAGAGTGCTCAAAAAATCAAATGTAAAAGAATAACTTATCAGATGAAACTCTTAACTTACCTTTGCCCTGACTTGATTAAACGCTAACAGAGACCAGGGAAAGAGCAATCAAACGAGCAGTCTAAACAAGTCCCCACAGGCATTTTCCAGTTTAGGGTAGCAGAGGGAACAGTGCACAAATAAATACTTCAGAAAAGGATTTGGAAGAGCAGTTTCACAGCTTTTAACTCATTGTCCCAACGTAGCCATCCACCTCTTCATCCTGGAAATCAGTCTTTCAGATGCAACAAGGACTCTTTGCTTCCCACGAGACAAAGATGGCTGGGGGCAACTGAACACTTTCGTGGCAGCTCAATGAAATGGTTTCATGTGTGCCTTTCCATTGATCCCTTGACACACTTTTCTCACATTTTCATACTGCCTTCTCCTGAATAGCAGTATTGATTCAATGGGAACCAAAGCCATGTAGCTCACCCTACGGCGGGATAAGTAACCTTTTGTTATTTTCAAAAGCTGACCCAGTGGGGAAATGTAATTGAGAAGCACGTGCTTGCCGCAAACTACGTTGAGGGGACACGGTTTTAACACCGTTATTTTTCAGTTTGGGGGGTAAACTCACTGGTAACATAAAATTGCTCTTAGAATAGCAGATTCCCCCATCAACAGAAGTTAGGAATACGAAAGGGAAGAAAGAGAGAGGCAATAATAAAATCCATTACAATGATGAATTCTCTGAACGGTCCAGGAATGGAGAATGAAAACATTCTACCAGGATTTTTAAAGCAAATAAGAAACATGAAGACTGTAAGGAAGTCTGGTGAGTACGTTCTATTCGGGTCCATATGGGTTTCCCTCATTATCATTCAAATATTTGACTGAATGTGGGAAATGAGGCACAGAAGGAGCAGATTTTCTCTAGGTTTCATTACCATAAAAATACATGTAATCCCTGAGTTTGGTCTCGTTCAAGGCGCTGATAACAGATCTCTTTAGCTGGAAGGGAACTTACATGAAAACAAATTGAGTTCAACTCAACTAGAAAAGGGTGAATTTTGTGTTCACTCGCAAGCTCATTATAAAAGGACCACAGCTCCTGGGTCTCAGCAAAGGTCAATTTCACAAAATTCCATCTAAAAGGTTCCCTCTGGGCCTTCTTCCCAGTAGCACAAGTTCAAAAGCAGTTAGCCTAGCGTGAGACTCGCTGTTTCACTTAGGCACAGAGCAATGTCTCATCAGAGTGTAGTTTCTCTAAGAGTGTTCGCGACTGCATGAAGCCACTATACAAGATTGGCAAAGTCTTTCTATCCAGGGCTTTTTCTTCTTCCCTTTCTATTATTGGATGATTGATGAAGGGCTTATGCACATGGCCCCAGGTTTGTTATGTTGATCTTTCACTTACCTCATTAAAACAACTCAATTATTCCCTAGTTCCTTACTGAATACATTATTAATTCCTAGCCTAACATTCTAGGTCATTCATAATTTAGCCCCAATCTATTGTTTCCTGACTTCTGTCCTACAACTTCTCTACTCTTATCTCTTGCATCAAACTATCTTCAATTCCCCCAATTAAATTTCACCCTTGCTCTGGACACGTGGTGAATGAAGCAGAGGTCAGAGAAAAAGAGGCAGGCACTGAACAAGATGGGCTCTCACCATTGCTGGAGCAAGGGGCCCAAACACAGCTGTGACTGCGAGGGTGGTGACGCCGGGGCGGTGTGTTTTCGGCTGTATAACTCAAAAGCGCCTCCCAACAAACGCATGTACTCACAGAGAGGGCCAGCCCTTGCCATCTACCGCTGCATTCATGAACACCCCAACACCCAACATGAGGGACCCTCCACCGATACCTGTTAAAGAGGACGTACCCCATTCAAATAGTCCCTCTCCTAAAGTGAATTAGAAACGATCTCTTTTGGCTCTGGCCCCCAATAATACTTAGTTGGAAGTTTTCATTATTTTAGTTTTTATTATCATACTATTAATTATTTTTCCCAATCAGCACCTAATAGTACATAGGAATATAAAAAAGAAATTAAGACTATCTTAACTCAGCCCAAACCGGTGGACATTGAGTCCATGCTAAGCCCCGGTGACCCAATGTGTTACAGAGTAGAATTGCTCCGCAAAGTCTCCGTGACATCACCTTTCGGCTGTGGAGTCACAGGGTGGGTGGGCTTGAAACGCTAACCTAGAGATCAGTAGCCCACCCTAAATCATTTGCACTACCCAGGCGCTTCCAATTCCCATTCTCCTTCGGCAGAAACAACATTCATTGTTATCTGTGCATGTAAAGCACATATAAAAACAGGCAGGAAACAGCTGTAAGAGCCCCACAATAAAATGATTAAAAAATAATAACATTAAAATGGGCAAGAGCTTGTTTTTGTGGGTCAGTGAGTCAGTCCCTCACTCCTACAATGCTACATCCCAGGTAAGAGGTTCTCAGCTAATATTTAAGTGAATGCATGTGCATATATAAGCCTACATTAAATAAATATAGATATAGGTGTAATTTTTAATTCAGAATTTTAAAAGCCAACACCAGGGTATACTATTTAAGGTTTAAAAGGATCTCTTTTGCTGTAAAAAGAAAAAAGATTAAAGGAGATCCTAACTCTTCCAAATTACCAGAAAGAAAGGAAATCTGAGGGTTGAGTGAAAAAGTATTGCTAGTAGATTTCCAGTTTACAGCAACAAACCTGTCCCTGGTATCAGTGGATGACTACAGAAAAGCTCTCCTAGTAATATAATTAGTTTTTTAGTTTTGTTAGGGTAACTTCAAGAAAAAGGTCTAATCAAAATAGTGGTCATATTACATCTCCTATTGCATTTCTTCAAAGATATGCTTCAGAATCTTGATTTCACTGTTTAAAATGGCCATGGAAGCTTAATTTTGGCACACATAAAGTAGAAAGTTTGTTTGGCTTTAATTTTTCAGGCAGAATTGTGTAATTGAATCAATTGAGATGTCTGTGGTATTGGCTATTATTACTATGTTAATATTCTCTTTTCTTCAACTAA
>NW_022103915.1:42098185-42109540 GCF_000313985.2 Echinops telfairi
ATGATGGCTGCATATGTGCAAATGTGCTTGACACAATGGATGAATGTACGGATTGGGATAAGAGATGTAAGAGCCCCCAATAAAGTATTTGATAATAAAAAAAAACCCTCAAATGTTGTAGTTATGCACCTGCACAATGGACTTTCTTTTCTCCTGGGCGTTAAAAACCTCAAACATATACAGGGTGTTTGTGTTTTTGCTTCTCTTTAACACAGTGCCATGGAGAGAAGAGGCTCTCAAGAAACATTTGCCAACCTAGAGACACAGTAAACTTTAAAAGCTTTGAAGATCAAAGTCACTTGTCATTTTACAGAGAAGAATTTATGAGCAATAAGTACTAAACCTTAGTCTTGTCTCACTCTTTGTCCTAATACTTGATTCCACTAATAAACTGCCTGGAAAAATAAGTGAACACGGTAATAAGACCTTCTTGCCACTCCCGCAAACCATGCAGCCAACTAGCTCACTGTTAGCTGGGAGAGACGCAGGACAAGAATTACGCTGTCAATGAAGCTATTTCGGCCATGTGCTCCAATGACGACCCACAAGGAGCTCTGCTCAAGCTGCTGCCAATGGAAAAGAAGCTGGATAATGTCACCTCTCCCATTCGTTCTCCTGGAGATGCTAACAATTAGACAGTTACAAACAAATAAGAGGGGGCACCCACAATCAGAACAAGGAAAGTCTAAAACATTTCAAGGAGGAGCTGGGGAAAGCCTGTTAATTAACTACGAAAAGGGCGGCTATTACGTAACAGAGAACCAGAAGTAGGGAGGCAGCTCACCACACATTTTCTTGCAGCCAACCATCAACAAACACAAATAGGACAAGGCACAGCACCAAGACCCCGCTCTCGCACAGTGAACCAGAAAAGTGAGTTCAGAAGGTAACCCCTCATTAACCTAACCTTTAAGTACACTATGCAGCCATCCTTCAATCTCAAAATTGTTTCACTTCCCAGATTTCCCTCTTGGAGAATTCATTTTCTCACAATGGGAAAAAATTCACTTGCCTGTCAAACCCAGCATGCCTGGATTATAATCAGACTGTAGCCTCCTCCTACTCCCCACCAAACTGGCCCTGTTTCACATCCTGCATCTCTGGGACACCACCGTGCTTGACACTTCCCATCCTTCATCACCCCGACGACAACTCATCACCAAATCTTGCCAACTTCGGCTCCCATTGCCTCCCAACTCACCCACCATTGGCTCTCGCCTGGCTGCCTCCATAGCCCAGGTCTGCTCTGCTCCCTTCAGCCGGGAAATCTGATCATGTCATGGTTATGTTACACTGTTCATCCTTTGACGGTTCCTCTCTTCTCTTAGGACCCAGAGCAAAATCTGCTACAGAGTCTACAAAGCCCTGTGTGGCCTGACTTGACCCCCAAAGCCCCGCTCCAGCTTCATGCATGTCACCCTCCCCTGCGGTCTGGCTTGGTCTTCTTTCAGTGCCTTGAGCAAGCTATGGTCCTTGGTCTTTGAGGACCACCCCACCCCCTCCATACACACACACCATGTGCTTGGATGTCTTTACGGCCTAGCTTGGGCCAACTTCTCAATTGTGTGATGTTTGAGCCACGGTTGCAACCACAGTGCCAATCAATCTTATTGACAGTCTGCCTCTGTTGCTGCCCTTCTGTCCACTTTACCAAGCATGATGCCCTTTCTAGGCATTGGTCTCTCCTGACAACAGGTCCACAGCATGAGACCGTCTCGCCCGCCTCACTCCCAGGACAGACTTGTTTGTACTTTTGGAACTCCATGGTACTGTGCCTATATCCTAGACCATAGTACTACTGCAACGAGTCTTCTCCGGTCTTCCTTGTTCAGTGTCTAGCTTTCACATGCGGATGAGGTCATGGAAATACCAGGGCTTGGGTCAGGTGTACCCTAGTCCTCAAAGTGACCTCCCGCTCTTCAGCACTTTAAAGAGGTCTGTACGGCAGATCTGCCCAGTGCAATGCTTTGTTTAGCTCCCTGACTGCTCCTCCCATGAGCATTGACTGTGGATCCAAGAAGGATGAAATCTTTGGCAACTTCACCCATTTCCCCCACAGTTATCATTGAATTCGATTCATAACCGTTGACAAGGTGAGAAACCCTGACCTTGGAGCTGCATCTGGTTTGACCCCGTATCTGCCGCTTACTTACTACTGTGTGCCCTGGTCTCTTGTCAATAGGGTCATCGAGTACCTTCATAGTGCACAGAGCTAAGTCCTGGCCTACTGAGGCAAAGATTGGCGGCTCCAATCTCCCCAGAGGGAAGGCCTGGCAATTTGCTTCTGAAAGGTCACTGTCTCAACAAGCACCCGGCACACGGTTTGATTCTGCGCACACGGGGTTTCCCCGAGTTAGAACGGACTTGACAACAACCTAACGACAGCATCAAAGCGGACACACTGTCTCTATGTCTAACTGAGCTTGCTCGGAACCACACACACGTTCATTTGCTTACATATCGACGTAGGTGCTTTTTATATGTCAATGACGGAATTGAGTAGTTGCATCCAGAGCCCAGAGGGCCCTTCAAGACCACACTATGTATCACTTTGCCATCTATCTATGCACATTTAAATACTACCGTTAATCCCAGACAAACTCCTGTCAGCACAAAAACTATAGGCTACCATATAGATGAACCTAGAAACCATTATGCCAAATGAAAGATGCTAATAACAAAAGATCACATTTTATACGATTCACTTCATGAGAAACATTGAGAAAAAGTCCATCTATAGAGACAGAAAGTGGATGAACTATTTCTAATGTTGGAGTCGGGGGTTAGGGGGTTGTTCCTGGAGACTGGAAGCTCAAGTCCACCCAGAGGGGCCTCTGAAGAAGGCCTGATGCTCTCCTTCCAGAAAACTCAAGCTCTTGGAAACCCCAGGGAGCACAATTGGTGTCCACGTGAGCCAGGCTCCACTCCGCAGCAACTGACAAGGCTGGAGGGGTTGACCTGGAGGGGTGGGGATGATGGCCAAAAGGTATGATGACAAAATAGTCCTTGGTGATAGTCGCCCACCTCTTTGACCACACAAAACCACCAAGCTGTTCACTTCTATGTGTGACCTGTGTCGTAGGTGAATATATCTCAATAAAACTGTCACCAAAAAATACATACTTGATACTACTTGGGAGCCTTGAATTTCATTAACAAGACCTCTTCTCATTCACCTGCCTTTGCTCCTCAACTGGCTTAGGCAGGCGTCCTCAAACTATAGCCCCCGGGCCACATGTGGCCCGCCGAGGACATTTATCTGGCCCGCCGGGTGTTTTTGCCCTATTTGTTTTTTTACTTCAAAATAAGACATATGCAGTGTGCATAGAAATTTGTTCATAGTTGTTTTTGTTTTTTTTTTAAACTATAATCCAGCCCTCCAATGGGTCTGAGGGACAGTGAACTGGCCCCCTGTTTAAAAAAGTTTGAGGACCCCTGGCTTAGAGCATCTAGCAAAATGCTTTCCAGGTTCAGTAAATACTCATTCAATGAGCGGTCACCCGGACAAGCAGAAGAGAATGGGTGTTTGTTATGTTTGGTTTCCTCCTCCCCCCCACCCCCTCAAAAGTAGAGGTTTATGTACTTAAGTGGGTTGGGAAAATATATGATATAAAATAAAGGATCACTACTTTGGTCCTTAGCATGAAGAATCCAGTAACTGCATGTTGCCGCACGAGTGAGCCACACCTTTCTTTATACAAGCACCTGAGATTTTTGACACTGAAGCTTTTGTTTCCACCCTCCCTGGAACATGGCTCCTGGCTCCATGAGTAAGCAAGCCTTGTATTTCTAGTGCATGGAAATGAGCCCACAACATCAGATAAGGCACCCAGGAGCTGGGGTGCTATTCGTTGCTCCCCTTCCTCACCCTCATCTGAGTCATCTGAGTTTCTCAATAAATACCCATGGAATGAATAGGTGCGAGATTACCATAGTGTCACTAAGGGCGGGGGTGGGGGTGGGGGGGTTGGATCTCACTGGGTGACACTGTCAGAGTGGCTGTCTATGGAGTGGCTGTCTACGTAATTTTTGTGCAGTGTTTCAACAGAAGTTAATGCTAAAAAATAAACATATCCCCATTTTTCATAAGCCCAGCTTAAATGTATCGATCTACCTTCAAGGCTAAAGCTAATTTGCTTTTTGATCCTTCCAGTGGGCTCTCGTCAGAGCTGTCACTGCTGCCCAGAGACAGCACGGCATCACACAGCTTCCCCTGCCTGCACTACAAACACACGTGGTGCCAAAATCATAATCATAATTACTGGTTTTGTCAAATTGTCTGGTACTTTAACTACAATTTTGTGGTAATTAGTATTTGTGAGCGTATCATTGATAACTTTGTGTAGCATGAAGGCTAATTAAAGGAAAAGAATGAGAGGATTTTCTAACAATGTTGTAAATAATAATGTTGTGATTCAACATAGGAAGGTTTCACAAAACAATTTTTGTTGTCGGTTCTCTTATAATCTAAGGGATACGACATGGAAACAACATACTACTATATCGC
This sequence comes from Echinops telfairi, assembly GCF_000313985.2. NCBI lineage: Eukaryota > Metazoa > Chordata > Mammalia > Afrosoricida > Tenrecidae > Echinops > Echinops telfairi. The sequence goes on from NW_022103915.1 coordinate 42,102,693, forward strand.
AAAGAAGGGGGCTTTGAAAAGTTTGTGAAAAACTGAAATGAAAAAGTAATGGAATTTTGCCTTGAACTTTTGGAAGCCCTATTGTAATGGTCTATGATTAAACTGATAATGAACATCACCAGGGATTCTGTATGGTCTGAAATGGGAGGAGGTGGGAGGAGGGGGGACTGGAGCACCAACCCCAGTGGGCCACAGCAGGGTGGCTCTCCTTTAAACACAGCAGTATTGCTTCTTAGTATCTTTTGTCTGCCCCATAAAACAGTGATTTTCTTTGAAAATCAAGCCATGTAAGTTATGTGGTGAGTAAGCAATCCAATTCTCAGCACCTCTGACTTCTGAATGCAAAAGAATCAGACAGCACTGAAGAGATATGTGCTGTGATTACAAACCTAAGATTATGACACCTTTGAGTCCCCACCAACCTCTTAATGTATTCTTTAAAATACAGGTTTCTTGGCCCAACCCCCAGAGATTCTGATTCAGGTGGTTTGTACAGGACACTTTGAGAAACACCCTCTCTAAAGTGACCATGAATTTACATGTGGTACTTATTCTGGACACAACACAAGGGCACAGGAAGAGCCTGTAAAAACAGGGCTGACATGGTAAACTCTAAGGTATTAGTATAATGTAACTCAGGATAAATCTATTATAAGGTCTGAGTTTCCCAAGACACATTTGGAGGCCAGTCCTCTCCAGTGTGAAGTGGCAATTTAGAGAGAAGGAAAAATCACCTTGGCTCAGGATAGCCTTCCACGAGAGTCCTCTGGTGGGTGCTGTATATACTCGAGTACAAGCTGACACGAATATCAGCCGAGGCACCTGCACTTTCTTACCTACCATTCACCTCTCCACCCACCTGTAGGCTGACTTTTGCCCCAACCCCTCCTCTCTTAATTCTTGGTTAGACCACTGTGCTAGTTACGTAACTCCATGTCAACTAGATAAATAAGTAAAGGGGTGGAGTCTAGCCTGCCAATCAGGCCACAGCCTGATGATGCCTCCTTATGGGTGTGGCCTTCTCATGAGGATTCTGGGAACTTCCTCTCTTTCTCCCTGAAGGTGGGCCACACTCTCTTCTCTCTCTGCTTCACCTTCCTGTTGAAGAGCTACGCTCAGAGAGCTGGAGGAGCCACATGGAGACCCACCCCAGCACTGAAATGCTTCCACTGCCATTGGATCCATAAGACTTTGCACCCACTGGCCCGTGATCTTCCTGAATTTTGTATTATTGTATGTGATTGCGTGAGTCTGAAGAAGGATTTATGGACTGGTATTGGACTTACGGGCTAATATTGGACTTAAGGACTTACTCTGGACTGGGCTGGAATGTTTTCTTAATCTACAATTACTCTGATATAAAGCTCTTTCTTATACATATATGACTGTCTCTGGATTTGTTTCTTTAGTCAACCTGATCTAGTACAACCACCTAGTATTCACTGGCTAGCTTAGAAACTTCTGAAATTGCTAACTACACCCTTCATGCAATCCTCATCTTCTTTAGATCCCATACCCCACTTCTCTGGGTTTCTTCAGACTTCTCTGGACATCCTTTCTCAGGTGCATGATGAGCCTGTTTTCTCTTCTCACCTCTATAATGTTCTGCTTGGCTCTTCTTCTTCTTTTATAGAGTGTATTTTCATCTACTCCAGTGGAACAAGTTACACTTTCTAGATTGATGCCTCCAGAGTCTTTACTTTTCAGCCCAGTTACCTGTCTGTGCTGAGCTTCATATCCCCAAACTCTTCTGGACAACTCCACTTGGATGTTCCATAGGGACTTCAAGTGCAACACTTCGGGACTGAATCATCATCTCTAACCAAATTCCTCCTCCACCAAAGTTGCCTTCTTTTTCGTTCAATGAATGCTTCCATCATCCATTCATTTGTCCCAGCTCATCAACTCCGGTGTTTTGGCAAGGGTTTCCATGTTTCTCAGCTGGGGGGGCAGGGGGGATGATGCTTGTGTTCTGCATTTGAGCCAGGTGCCTTTCAGATTGTAACACAACACCCGCTAATGCACCAGGTAGTCCCTAGGCAACGACCGAAAAAAAACAATTCACGGCAGTAAGTGCTGCTGCGCTCCAGACAGAATGGAGTTTGCAGGAGGAAGTGCAGGTGTGGGGCTCTTCCTCTGGCCTGTCCTTCAGGTCGCAGGTAGCACACATGGCTGCAGACCCACATCAACCAGCAGGCAGGACTCACCCAGAACAGCGTCAGAATTCCTAGAAAGCAAGGTAAGCACAGCATACTTGTGCTTACTTACTAATCTGTAGTGCACAATTTCACACTTTTCATCATATCAGAGATCCTACTTCTAGATAGAGTTGGCCTCTCTCTCTCTCTCTCTCTCAGGTTCACGGCATCTTCCTACAGAATCAAAGCCTCTTTACAAATTTACCATCCCTGATCGGGGCAGAACAACAGTAAGCAAGATAAGCACAGGCTCACTTGTGTTTACCTACTAATCTTAATGAGCCGTTTCACATGTTTTCACCATTATTGCGTAATCCACCCCTGATCCAGAACCCAATGTCTCGTCTCCAAAGAAACACGCTTACAGACCTTCAAGGATCGCGTTCACAGCCGCTTATCCACTACTTCAAGCGTATCCCAACACCACCAAGCTCACTGCCATCAAGTTGATTTCAATGCGCCGTGGCCCAATGAGGCAGAACAGAATTTCCCCTCTGGATTTCTGAGACTTCAGATCTTTACGGGCATAGATGCCTCCTTTTTCTCCCGGGGAGCAGCTGGTGGGCTCGAAGAGCTGAGTTTGCGATGTGTACCCCACTATGCCACCAGGGTCCTTTCCACAAACACCGGGTGGAGCCAATGTCCGCTTTCGAGCACCTTGAGGAACACAAGTGAAGTTATCCTTACCAACATTTCCCCCAGCGTCTTAGGAAAGCAGTCACTCAGCGGAACTGGACTCATCAGTGTGTCAGATGAGGGAAGTCACCTCTTGAAAAGGAGCATGAGAGCAGCTTCCAGTTTTCAGAGCGTAAATCCACACCCTAAACCTGTCTCAAGATTGCCAGGCGGGCTTTCCCAGGTTCCCATGTGCAAGAGGAAATTCGGTGGAGTTTTATTTTTTTCCTAACACATTGCTTCAAATACTAAATAACGATACCACTTCCCAACACGCACGTACACACTAAAGCCCAGAAAACCTTGTCTCTCTCCTGGGACTAATTAAAAAGGATTTTGATTTCTATAAGGAATGAATGAGATCTTTGTTAACCCACTTTAACAGGGCTCCAAATGACCCTGGATTTATCTTGCCCTAGTTTTAAAAAGGTAACTGACCCAGAATAAAGTAAGCTTATACCCAAACCCCTGGAAAAAGACAGAACCCACATTCCCAGAAGCCAAAATTTTACATACAATCTAAGAAGAGGAAAGAAGGAGGAAAACGAAAACTCGAGAAAGATGTACAATGCACACATCTCAAGAGCTCTTTCTTTTCCTTCTTTTAATTGGGATGTTTTTAAAGATTATAGAGCCTCACATTACCAAGGGAAACACCTCTGTAGAAAACTCGGCAAAAGACAGGATCAGCTCCCATGGAATCAGAAGCGCTCTGGAAGTCTGTCTTTATCGCACGGTCTGAATAGCCATGGATTATAACTGGCTTGTTTTATTTTCTCTGGGTGTAATCACCACCTCGCCAGAACGGCCTCAGGGATTGGTTTACGTTATTAATAACAATCGAGCAGTCTGGATTGTTAGCAAAAACGTCCCTCCCACATGCCCTTTGTTTCCTCCTCATTTGTTATTGCCATCTAAATTCACTTGACAGATCTTGCTTGGGGTGGGGGTGGGGGACCAACCCTGGAACCCCACCCCTAAATCTTTTTATTAACCCTATTTCTCCTTGGACTTCACATGGTTTCATTCACTTAGATACTAAGGTTGATCAAGTTTTCTCTCAGAAATACGACGCGTCAGCACGATGGCGCCCAAAACATTACAGACACCCCTCACAGCCGCATACCCAAAGATAGCGATGTTTCTATTGTAAGTGATTGATTTTCCTAAACTCTGGACTGTTCAGATTCAGGATACTTTAGAGACTTTTTTTTAATATAGGAATGATCACTCACTTATGCATTATACAACTATTGACTGCAAATCTAAAATATGCCAGGAGCCCCGTTGGCAAACTGTGGGAGGACCCACTATGGGGCACCAGCCTTGCATTCCCTGTAGATGCTCCTCTGGTGTGTGCTGCAGCAGGTGAGGTCCACAGACCAGCGGAAACTCGAGGGTCAAGAACAAGGATGAGCGGTTGGGGAAGATGACAAACTCCAGGGCAGATCTTGCCCGGAGGTTTGATTCTGACCCACAGAAGGTCATAGAACTTGTTTCCCAAGTGAGTGGTCTATCTGCTGACAACCAGTCGATCCCAACTCCTAGCGATCCTAGATAGAGTTTGTTTATTCTCCGCCTCTCAAAGACTGACACCTAAGAAATGCCAGACAACATTTCCACCGTATTTTGGTTGAATTTGCAGGCTGGATATCAAAATTAGGCACCTGACCCTGTAAAGTGAAGGACTTTCACCCATGTCATAACATTGGTTGGACCTGCCACCCAAGAAACGTCTAACTGCACTGTAGTCAGCCTCCTTTCCAATGCGATCAACAGCCACAGCACACCTGGAAGCCTGCTTCTTAAAGGCCCTTTCTCTTTGACCCTCTCCCATCTACCCTACTGCACCTGGTAGGGACTCACTACTTATGGAACAGCAACAAAAATAAAGTTAAATATTTTACTGCATTATTGTGCCTGTAATCGAATTGACGGCAGATGGATCATTTCTAATATGAATAAGGCTAATACATCCATGGAAAGCTTTCCTTGCAGATGGCTACTCAACGAATCGCGAGTACTTTTAAATGGACCAATAATCCAACCACAGAGGGTCCTGTTTCACCGCGGAGCCCTATCTCGTGACAGTGCGTACCCAGAAGGCATGGAGGGGGTTGGCTTGTTAAATTTTTTTTAATCTTTTAAAATATGTCACCTAGATGCTAGCAGCACTAAATAAAACATGTGCGCCTTGTCTGAAATGACACAGGAGCAGGGCTGCACCCAGGGTTCCACGCAGGTTCATGCAGATGGTTAATCATTCACTGGCATCTTGGCAGGACTGCTTGAAAGCTGACTCCTGTGTGGCAGCAAAGGCAACAGAACACACACTCCTTGTGAGGTCCTGTGTCTAATTAATAGCGACATTCTGGATGTGAATGCAGGTTTTCGAAAGCATTGGTCTACGCCATTTTGTGGGGGGGGGAATTTTAACAACATAAATTGTGCCCTTTTTTAATCAACCCATTATAGTTAGTCACTAAACGGAAATATTTTAAATCTGAAAATATGTAAGGGAAAGAGTCGGAGGCAGTTCAGAAATGGCTATTTAAATAACGACAGAAATGTCGTTAAAAGCCTTAGGGTGAGCCAACCTCACCAGCCAGTTTCCAGTCATTATTAGGGTGACTTTCAAATGGGTCCTCCACCTGTGTCACCCTCTTAGGCTTTCCCCAGTGCAGGAAGTTCCCAGGGACCCTTTGTGACCGTACCTTTCAGTTACCACACTTTATTTTAAGCAAATTAATGTGAAATCATACTTAATGGTCTTACTACTTGATGCTAGTAAAATCATAGTAAAAACACTAAATAAAAAGCTCAGCAATTTGGACATTAAATCCATGACTACTGCGGTTACAGAGTCCCATCGAGTCTTTCATCTACAAATTTTCATATGTGCAGACGCTTGCTGCAACCCAAGTCCAGACAAACCTGACCTAACATTCAGATATTGGCAGGTGCTTCAGAAGCGGTTTCTCCAACTCCATTCTCTTGCCCGTCTGAATTTCTTAGACGTTGAAGCTAGATTTATCCCCCAAACCCCCTCTGGCCTCGGACCCTAGAACTCACTCCCAAGCCCCTTCTCTAGCTCCCCGCTGGCCTGCGTGCAATAGGAGCCTGGTTGGTCAGAGGCATCAGCCTTTCCACAGGAGAAAGACGAGGCTTCCTGCTCCCGAAGAGATCCACAAAGCCGTGGAAGCCCACAGCAGCTCATTACGGGTCGGATCTGACACGATGAAGGTGGATCTGTGTTTCGTTTGGCTTGAAACCAAAATAAAACACACAAAAATCCCCAAACTCTTCACATTTGAATTCAGCTCCCTCAAGGGTTTTAATCTCAGAAAAATTCCTGAAGAGATTTCTAATATAGCCTCACACTATATTAAATAACAGAGAAAGTTCTTTCCAACTTTAAAATGCTATGAGCTGATCCCAAGGGCTAGAGAAAGTAACTGTCTAGAAAAGAACGATGGCAGTATATGTACAAATATGTCTGATACAATTGATGTGTGGATTGGTACAAGAGTTATAAGAGCCCCCAATAAAGTGATCTTAAAAAAATGCTATGATAATTTTCCAATTTTTTTCTCTTGCTGTTTTCATCCTATCGAGTCCATACTTTGAGAGAAAGATGGGGTTTCTACTCCTGTAAAGAGTTACAGGTTAGGAAACACTCAGAGGCCATTGATGCAATGGCAGTGTTTGTTTTTGTTTTTTATTCAATACTTAAACTTTTTTTTTTGTCACACACAGATGCCCCATGTGGGGCTTTATTGGTTCATGTAAACATTTTGTCTTGAACATACTTCACCCATTCCCACCTAAAAATCTGAGCAGAGATATTGTTTCAGACAAAATATAAATCCCTATTTCCTAGGATTAAAGAGAAAGAAACTAAAATTTAATAAACACCTATATTCCAGCCAAGGAATCCTGGTGATACAGTGGTTATGCCGCAGGCAACTGTGAACT
>NW_022103915.1:42113456-42114663 GCF_000313985.2 Echinops telfairi
CTTCCTCACTGTCGTTTGCTACTGTTATGAATCGGGTGACCCCTGTGAAAGGGTCGTTTGACCCCCTGAGGGGTCATGACCCCCTGAGAGATGCATCTTTAGAGCAAGGCTATAGCACCATGATTCTCTACAGCGTGAAGGTACATCATTCAGACTGGCTGGCCCTGGTGGTGCACGGTTAACCACAAGGTCAGCAGTCTGAAGACACCAGTGGCCCCACGGGAGAAAGATGGAGCTTTGTACTCCCACAAAGAGTTACTGTCTCGGAAAGTCATAGGGGCAGTTCTACCCTGTCCTACTGGGTCACTGTGAGTTGGCATCATTTCGATGGCAGAGTTTGGAAGGCTTTTGTTTAGTTTCTTTTGGAGGCTGTTTGTTTGTTGTTGTTGTTGTTGTTTTGAGTGTGTGTGTGCATCATCTTTTCAGTGCTACAGCCAGGGCAGAGCTCAGGCAGACCACACAGCCGAGTCTAACTCCACACACACTAGAAGAAACCACTCATTTCCCAGGAATTCACTCATTATTTTGAGCTACTTGCAAACTTAAGCTCACTAACCCATTACTTGAAGGCACCTTCCCACATTCTGGGTAAAAAGTTTGCTCCGAATTTAATAGTAGAACATAACTAATATTTACATGAAGTTAGGAAAATTCCCTTTTTATAAGTTGGTCTTTAAAATATGTCAGAGGAGTATGGTGTAGTAGATAGAAAATTCCGTTCCAAATCAAAACCCAGGACATTGTGCCCGTCTGTAAGACTCTGGGAAAGTATACTGTGGAAGGCACGTTCTAGGATACCTCTCCATATCTAATTCCTCAAATGTTCAAATCCTTTATATAAAAAAGCATCATATTTAAATACACCCCATGCACATGCTCCCATATACTTTTAAGTCATTGCTAGATGAATTGTAAGAAGTCCCAATGACACTGTGGGGCAGGCATTAGGCTGCCAGCTTCAAAGTCAGCAGTTCAAACCCACCAGCTACTCTGGGAGCAAGCTGAGGCTGTCTGCTTCCACAGAGATTTAGTCTTGAAAACCCACACAGAGTGGCTGTGGGTCAGCATCAACTCGACAGCAGTGGGTTCGATCGCTGATAAAACTTAGTATATGTACCATGTGAACGCTATGTGGATAGCACACGCTGCTTCCTCTGAGAGGAAAGAATTTGCTTTGACCATGGAATTGCTTTGGAGCAGTCTTTTT
>NW_022103915.1:42115592-42117153 GCF_000313985.2 Echinops telfairi
CAATGGGAAGCCAGGGAAGAGAGATGTCAGAAGGAAAAACAGAAAATAGAAAATCAAAGCTGTTTGTTTACAAGTCCCTTTCCTGTCCACTCTGTGACCAAAAAAATAAAGAGGAAGGCCTTTGGTGAGATGGACTGATGGACGGACCCGCGGCTGCACCAATGGGCTCGGGCACAGGAACCATGGTGAGCACGGCGCAGGACCGGGCAGCGTTTGGTTCTGTTGTGTGTAAGGTCGCTATGGGTCCAGGCCGACTCAAGGTCACCTAGCAACAACAACGTTCCTAAGTTTAATGACTGCCATCTCGACACCTACTGTGTGCTCTTGGACAAGGAAACCATTGAAACAAAGGTTCTCCTCCTAACAACTGAAACAAATACTAACACCGGTTGCCAGCAACATGTGAACAAATGTGCTTGACACAATGGATGAATGCATGGGCTGTGAGATGGGCTGTACGAGCCCCCAATAAAAGTGTTTAATAATAATAATAACAAACAGTTGCCATCCAGAAGATGCCTCCTGCCGGTGGCACGTCCGAGCGCTGCGCTGCATAGGATTTTCAGGGGCTGCCTCCAGCCCTTCTCCTCCGTCTCTGGGTGACCCAAACCTCCAACTTTTGGTTAGCAACCCAGTACATTAGCAATTGGCACCAGTCAGGGACCACAGAATTAATCATATTCATGTAGTGACTTCCTGCTCTGTTCCATACATGACCGTGCATCTCCAAAGCACAGCTGGAATGTGGGTGTGATGATCCTACAGATCAGAAAACTGAGGCTCAAGAATAAGTGTCTTGTTAAAGGCCAGGTTCAAAATATCGGCAAGTAGCGGAACTAGCATTAAATATTAAATGTGCCTACTTATCAATCCAAGGAAGCCTGGCCATAGAGAGTTACCCAGAGAGAGTCACCACGTGACGAGTAGTTCAAACCCACCAGCAGCTCTATAGAAGAAAGATAGGCCTTTCTGTTCCCATCGAGATTGACCGTTTCAAAAACAATAAAGGGTACTTCTATTCCACAGAGTTGCTAAGAGTTAGAATCAACTCATGGCGGTGACAGGGACTTATCCATCCACCATGCACTAACTCAATGACACCTTGAACACATACTATATGCCATGGGAATGACTGTCACATGCAACCAAACTTCAGGAAAAAAACAAAACATAGGTTTTCCCCCACTTAGAAAATTTGATTCTATCAATATCATATGAGAATTATTAAGATTTGTCTACCGAGAATTAAATCTTTTTTTACCTAAAGTATTACCTCTCGACTATTTACATGTTCCATTGTGCGGTGCACATCAAACAGTATTTATTTTTATAAGCCTCACACATATAGGTTGACTCTGTTGGAACAGCTATTAATTTGCATCGCATATTAGCATAGACTCAAATCAAAGCCAAGAATATACTTAAGTACATTTCTAATGAAAGAGAGGTTATTTTAGAGGGAAATAATTTGGGATCCTTATTATAAGGATCCCTATTATAAGTTAAGCCCATGGTATTTAAGTAAGATTCTAAGAATATTGTACAACAAATGTGCTTTACA
>NW_022103915.1:42118050-42131499 GCF_000313985.2 Echinops telfairi
GTTTCTAATAAGCCTTTATGCACAACAGTCGAGCTTTCAATAAGGCAAAATAAGAACGCCCCTTTAAACAAGGCTACGTGAAAAGACACAAAGAACATAAGCAATGCCAAGCAAACTCTGGTTAACTCATCTTTACTGGGAAAGCATCACACACGCTAGAGTAAAATACTGACGATAACTACCTTCTTCCAGATGTCCCTTATCTTCTAGGAAGCTGAGCTAGCAATAAAGGCATTTAGGTACACCGGCAGGTGCTACAATTGGGAAGATACTGCTACCTCAGAAGCACCGTAAGAGAGGCAGAAATCCATCGAGTCTGTAACTGAGGAGGGCCAGGTCTCCCCTGCTCCTTGATTACCTTGCAATGAAATCTGAAGATCATCGATGCCCGAGGAAGCCTGGTCCTCTCCGCTGGGAAGCACCGTCTCAGATGCCATCCTTCGAGGCAGGGGGTTAGAGCACGTCCATCTCGGTGCACGAAGCGAACTGAAAGGAAAAGCGATAAGGCCCGTCAGTGACCTCGCAAGCTCTGCGTTTCTAGTCAGTGGGCATCGCCAGAAAGCAGCAACCAAAGCCTGCCGAGGAGGCACGGCTTCCTCGTGCGTGCTTTCTGCGCGCTTGAAGCCAACGTGACTCCGCCTTCTTTCAGAATCACAATCGAGATTTTGCCCTGTGACCCATATTCATGCTATCCGGAGCTGCTGGCCCAACTCCAGCAGAAGTAACATCAGAGATCCTACGCGACCGGCCCAAAGGACAGTCACAGCAATTGGCGTCAATACCTTCTGGAGAAAGTAAAGACGACGCCAACCCAGTGCGCAGGCAATTGTGTGAGTGCTCTTGTTAGCCTCCCAGAGCTTCTTTAGACTTCTTATTGAACTGACTCTTCTCTGCGTCACCAAGTGTTGCCACTTACTGGAAACAGTAACTGCTGAGACTGGGGAGCTTGCAACGAGAAACTAAGACAGCTGTTGATATCAAAAATGCCTATCGTGTTATCTCATGTAAAAGCCCTTCCTCGAGGACTTGTTTTACCACCTACACTTTTCTCTCCCTGATGTTACGTTGAGGTTTAAGGAATCCTTGCAGTCAGAGCGAATCGAACTTTGAGACTCTTTACGAGTAAATTGCTTCCTGGGTGGAAATGCCACTGAGCATATTGCGCGCTGAGAAGAAAGCATTGATGTCTCTCATCTTTCTCATCGGAACAAACCTACCCCCACATGGGAAAACACCAACTGTGTCAGGGGATGGGGAGAGGAGTGAATGAAAGGGCAGACGTGTGTAACACTAGTGGTAGACTCCAGAGGTGGAGCATTTGAGTGCCCGCTGTAAAATCATTTACTGCTGCTAAATCATTTACTTCTCCTATAAGAGTCCTTTGAAAGGACTCTTTCAAAGTCAAATGTTAGGAGGGAAAACTGAAAAATAAACAAGCCTAACTGAGGCCTCAGCCACATGCAATCAGACTGAAGGGCCAATAGACCACTTTTTACAAAGCGCACAGTGTAGGAAGGAGACAACGTGACAGCTAGAACAGACTTCAAAACTGTTTCAATCCAGTCTTGTTCCCTCTGCTTATCAGCCCAAAACTCCCTTTTAATCATGTTCCCCGATGAACCACTGTTGCCCAAGATTTTACTTACCAAAAAGCCCTCCTTTACTAATGAATGAACACTTTGTTTTATCCTCTCGCTTAAGAGCATTCAGAATTAACCTGCATTCAATGTTACTATACTGCGTTGATATGATCCCAACAAAAAGAAGTGTTAGCTGCTAAGGCGAGCCCGTGGCCTAACCTCGTGACTGAGAAAGGTGCCGTGGTTCTCAGCTCCCGTGCGAGGAGGCCGACTACCCCTTGGAAGAACCAGGGGCGCAAAGAAAACAAGCTTGTGAGGATGGCACCGGACGCGGCAGTGCTTAACCCGGCTGCCCACGGGGCCCCTAGGGGTCGGAGCGGACCCGGGGGCATCTAACCACATTCACAACGACCCCTTCCCACACTCTGGGCTCCAAAGCTCCAGGTGGAGACAAAGCACTTTCTTGTGTTGAGAAACACAGAACTCCAGAAGGAATTTCCCAAGAAGACTCATGACGGATTCCACATCAAGGCTACGAGGAACACAAGCCCCAAGTGTCTATGTAGCATTTACTGTATGTCGACTGCTCTCGGCACTTCATCCTATTGAACCCTCGCCGTGGCTGCTGCCGCGACTAGGCCTGCCCCATCACTATGCACAACAGAACAGGGCGCCGCCTGGTGGTGGGGCAGCCTCACTAACGTGCTTTTGTTTGAGCTCACTGCTGCCATCACCATGTCAATGCATCTCCTCCAGGGTCTTCCTCGTTTTCGATGCCCCTCTGCTTTACCAAGCATGATGTCCTTTTCCAGGGACTGGTCTCTCCTGACGGCATGTCCAAAGTCTCGCCATCCTGGCTTCTCAGGAGCACTCTGGCTGGACCTCTTCCAAGACAGCCCAGGCTGTCCTGTGGTCAGTCTGTGGTACTTTCAACAGTCTGTGCCGCCACCATACTTCAAATGCATCGTCGTAACGCACTGATTCAAGAATCAAATGCATTTGGTTCGTCAGCTGTCTTCCTGATTCGATGTCCAACTTTTCACATGCAGATGAGGCAACGGAAAATACCATGGCTTGGCTCTCAAAACCAAACTCGCCGCTACTGAGTGGATGATGACTCATAGGGACCTTTTAGGAAAAGACGGAACTGCCCCTTCGAGTGTCCGAGACTGTACGTAATGCTTTGTGGGAACAGAAAGCGCCATCACGCTCCCTTGGAGCAGCGGGTGGTTTTGAACTGCTGATCTTATGGTTAGCAGCCCCATGTGTAACCACTACAGGTCAGGAACACCTTAGTTCGCCCAGCATCGCCCTTGCCTTTCAACACTTAAAAGAGTTCTTGTGCAGCGGATTGGCGAGTGAAGCGCTGCGAACCTCCCCGTTTTTGTGAAGAAACACCACAAATACAAGGGGGCTTCAAACACTTTGTAGAGGAATGAAATGAAATAGAAAATTTCCACACACTTTCTGCAGTCCCCTCATGATACTCATGATGCCGAGAATTTGAATCTAGACAGCCTGTGCTTTGAGAGCTAGCTAAGCATGTACTATATCCTATTGATTCCTTTTGGAGCCTTGGTGGTGTAATGGTTACACGTTGGGCCGCCAACCACAAGGTCAGCAGTTTGAAACCACTCACGGCTCCAAGGGAGAGAAACAGGCTTTTTATTCCCATAGAGCATTCTCGTCACAGCCTCCTCTGACCTGAGCCCAGAAGATCTAGAGGGTGAGTGCCTCTGCCAACCCCTGACAGATCACAGCAGATAGATGGTTCTGGTGAGAAGAACCGGTTTTTGTCTGTTTGTTTTTAAGTAAAGCAAAACTCTAAGCCAAAAACAGACACCAGACTGACAGTAGGAAAGAGACTGGTGGAATTCCAGAGACCACTACCTTAAGGAAACCCAGAACAGTCCTGGAAGCCACGTTCCAGCCAAATCACAGACTACAAAGCAAACCATGTGAAAAATGTGCCTCTCAGAACAATGACAGGAGGCCAGGGGGCTGGCGTTTGGTCCCAAACCAAAGATAAGAGGGCAGGGAGGAAAAGGGAAATGGGACAACAGAAATGGCGAGCCCAGGGGAGCGTGCTGACACACCGCAAGGATTGCAGCCAATGTCCCAGAGCAAACTGTGACTCAACTATTGTTGAAAAACCAACTTTCTATATAAACTTTCACTTCCCTTTTTTTCCCTCACTGCCATCAAGGCAATGCCGACTCACAGGGACCCAACAGGACAGAACTGCCCCTGTGGCTTTCCAAGACTGCAACCCTTTCCAGGAGTCGAAAGCCTGGTCTTTCTCTTGCAATTCACATAGAATATGGGTTGGCAAACTTTCGACGGAAGAGCCAATCCTGTCCCTCACAACAATTTAAAAATAATTCAAGAGCCATAAATCTGTATTTACAATAAGAACAGTGCTCTTGCTTTCATCTTAATCAAATGATAGTGAAACGGAAACACCGAGTTAGGGGGACGTCCTTCAATCCGCGTGCTGTGCAGCTTATATCTCAATAGCCGTACGGTGGTGACAAACATACTCTCCTCACATAAGTAAAACAGTAGAAACATTCGTTGTGCTTGTCAGAAATGTCCAGAAAGTATTCCTAAAAAGCCACTCGGCCCCTTTGTTTTCTCAATATTAGAGGACTGGCTAACAAGCCCAGCCTAATCGCTATGTCTACAGAGAGAAGGAGTCTATTTTATCATCAAAGCTTGGTCAAAAGGTTTATCACATCAGGATTAATTTTACTCAAATACTTCTTAAATCCTCCTACTGCAGTCAGGTTGATTCAGACTCACAGTGATCCTATAGAATCGACTAGAATTGTTCAATACGGTTTACAAGAATGTAAACCTTTATAGAAGCAGGCTGCCTCACCTTTGTCCAGCAGAATGGTTGATAGATGTCCAAACTCCTGACCTTTCTGTGGATAGTCCCATGCTTAACCTACTGTGTCACCAGGCTTCGCCTCTTTCAGATGTTCACGCCAGCACTTCCCGAGTGACCCCTTGCTTGTTTCTCCTTCAGCTACCCCGCATTCCTTTGAGACCCACCTAGAAACACCCACGGATGCCCCCTTTGCCACAGAGCTGGGTGCTGCTCCTGGCAACTGAGTCCTTCACGCTGATCTGTTTACAAACTCAAAGTAGAGAGTGGGTGACTCATTTCCAGTGATTTTCTTTAGTTGTGTTTGTTTTTTGCTTTTAATGGTCCTTTATAACCCTTTCCTGGCTCTATTATTTTTCATTCTTGAGTCAAGGAGCCCCAGGAGCCCCGCGGGTTAGCACTGAGTTGCTAACCACCAGCCTTTCCAGGGAGAAACTCGCTGCCATCAGGCCGGCTCCAAGCACAGCCCGCACCAGCCGGGTAGACTGGCTCTGCAGGCGTCCCAGTGGGTACCTCCGTGCAGGAGCACAAAGCCTCGTCTGTCTCTGCCCAAGGAGAAAAACATAGCTAACAACTTCCATGAAGGTCAACGGCCTTGGGAACCTGGGGGCCGTTCTCCTCTGCCCTGTAGTTAGAATGCCACTCTGAAGTAGAATTGACTTCATGGGCTTGGGTCTTCTTTAACTGATGGAACTCGGGCCAAGTCCCAGCTCCACGTCACTTTTTACAGTCTCGCTCCATGATCTCCTTCCATGCATTTTATTCCCACAATGACACCACAAAATGCCAGCACCATCAAGCCTCTCTGTTCGGTACACACTTGGAAAACAAAAACCCAAAGCCTGCCAGTGAATTCCAATTCATAGCAACCGATATAGGATTTCTCAGACTAGAATCTTAGGAAGTGCAAACAGCCGTATCTTCTTCCGAAGAAGCAGTGGATGGATTTGAACCACAGGCCTTGTGGTTCATAGCCCAATGCCTAAATTGGAAAACAAACATGTAGCAATTCTGACTGGGTTTGTAATCTCACAAAGAAGCAGTGTCTGTCTGTCACTCATCAGCCAAGGCCAAGCCCGCAGCTGCACCACTCACTTCAGCCTGATCACAGCAGCCTGAGTGAACACAGCCACTCCCCCAAAGACTTTTCTGCTGGACCCCACCAAGCTCCAAATAATGAGAACTGCAGTCCCCACGGTTGTAGAATGGAAATGATGAGACTTATCTCATAAGGCAGTTATTGGAATACACTGAAAAAAAGCACACAGAACGATAAATTAAAACAACATGTACTGAATGATTACGTACGATGGGAGATTACAACTCTATACAAATGGTGTTTATTATCATCTGTGAAATAAATCTCTCGGGATTATTCCATTTTTCAAGTCAGTTGAAAGCTTAAAAGACAGTCACAATGCCAAAAGGGAGAGTCTTTTAAAAAGAACTCGAAAACATCAGGATGAAGACTGCTAATGGATAGGTCAAGTGAGTACAGAACCTAAAAGCATGAACTTCGAAGTTACTAGTTTTAACTTTCATCAGTACATTTCAGCCTGCAACCCTTGGCCTTAGCACCCTACACTCAAACTTTCCAAAGCTCCTAATTCCCACAGCAAAAATCCCCTTCATAACTACTGTCACCCTAAAAGCCCAGAGATAGCTCGAGGTTCGTTATAAAGTGCTGATAGCCTTGGTTTTGCCTTTGCTTTTTAATGAATACATCTTTGTTAGTTTTGCCATGCCTTCCGCCAATGACTCCATCACTTTGTTCCTAAATTAACACAAAATCCTCCTGGCTTTCCCACTATCCCGTTTCCTCGCCCTTGCCCCTTATCTCTGAAGGATCCTTCGGAGGTTTGGGAAGTGGAGACGGTAGATCTTGCAAGTGTTGGTGAGGAGGCAGAACCCTGAAAACAAAAGGAATCGTCCATAAAGGACTTCAGCCTAACAGGCCCAACTGGGAGTGGAATAACAAGATTATAGACAAATCTGCAGAAAATCAACCCCAGGTGCACATGTGCGCTCATTCCAAAAGCACTGGCCGCCAGTCTCATTCGCCACATGCCTACCTGCCAATATCCGGGGGATTTCAGCGGACTCTTCTTTGGAGAAAATTAATATCCCCCAGAAAAGACCTCCGGGTACTGGAATTTGAGCTTCCTCCACAGAGAGGGCAGTCCACTGCCAAATCACTCTACAGTCAAGTGCCACGAGTTAGCTTGTCCTTCTTCATGCTTAAATCCAAGTTTACAGCCAAAGACACCAGGTATTTGGGGAGAGCCTTCAAGAATGAAAGACAAAGCAAACTAAAACACACACGCACAGACGAACTTGGAAGACCTGGTAAAGGCAGGACAGAGAATTCAACTCCAAAAGAAAATCTGAAATAGACAGGACTAGAGAGAAAAATCCCATCCATCCACTAAACAAATATTGACTATGTGCCCTGCTGGGTCCGTGTAATACAGCAGAAACCAGGAGATGCAAACTCCACTTGGGTGGAGTTGATATTCACACATCCGTGTGTGTGTGTGTGTGTGTGTGTGTGTGTGTGTGTGTGTGTGTGAGTGTGAGATCTAAGAGGGGGGAAGTAAAGTAGGGGAAGGTGGAAGGGCTGGAAGTTAGCCCATTTCAGTAAGATGCCAGGATAGGTCACACTGAGATGTCACATCTGAACCAAGAGTTATAATTAGTATTGCCCCCAAAGTGAGTGTCATTTGCTGAATGGAAAAGTAATTTGCCCTGTGAGCTTTCCCTCAAGCCACAAAAAATAAAAGAGAGAAGGATGCCCTATGAAGTTAACTCCGTGACCACTGGTGCTCACTTTCTGTATTATAAACGGCTTCAGCTTTCTTAAAACAAGTGTGCTTTTATGGATACTTTAATAAATTATACTGAAAAAACTGAAGGGAGTATGAGAGATAGCACTGGGAAATGTGAGGGAAGATCCTATCAGCAAGGCCACCAATGAATTGAAGCGGAGGAGGAAGGAGAGAGCACAGAGAAATGGGTCAGAGATAACAGGGCACAGGGTGTCTGAGCCCTTCATGCCAGGGGAAGGATAGCAGCTTTTATTCAAGTGAAATGAGCCACCATGTCAAGGACTTGTTCAGAAAGCAGATACAATTTGATTTATGTTTCCAAATAACTCCCCTGGCTGATCCGTTGTGAGCAAAGGCAGGGGCAACAACGTGAGACTGGTGAAAGGGGTATTGTGTCCTGGAGGAATTCAGAGACGGGTGCACAGAGAGAGGTAAGCAAACAAGCCAAGTAAAACACGATGGTGAAATCTGGTCATTGGGTAGATGAGTTTTTGTAGGTGGCATTGAGTTGGTCCCAACTCATGAAGACCCTAAGTACAACAACACAAAACACCACCCAGCCCTGTGCCACCATCACAAGTGGTGTGTGTGAGCCTGTTGTTGTAGCTACCGGGTCACCCTTCTTCTTGATGGTCTTCTTCTTTGTCATCGCCTTCTACTGTACCAAGCATGGTTTCTCACGTGTCCAAAGGACCAGCCTCTCTTCCAGGGAGCACACTCGGTCTTCTTCCAACACAGATTTGTTTGCTCCTGTAGCGGTCTTCCTTGTTCAGCCAACTGTCATACGCCACGAGGCAGCTGGAAACACCAAGGCATGGGTCAGGCGCACCTTAGCCCTCAAAGTGTCATTCTTGCTCGTCAACACTTCAAAGAGGTCTTGGGCAGTAGATCTGCCTAATGCAACAGGTTTGATTTCTTGACTGCCGCTTCCATGAGGCTTAATTGTGGATGGAAGGAAAATTAAATTCTTGACCACTTCAATCTTCCCTCTGCTTATCATGATATTGTCTATTGGTCCAACTGTGAGGATTTGGGCTTTGTTTACTCAATAAGGTGTTGCAATCCATATTGACGTCTTTGATTTTTTTTCAACAAGTGCTTCGAGGCAGCCTCACTTTCAGTCAGCAAGGCTGCGTCATCTGCTTATCACTGCTTGTTAATAATCCTTCCTGTAACCCATTCGTCTCCATATAGTACAGTTTGGATTATTTGCCCAGCACACAGCTTGAATGCATATGATGAAAGGATACAACCATGACGCATAGCTTTCCCGATTTTGCACCATCCAGTGTGCCCTCATTCCATTTGAGTAATTGCCTCTTTGGTTCCCTGTGCAGGTTGCGCATGAGCAAAGTACAGTGCTCTGGAATTACCATTCTCCTCAAAGTCCCCCCTAGTCTGCTATGATCCACAGAGGCCAATGTCTTTGCATTGGTAATAAAACACATGTGAACATATACATTGAGTTCCATTGTACTGTGTATTTGAGAATTTTCCTAATAAAGTGTTGACTGCATCGTTATTCAGAATAGCCAACCAATCCAAGTGTTCATCCACAGGTCCATGGACTAACAGTCTGTGATATTTCCACACAATAAAATATCATTCAGCCATAAAGAGAAAAAAAGTTCTAATATACTCTAGGACATAGGAAAAACCTTAAAAATGTTATGCTAAGTGAAATAAATAAGTCGGACACACTGAACAAATATTATACGATCTCACCTAATCTGAAAGCACAAATGTCCAGAGACGACAGTTTACTGGTGGTCACCAGGGGCTGGGGACTGCGGGAAACGAGGTGGTTACTGCTTAAGGGCACCGAGTTTCTGCTAAGGGAAGGGCCGCACAACATGGACATACAAGTAATATCACTGAATTGTATCTTTGAAAACAATTCAAAAGGCAAAGTTTTGTTAAATGGATTTCACCACCGTAAAATGTAAAGAGAGACTCCAAACCAGGCTGTCTGCCAGGAGGTGACAAAAAGCTAGATTCGAATTTCTCAGAGATATTGTGTCCCTCCCTTAAGATCAAGAACTCGTTATGACGCTAAGAGTGCTCTGGTTCAAGAAAGCACAATTAGTACGTAATCAAACCTTGATTTCCTGAGACTGACTGGCAGAAGGACTCGGCAAAAAGTAACGAGGAGCATCCACCTGCGGAATCGCTGCTGCCTTTCCTCTGAGAGCAGCACAGCAGCAAATGCTTGCAGATGTCGAAGGCACTCAGGCACGTTGCCCTGGTGGTGCAATGGTTAGGTGTTCAGCTGCTAACCCAAAGGCCAGTGGTTTAAAACCACTGGCCGTCCATATGAGAAAGATGTGGCGGTCCGGCTCTGTACAGATGTGCTGGTCCGGTTCAGTAAAGATGTGGCGGTCCAGTTCTGTACAGATGTGGCGATCTGGTTCTGTAAAGATGTGGCGGTCCGGCTCTGTACAGACGTGGCGGTCCGGCTCTGTACAGATGTGGCGGTCTGGTTCTGTACCACAGTCTTGGAGACCCCGCGTTAGTACTCATCTGATCTACACTCACTGAGTGAGAATCCACTCAACAGCAATGAGCTGGTTGGGTTTAAGGCACACCCATGGCCTTACGCCGCTTACGGTCAAGTGGACTCTGAACCTCTTTCAAAAACTTAGTAAATAATATACTACTTAATGTCAAAAGAGCCTCTGTTCTTAGTGCTCACACACTCCTTTTGAAAGGGAAATCAAAGGAAGCAACTACTCTACCAGTACCTTAAAACCATGCTTCCAGGGATCCTAATCCGTGGAATTACTCACCTAAGATGGCGGAGTTATGGGTCCACTTGGCCAGGCTATGGTTCTCAGTGGTTTGGCAGGCACCATGTTATCACCCTCCTTTTTATGGTCTGATGTGAGCAGCCAATCAGTTGGAAGAGGAGTTTGTTTTTCTAGGGGGTTTGTTGTTGTTTTCTTGGGGGGGTGGGGGTGGAGACCTACCCCCAGAATATAAATAGGCATGCTGGTGAACAACAAAACATGGCTCTCTTCCTCTCTCTCCATCCTCTACTTGTTGCCTCCAGCTCTTGAGACCCGAGAGGCACACAGCCGCTGCCTAACAACAGCGTTTGGATTTCCAGCTCCCATGGGCCCATCAGCCAGTAGCCTGCCTCTTGACCCACACGTGGATTAGGGCTTGGTTTTGCTCCTCTGGAGAACCCAACCTAAAACCTCACCCAACTGGACTTTTGAGAAAAGTGAGGGAATGCCATGGTCTTCAACAAATTGAAACGCATGAACCTGGAGTCAATACAAAGGACCGTCCGTCTCTGGGAACCTGGGATAGGTTTTCTTTGATCCAGCAGGTAGGTAATACAGGTACCACATACATTACTTGGATTGCATTTTTCTTTTCCTCTGACTCCACTGTTTCCCTTAGATGACATCAGTACAATTAAGCCATACTCTGTCAGGGGAAGACCCTTCTCTCTCTGTCATTGCAGCGGGGAGACGTAAGGGCTGTATGCTGATGGTTGCTTACATCAAAGCTTTGACTTGGATGCAGCCTGGATTTAGTCAGTCACTGCCCTTCCCAAGGGGATGACGAACCTTCTTTCTAAGAGACACCAGCAGGCAGGTTCTCTTGCTGGACCATGGATGCAAAAGTATTATCACTGTATTGCGATCCATTCCACACCCCGTCAAAGAGATTTTAGAATCTGGATTCCATGGGCCTCGGCAACTTCTACAGCATGCCTCACCTCCTATCCAGCAGGAATAAGTGTAAAAAATAAACCGTAAACAAAAATTGCCAACCTCCATTCATTCCACACATAATTGGTGGTCTGCACTCCGTGTTTACCGTTCTCTGAGTAAAAGTACTGAGAGATGGTGAAGGACAGAGAGAAGACTGGAGGGAAGCACTCAACAGATGACCTCGCCAGGTGACTGCGAGAGCCCTAGAGGGAGAGGGTGAAGAATGTGGCTTTGCCCCAATTTGCCATTGACCACATGGCCTTGAACAAATCATCAGCCTCATCAAGATTCTGTTTCTTCATCTGTGAAACGAAGAGAATGATTTTGTCTGGGCCAACTCCTAGACTTTCAGATTCTTGCCAAAGGATATAACCCTACGAGCCTTAATTCTCTGCTGCACATTAAAAAAAGAATTCGATTACAGAAATAACCCTGACGAAGGAATGCCTGAGAGTCCACCCATTCCTGAATGTTGTCTTTGGATCTTGTCTCGCCATCTGGGGGCTATGAACCCACACTGTATTGTTTATCCCCTCAGAGAACAGCTTTTATTCACATGCATTCTGCTGTAATCATGTACATTTCTACCACGCAGGATATTATAGGACATAGCCATGGTGGTATATGGGTGTCCGGGACTCCACAATCCTGAAACACCCCGTGTTCTTGTTCGGAGGACATGGTAGAGATTTCTCGCAGGTGTCAGGACCAAAAAAACGGCTACTTCTATAGCCAAGGCGTCCTTTCCTTGCATCTCCAGCAACTGCAAATGGTCTCATGACAAGACTGTCTTTCAATCCAATAGGCCTATAAACGACACCACACTTTCTCACCACAGATTTCTCTGGAATAAAGGAGAAGAAAAATAAATGAAATGAGCCGGCAGAGTTTCTCCGTGAGGGCCTGATGAGGGCCACATAGCGTGCTGCAAGTTTACAAAGTCAGACGCAAAGGTAAATTATTATCCACGGGTGATAAGAAAAATGTTCGTAAGAAAATGAAGTTTAGGTGTCTTGAATAAATGAGATTATTTTACTATGTTCCACAGCCAAAGCACTTAAAGACCTCTCCAGTCTAGTTTTGGTTCTCAGCTCAAGGAAGAGACCCGCCTCAGAAACAGCGTAGGAAAGCATCCACCAATCACTCTGAAGGGTCTGGGACCCCCTCTGCCGCTTCTGCCCGAATTTGCTTGTCCCTAAGCTCATCAGTCCTATACTAAGTGCTTGTCACCTGAGTCCCAGCCCCCTGTAGAGCCTAAATGAATGGAGTCTTTCCTAAAAGCAGCGGATGAAGACCACCTCCAAAGGCAAGTGTCAGAAGGAGAATGAGTAGGTCCTGAGGAACAGTTTTTAAAAATCATTATTACAGACAACAAAAGCATATTTGTAGAATCTATCATCCTCAAGAAGAATATACGTGTCGTGATTATATTCCTCAAGAACACATTCTTCCCCAATATGTGCCTTCTCTGCCTCTCTTCCGCTTTCCCATTCTCAGCCCCTCCATCTCTTCCCCAGAGATCAGACATCCCAGTGCGGCAGTGAATTTTATCTCTCTCTCTCCCAGCTCCCTCCTGCTGAGGCGGTGCAAACAAAATGGAATGGTCCATTACAACTTCCGGCACACATAAATGAAGAGACCACCTTAAACATCGCACATATCTTCAAAAAGCTGCTGACACCATCGCATCTTATTCAAAACTACTGTAAACTTTCTGAATACTCAAACCCACCAACCTATTGCCATTGACTTGATTTCCCACTCATACTAATCTTATACAGGGTTTCCTGGGCTATAAAGCTTCACAAGAGCACAGGGCCTCCTCTTTCTCTCACAGAGCAGCGGGTGAGTTTGAACCACAGACCTTGCAGTTAGCAGTCCAACATTTACCCAACAGCACCACCAGAGCTCCTTGAATACTCAAAAGAAACAGGTAAATAAGTCAGTAAATTGGTTTTAGGTGGGCTGGCTTGCTTCTCCTAAAATGTGGCTAAAAGGCCACTATTCCTGGTCCTCACTACAGGAACAACCTCGACCCTGCATTCCAGTCAAGCCAACTGGAACCCTGACTCCCATTGCTGTGCGGCTGTTGGCCACTCCGGACGTTTTATTCCTGGAGTTTGCTGTAAGCTTCCTTCCCACGCTTCCATTGAGAGGCTCAAAGACCTGACCAACATGAAGAAATGCTTCTTTTAGAAGCTCCACTACTGAGCTCACCCTGCCCTCTCGAGCAGACTACTAGACCTTGGGATGCTTGCTGATTCTACACTATGAGCTCTTTGAGTACAGACTACATTTTTTTAAAAAATCATTTTATTGGGGGCTCATACAACATTTATCACAATCCATCCATCCATTGTGTCAAGCACATTTGTACATTTGTTGCCATCATCATTCTCAAAACATTTGCTTTCTACTTGAGCCCTTGGTAT
>NW_022103915.1:42132667-42133798 GCF_000313985.2 Echinops telfairi
CCTCCTCCCCCTGTCCCATTTCCCCCAGGAACCATCGGTCCTGTTGTTTTCTCCTCCAGATTGTTTATCCCGCCTATCTTATCTAGATAGACCTGCAGAGATAATAATATGCACAAAAAATAAGACACCGCAAAACAAAGCAACAAAAGAAAACAAAACAACAACAAAAACCAACGACAAAAAAAGAAAAGCCTGTAAATAGTTCAAGGTCAGTTTGTTGACCTTTAGGAGTGTTTTCCAACCAGACCTCATCTTACGGCTCCCTCCTTAGCTGCTGAATCCTATCACCTCACATAATGGGCAGTCCACAATTGGTACATAATAAGCATTTGATGAAAGATTAAATAAAATAACTAAATAAACAATTGGAGCAATGTTATTCGAGGACATTGATTCCACAACTCTTAGATAACCCACCATCACCCTACAGTAATCCCCCCTCCTTAGAAAACAGAACCTACCACTACGAAATACTTTATTTCCTTTGAGAAACAGCTTGTTTCTGCTGCTGTTATTTCTGTTTTGCGCCCGTTGTTCTCCTTTCTGACAACAAGCACCACAGAACGAAAGTGCCTTTTTCCCCTGGGCTGCCCGGAAACACAGGGCCCACTGTGAGGAGCAACTGGAGCGGATATGGAAGATCTTTGCATGTGTGTTTTTTCCTAGGCCCTGTCTTGTCCTTTAGGAACCTTCATGGCAGAGTGGGCTACACATTGGGCTGCCAGCTGTGAGGTTAGCTGTTTGAAACCACCAGCAGCTCCGAGGGGGAAAGGTGAGGTTTTGCACTCCCGGAAAGAGTTAGCCTCAGAAGCGCTCAGGAACAATTCTACCCTGTCCTACAGGGTTGCTACAAGTCAGAATGGAATCGATGACCTGGAATTTAGTTGGTGTCTAGTCTCTTGGGGTTGCTTTGGTTTTTTATGGGTGTATAATATATATATATTATATATTAAATGGTCATCTCCTTTGTGAAGAAGTAGGAAACAAATTAATTTCTTTTAAAACCGATAAAGATAAACAAGTAAACAAAAACTCAGAACGTACACTTCACCCAAGATACAGTATACACACACACAAATAAATAAAATGATCGCTTTGAAATTTAGGATTTCTTGAGTGACAGAAGACGAA
>NW_022103915.1:42134154-42135436 GCF_000313985.2 Echinops telfairi
ATTTCTGTTGGGTAGCATTTCTCCACTGATGAAGGATTGGTTGTTGTTTTTTTAAACCCCAAATAGTAATCTATCCAAGATATGTCAAAGAAATATTTATAACATCTGAAATGTTTGCCAGCTAAGATTTAAATGGCAGCCAAAAAAAAACAGAAAAAAGGTAGCTGCTAAAATGAAAAAGTTTGTTTCTGAAATGTGCAATTTCTCTAGAAACATATCTGCCTATTGTAGTGGCAGCTGCAACGAGGCGGTTAGTTGGCTATTAGAAACGGGCAAAGGCGATGATTGAGTCTTGCCTTTGGCCTGCACCGCTCGAACTGACCCAAATCGTGCACGACTTCATTTGCGAAGGCGCCAGCAGCCACCACCGAGCCCGGTACCTCTTTCTCTTCCACTCTGTTAACTTCCAGAGGAAACGAGAAAAATCCTCTTTTCTTTTTCCCTTCTTCTTCCAGATCAGGGTCTGTGTTGTCTCACAGTGATCACTACAACCTCCTCATTGTACGCATATGATTGCTAACTTTCGTTCCCAATTTAGAAGCGTTCAGATCCAATTTTATTCTAGCATTAGGGCTAGAAGTAAATATTATGAAAGTGTGAGCTAAATACACAGAGATTTGAGAGCTCCAGATGGGATGGGATTCATTGATTCGTTCATGTAACAAATACTGGTTGAGTGTCAGACTATTTGCCAGGGAGTGAATAAGGAGTCCTGGTAGTGTAGGGGATCATGAGCGGGGCTGTTCCCCGCAAGATCAACAGTTTGAAACCACCCGCCACTCTTCTGCTCCCAGAGAGATTCACCGCCTCCGAAGCCAACAGGAGCAGTTTTCTTCTCCCCTGTCGGGTCTCCAAGTCAAAATGACTCGATGGCAGTGTGTCTGGCATTTGGTTTGGTGCAGAACACTGGCACTCCAAGATGCTTCGGCAGGAAATGACTTCCAGAGATGGCAAGGATAACTAGGCACTGGGGCAGGTGAGGAAAACAAGGCTTGTCATCACAGGCACAGCTAAAGAAGGAGCAATTTGTGACTCCCCATGGTCAAGATTTCACTGCTGGGGCAGGGAGTGCCTGGTCAATGTCTACTGGCAAGTGAGAAGGCTGGCAAGTACAAATGAAACGAGTCAAGCTATGATAACCATTCATAAATGCATCATGACTTGCTCTTCCGGCCAGCCCCAACAGAGTCAAATTCTAAGAAATATATCCAGGTGTGTTTGGAGTATGAAAAGAAGAAGAAGAAAAAAAAACCTTTATGTCTAAATTAACAACTGTGGTAGT
>NW_022103915.1:42135803-42142102 GCF_000313985.2 Echinops telfairi
TACAATTGTTCTTTGATATAAAGTTCTCTATTATACACATAAGAGTGTCTCTGGATTTGTTTCTCTAGTTAACCCGGATTAATACAACTCACTGTAAGGAAATGAAGTTAAATCATAGTTTATAAAATGAAACACACATCTTTTTACTTTTAAAAGCAGGTTTTGCATCATAAAAGTTACATTTTTTTAAAAAAACTGTGAATGCCAGGAAAAACTAAAACTAAAGTCTATCCATGAACATCGTCTTAATGTCTGGGCCTACATTAAGAACGGGCTCACACCTAGGAACAAGGGTGAGGATGGTGCAGGACCGGGAGTGTTTTCGGTTTGTTGTGCATGGGGACACAAGGAGTCAGGACTCCTTGATACCACCTAACAATATACATTCATAAAGTGATTTAGAAATGAACTGCC
Source organism: Echinops telfairi (assembly GCF_000313985.2). Taxonomy (NCBI): domain Eukaryota; kingdom Metazoa; phylum Chordata; class Mammalia; order Afrosoricida; family Tenrecidae; genus Echinops; species Echinops telfairi. Next base: position 42,136,218 of record NW_022103915.1, read on the forward strand.
AGGATAAGTCTCCTAAGACTTCTCAGGGAGTTCAGAAAATGTTCTGTTATTGTTCAGCCTGACATCATTGATTAACTCAGCGATGATTTCCCCCCAAAGCAGCAGTGGGCACCCGGAGTGTGCCAAACACGATGCCGGGAAGTCATCCAAATCATCAATGCTTGGGCAAAACAAACGCAAGGCCGGGGGGATACATATGAGGGGCTTTGAAAAAAATCATGGGAAAATTCCATTATCTTTCACTGTTTCATGAGCTTTTTTACTTCCCTTGTAGCATTACCTTATCTTAGTTTCTTTCTGCTCATTGCTACGGCTGTTTCAGCTCTGTCTTATGTAGATTAAATCGTCTTAACTTTTTTGCCTAACTTTACCTAAAATGTTTACTCTCAGCTAAAGGCCGAAAGTACAAAGCAAACAAACAAACAAAAAATGAGGCTGTGAATATTACCTCCCCACAAAATTATTCTGAATTTGGGAAAAGAATCCGAGATTATCTTCTAGTCTGTGGAGGAGTCCTGGTGGGACTGTGACTAGGCAATGGGCTGCTAACAGCAAAGTTATCAGTTCAAACCCACCAAGCTGCTCCTTGAGAGACAGATGAGGCTGTCTACTCCAGTAAAGAAGCCTATGAGTCAAACTCAATAGCAGTGGGCTTGGGGGTTTGCCGGTCTATGGCAGGTCCTGTTTTCTCCATGAACGTACCCTCTATATTCTGACTGCAGTCTTTCTAAGGTGACCAGGAATGGGAAGATGCTCACACTGCCCTGTGCTCCTGACATCCTGGCTGTGGCTCTAACTTGGGCCTGCAAGGTTGTATGTCCTCTCCTGGGCCAGCCTAAGGGATCAGCCTCTCTGTTCTCTACTCTTCCACCTACTGTCCCTTCAAAAAATGCTATTCTGGCAGAACATACTTTTTTCATTTCAAAGGAATTCAATATATTAGCTTTTATGGTTTACATAATATTACAATACCGATGCCAAGCCTACTGCCATCGAGTCGACTGAGATTCATAGTGACGCTACAGGACAAAATAGAACTGCCCCAAAGGCTTTCCCAGGTTGCACATCTTTCTGGAAGCAGACTGCCACCTCTTTCTCCGAGGACCGGTTGGTGGGTTCGATCATCACCCTTTGGGTTTGCAGCCAAGTGCTTTAATGAGTGTGCCACCAGGGCTCCCTGATGTAAGCAATGCCACATCTCATGTATTAGGAGGCTTCACTTCTTTAGGCAGCTATCTAGGAATCTTTCCCCAAATTCAAAATATTTTGTGGGGACGTAATATTCACAGCCTACTTGGGGTTTTTGGTTTGTTTTACATTCCCAGCCTTCAGCTGGCACTTCTTCGCATCTAGAGTACACTAAAAACAGATTGCAGTAATAGAGATTGAAAACGTCACAATGTCCCAAGAAATCACAAACCATCTGTCTCAGTTATTGAGTGCTGTTTAAACAAATACCACAAGTGGATCGCTGCAAGGAGCCGAAAAGTACTCTCTCCCTCACAGAAGACTAGGAGTCCAAATTCACAGAGGGAGATCTTCTCTGTTGGGTCCAGGTCTACATGAGCACTCTTGGTGTCCCTTGGTGACCGCCATGTATCTTGGCATCAATCTTTCTCTGGGTCTAGGCGTTACTCAGCACAAGGACCCTAGGTCCAAAAGACGCGTTCTGCTCCCAGCTCTGCCTTCTTGGTGACTCTGAGATCCTTCTTTCTCCTCTCCCTTCTCTCCTATAGAAGATGATCCAGCCCACACTGCAGGGAAACTCTCCGTCCATGGATCAAAAAGGATGTTAAATCCCACCTTAATTCCCTTACTGGCAGATTATCATCTCCGATCACATCATGGGTGATCATGACAACATTATACAACTGCCAAATTTCAGCGTTACATAACTGCCAAATCCCTGAGAATCATGAGCCAGTCAGTTGACATAACGCAATCCATGACATCATTAAAAAAAGTCCAGTTGCGTGTACGATGTTTCTAATCTTATCCATCTCAAAGCAACTCACTGCCCTCAAGTCCGTTCTCACTTCTGGCAACAGGACAGGGTGAAACCTACAGCCCCCTGTAAGTTTCCCAGACCGTCACTGCCTATGGGAGTAGAAAGCCTCAACTTTCTCCTGAGAGCGACTGCTGGTGGTTTCAAACTGCGGACCTCTCGCTTAGCAGCCCAGTGTGTAACCACTATACCACTGAGGCACTCCAAGCACGCTAGGCATCATTCATTAATTAGATTATGTGGCCATCTGGGGCCTTTTGTTCCTCAATCATGTCCCCCAAAATGGAAGACTCACTTTAGGCAAATTATATTAGTGAGATTTTCAGCAACTCTGAGAAGAGCTATGGGTTTCCCAGAAGAATAGGAGAACTTAACTAATGCCTGAATAGTACCGTGCATCTATAACTAAAAATACCAATCGTAATACTGGGTCTGTCTTTCTCATTTCCTTCCCCATAAAGTGCAACTGAAGAATAAAATAGTCCCAGGTGATAGATTTAAGGGACAAACAAAAATGCAAAGACATCCGCCACAAGCAAGGTAACTAATTCTTGTATACTTGATTAGAATCACTCCTACGTCAGACATGTCTAAACATGTCTTGCCCCTTTCTGTGTTTATTAAAACTTGTTTGGTTAAAAACTGATCTATTATAAAATGAAAGAAAACATCAGCAGAAAAGCAAGCCTCATTCCAAAATCTTCTCATAAAGATGCATGAACCATGGGAACTCATGGAATGCAGATAATTCCTGAGGGTCCACTCCCAGAATTAAACTCGGTTGAAAGGACAATAACATCGCAATGAATATCTACCCGGAGTCAGCTCTGATGTAGGAGGAGCCAAAGCTAAATTCACAAGGTGCATACATTTCAGTAGCCCCTGTCCCCCTGATACCAAAAGGGAGCTACCAAAAAGATGTTATCCTGACTGGGGACTTTGATAAGAAGCCAACTCTTGCCTCTTTGTGCTACACTACATGCTGTAATAAAATTAGAACCAAAGAGTACTTGTTTTGTAAAGTTGTAAAATAAACAAATAGAACACTGCATACTTGACACTGAATTTTAAAAGTTGAATGATATTTACCAAGAAATAACACCTAATTTGTGACTTAAAATAGAGTGCTTATTGTATTCTAAACATTTTACATATTTGTTACCATTTCATCTCCATTGAAAAAATCTCTGACATCGAGAGTGCACAGCTAAATCCAAGTTCAGGGAAGTGGACGGCCGTATCCAAAGGGCTCCACCAGCGAGCGGTGTCTCAGAGCTGGATCTGTCTTATTCATACATTCACAGTCTCAACTGCTACACGTCACATACTATCAACATGAGATGCCAGGATAAGTAAATGTTTGAAGTAATGGCGTCATTCCTTCTTTTAACAGCACCAATGTTTGTTTTTAAAGGATAATGACCCGCTGCATGTGCTGTAGGGAATACGATTAACGTTTTCTTCGTTGGCTTAAAGGGAGCATTATATTCATTACTGTACTCATCTCTAGTTCAAACGACATAGGAAACACTGTCCAAGAGCTCCGGCAGTGCAATGGTTAGGGACTTCGCTGCTCACCACCTGCTGCTCTGTGGGGAAAAGATGATGGTCTTGGAAGCCCTATGGGGAAGCCCTCTCAGCCCAAGGGCAGCAGGGCTGGGTTTGGGGTTCCTGGACCGTTTCTACCACCTGTCCGATGGCTCACGTGTTGCTATGGTGCTGGAAGCTAGGCCACCAGTCCTGTTAAGACGAGCAGCGTCAACCATGGTGGAACGGTTTCAGCAGAGCTTCCAGACTAAGACAGATGATGAACAAAAATCAAGCCTGGCAATCTACGTCCAGAGTGCATCAAGGAAAGCCGGACTCAACACAACAGGCCATGGTTCTTTGGGACACGTCCTCAGGAGAGAGGGACTGCCCCAGGAAGACGGTAAGTTTACTGAAGATGAGGGTCAACACGGGTGAGGAAGGTCCTCAATGAGAGGAGTTGACACAAGAGCCCCCAGTGAACTCACACATGCGGGTGATGGTGAGGATGGCGCGGGACCAGGCAGTGTTTCCATCGCACGGAGGGTCCACAGCCACCGTCTATCTGTGGAACTTGATCCAGCTACTCATGAATTGGTCTGATGACTCCACTGTCTGAGTCGACAATGTTCAGGAGGCAAAGAACTGCTTCTTCTCGTTGCTATGACCATGAGCAGGCCCCTGTGGCTCTCGAAGCTTCTGCTTGCTCTGCTAGCAAACAGAGAGACAGGGACATACCTGTTGGGGTAAGGGAGCCCCAACACTCGGATGGGTCCCCAAGAGTGACTTTGCAATTGTGGGAAATATTACAGACAGACCGACAGCAGGGCACAGGGGCTCCTCGTCCTAAGCCAGGACTGAGAGGGTGAATGTATTTTGCAATAGGTAGATATAATGGGGGCTTACAGCTCTTTCATAAGGCAAGCACGTCCTACAGCTAAGATATGACATAGCCAATGGGTAATATCATAAGTGGGTAACATCATAAACAAGTAATGAGGTGAGCCAGCATCGTAACCTAGTGCTAGTTGACTGCGAACCCCTCCCCCCTCCCCATCCTTCCCCAGGGGGTTGCTACACTTAACCCTGGTTTGGCTATAGGACCTGAGTGCTCTAATAATCTTCAGACAACCTCCAGGCACAGAGAACAGCCCATAGCAAGTATGAGACGTCTTTTCTGGTCGCCCCTTTATGGTAGCTCCTTTATAGGGGGTTACTGGAGGGACTGTGTCCAGTCATGAGGATGTGTATTAAGATTTATTTATATCTCATAACCGTGAGGGTCTTCCCCCACCAGATTTGGCTTTCCAAGCCCATCATTCTGAGCATGGAGAAGTCAGCTACACTGCACAATCATCCAGTGCCTCCGGTGACCACACATCCCTGCCCCTTGGGGTTGCCACAAGGCTCAAGGGAAATAATACAAATACCCTGACACGGTTATAGGCTTTATCATGTCTCCCTTCGAGGAAATGCTTGGATTTTTGCTGGGAGGTTATTTTACAGAGGAATAATAGACATAGACATGCATGTCATCAAGTGGAATTATTTCATATGGAATGGCTCTTCTATCCATAATCTTTATAACTGACCAAATGATTCAATAAACAAAAGCCCAACGCTTCCCAGGGCTAATGATTGGGTGGAACCATGCAAACAGGATGAGTAAAACTCTAAAGGAGAGGATTGGTCATTTTACCATTCCACGGGGTACAAAATAGCCCATTTCAGAATCAGAATCGGGAAGCAAGAACGAACCAGGAGTGAAATGCATGGAGACACAGCAGGGGAGCAGCACTGAGACCCGGAGGCCAAGGAGCCAGCTCCCGGGCCACGGAGCCAGGAAATCTGGGTGCCTTCAGACAAGAACAAGCAAAGCTTACAGACAGCCATGCCCTTGGGACATTTACCAGGGCAAAGGGAGCTTTGTAACACTTGCCCACGCAGGGCAGCGGCTAAAGGACCACATGGCTGCGGAGCAGAAGATCAGAGAGACACTCCTGCCGGCATGGCCGAGCAGAGGTGTGGCCGGCAAAAGAACCACATCCTTAACATTGTGCGGCACACGTGCTTCTCCAACAAATCCCTCCATTGTGAGTGCAGTCTGTGAGCTGTGTGTGGCCCTTGCCACGGATGATTCAGTCCCGCAGAGAAGCAGAATGCTGTGGGAGGGAGAGTTGGGGTCAAACTGGAAGCCAAAGAAGGTCAGAGGTGGCCTCTATTCTGTGTCTTCGGATGGCTAACAGTCACCATCATCTAATGGTTGGTTAGTCTGCCTGGCTGGCCAGTCAGAAGTTACAGTTTTGCAGTGACAAACAACAGTAATTTTGGCTTTTGTTTTTAGTGGATTCTG
>NW_022103915.1:42143499-42145631 GCF_000313985.2 Echinops telfairi
CCCAAGAGAAATGAAACATACAGAACGTAGGTTAAGTGCCACCGTGGTGGCCTTTGCTGGTTCATCCACAAACCTAAGAATCCCTGTGATGGCTTTGGCCTGTTTCTTCGACTTTGTTGTGCTGCTTTAGACTACCTGACACATTTCATCTCAGGGTATTTGTAAAACACATTATCAGCGGAGTGGTAAAAGTAAAACACAAATATTTCTGTCCTCGAGTGCTTATTGATCTGAATTAATTTAAATGTCCACCTTTGCCTCACACCTTAAAAGATGAACTTTCAGAAGTCCCTTCCTTTCTCAGTGACGTTCCACATAATCACTCTCCTTTGTCTCTGTGTGCACAGTTCATTCCAGAAAACAAAGCACTGCTTTCCAGGCAATTGTGACTAACCGTGACCCTCTGGGGCAGAGCAGAACCGCCCCCTTGGCTTTCCAAGACGGTAACCTTGACAGAGCTGGCTGCCGCAGCTCTCTCCTGCACTGCGGCTGCTGGGTGAGACCACCAGCCTCTGGGTTTGCAGCCACGTGTGTAACCACGTGGGAGACTTACATCATTAATGGCCTCTGTCAAATTGGCTTTTCATCTTCTGGGTTGCTTTCTAGGATAGACTAGCCCCCTGGGGAGTCTTTCTTGAAAGAAATGAAAAGCTATCGACTATTTATGGTAAATCTCAGAATCAGCAGGAGACCCCTTGTGGGCCTGTGGCAGCTCCTCACAGGATTTGTGGCCAAACTCTGCAGGTTCGGCCTGTCTCCTCTCTCTACGGAGAGTTTAAGAGTCAATGAAGCTGCCTCGGTGGCCTGTGGCCCCTTAACTGGAGGGGAAGATACATTTTAGATGTGTTGGGTCTGCTTTCCCCAACTTAGGGAGTAGACAGATAGGTGCAACAAGAATTCCCAATACCACTCCCTGCCAGCCAGTCAGTGCAGACTCATGGTGACCCTTTAGGACAGGGCAGTGCTGTCTCTGTGAGTTTCCAAGACGGAAACTCTTTACAGAAGGAGAAGCCCATCTATCTCCTGAGGGGCGGCCGGTGGTGTCCAACAGCTGACCTTGTGGTTAGCAACTACTCTTCGGATAAAACTGGCATGAAAAGAGCCTCCTCAATATCTTTTATCATTGTAAGAACTGAACCCTAACTCAAGGTTGGGATCGAATCTGCAAGAATTCTTCCATTGTTCCCGTCAGAGTCTTCTTAGCTCTCAGCTCAAGAGGCAATAATGACCCTTCAAGCTCTTTCGCATCTTTCAGGTACAGAAACAGACTTCGCACGAATGCATAGCGTCCCTTGGTGGAAGACGTCATTCTTTCTCCACCTTTTCTTATTTCTGTATTAGCAAGGACCCAAAGATTTTCATGGAAGGCTCTCAAGCCCCTCAATCTGAAGTCAGGGACTTCCTTCAGCCCTGGTTGCAAAAGAATCTTCCAAGCTCTATGACTCACAGCTGCACACACAGCAGGGTCCCCTCCCCTCTACCCCCTCCCTCTGCTTTAGCATCTCAGAGGTAAGGTTTCCATTATTATCTGCATATTATCCTTATACACACCAAACCTTTCTGTCCCTAATGTAAGAAAAAAAAAAAGATTCCTCAAGGGTTTTGTCCTGTTAAAAGAAGGAACAATACATATTAAGCAAATGAAGCTTGCATTATTCAAATGGTTGGGAGAAATATTTAAGCATTATGCCTAATTTCTCTTGGTTGCTGCTTTGAATAAATGCTTCAGCAGCAGAAGCTGTAAGGGCAGAAATCCAGAGGGAACAGGTGTCAGTAATTCATCATCTTGTCTCCTGTTGTGGTCCCAAATATAAGAGAAATTAACCAACAGCTCTAGATAGCCAACTAATATTTCTCCCTGTCCTGTAAGGATGTTGTCACCTGCTCCATCCCAAGAGCCTGCTACCAACGTTAGGGACCATCAGGTTGTGTGAGTGTAACATGTCCTTGACAACGAACTGAGACATCCCAGTCCCACAGGATAGTCATGTTCATGTTTCCACATGTTTCATTTCCTGTACATCCATCCCACACACAATCCAAAGAAGACCACGTGTGGCCAACTCAAGTGGTCCAGGCTATAAAATACACAGAGACACGCCTTGAGGCGGACAATCATAAGGCATCAAGAT
>NW_022103915.1:42146387-42148638 GCF_000313985.2 Echinops telfairi
CAGGGTCAATGGCTTTGACCCCTCTTATTCATGCACTGACTCACTGAGAGGCCTTAAACAAGTTACTGTATTGTCTGAGTTTCCAAGAATTATAATAGTAACTAATACTGGCATTAAATAAGTTTTCAATAAACAACTTACCCCCTAATCACCAAGGGCATACTTATTCTTTCACAAAACCCAGCCCTAGTACATTCTAGAAGGCTCCAAGGGCAGCCCAACTAATTAGAGTACTAGTCAAAATGTTGGCAGTTGGAACACATTCGAGGTGTCTCAGGAGACAGGCATGACGAGCTACGTCTGAAAGGTCGTGGCTTTGGAAACCTAACGGAGTATTTCTACCCCGCATACACACATGGGTCCTCACGAGTCAAAACTGACTGGCCAGCAACTAACTGCAACAACAACAGACTAGAATTCTGAAACACACACACACACACACACACACACACAATCGCTGCCATTGAGTCAGTGCCAGCTCATAGCAACCCTATAGGACCGGGTAGGACTGCCCCTGTGGGTTTCCAAGACATAACTCTTTATAGGAGTGAAAGTCTCACCTTTCTCCCAAGTAGCAGCTGGTGGTTTTGAACTGCTAACCTTGGGATAGCAGCCCACTGTGTCTTAGGAACCAAGAAAAGAATGCATCATGTTGAATGGACCATGAGAAGTATTTGCCGGAGGCCCTAGAATCAGCAATCAGATAAAGTCTACCAACTGTTCTTGAGCACCAGCAGCACAAAGGCATCAAAATCAAATGCACCGCCTTGGCGTGGCCGACAGTTTCAAACTGCTGACTTCATGGTTAGAGCCCATCACATCACCACCACATCACCAGCGCTCCTGGGGATAAAAGTGTCAGGAACTCATTATCAGCGACCCATCAAGGTCCGAAGGATACCACAGCTCTTGAAACTAACCTAGGGACTTGACTGGTCATCCAGAGGTATCTATATTAGGGGATTTGGAGAATACAGGTCCCTAAATGTGAACCACTTGATGAAATCAAGTCAAGAAGGAGGAGCACTAAAAACAAACAGGTATTTTATTTTATGAGCATCTAATTCAGGGGTCCTCAAACTTTTTAAACAGGGAGCCAGTTCACTGTCCCTCAGACCCATTGGAGGGCTGGACTACAGTTTTAAAAAAACCATGAACAATTTCCTATGCACACCGCACATACCTTATTTTGAAGTAAAAAAACAAAAGGGGGAAAGACACTCGGCGGGCCGCATGTGGCCCGGGGGCTGTAGTTTGAGGACCCCTGATCTAATTAATTGGCTTAATAATTGCTTAATCAGTATTTCTGTTCTACCTCCTAATTTGTTGCACAGTGCCTGGCAGTCTGAAGAGCTTGCAGTTGGCCATTCAAGGTGTGCAATCGGCCTCCCTCACCTGGAGCACGAAGAGGAGAGGCAGGAATCGGAGGAGGGACTGGCATGGGTGGCTGAAAGCCTCCTTGAACAACTGCCCTCTGGTGCAATTATCTCCTTGCCTTGAGGCCAGAAGAACAATGTAGTGACTTTGTACTGAACTGAAGAGTTGGTCAAAGATTCTGCAGCATGATGTTTATCAAAAGGGAGAAAGTGTAAAGCAGGACTTCAAGTTTTCATGGAATCCAGACTTCCCGGAGCCTCGGAGGCTGGATGGACTCCTGCAACGATCACTCTGCAATGACGTTTAACACATGTCCCCTGAAATCTTCTGAACCCCTACCAAGAGTTTAGCTTAACAAGTAAAGAATGTCTGCCGTGAGCATTACGCTATTTAAAAATCTATCTATCTAGGACCAAATGGATACTTGATTCATTTAGATAAAATGGACTCACTGAGATGATTCTGGGCTATAGAACCTCTGGTGCATCTAGCAAAGTCAAATCAGTCTAGGAATTACCCGTTACAACAGGCCCTGGCGCTAATGTCTTCCTTCTGCCCCAGGGTCACTGGCCGCACTTCACGGATCTGTGATCTTCAGGTCCAGTTCTTCCAGAAGGAGAGGCAGTCCCCCGCCAGCACATGGCTAGTCCTTCGGATGCACCTGCTTACGAGCTCGGTGCTTCAAGACAAGGAGCTGTTTGCTGTAAATGGTAACATTTGAAAGTCTTGTTTGTTATTGTTCTAGATGTCAGGGTTTTCATGTTTTGTTTTTTGTTTTTCATGCTATGGTTTCTATTAGTGCTTCTGAACTTGCTCTTCTTTTGTCTTCCCTTCCTTTTTTCTGTTCTGTTCACCTAAATCAATAAAAGCACTT
>NW_022103915.1:42149274-42151108 GCF_000313985.2 Echinops telfairi
CCCCCTCTTCCCATGCCCTCGGGAACTTTGTAAGCATCTTGACACAACTGCTTACAAAACACCTGCCTTTGATTTTTAGAAACTGGGGTTTATGAAGGGAAAGTGTCTTGCAAACAGTAAACTAAGAGTCTGTTAAATGTCAAAGTGATAAAGTCCTGGCTGGTCCCAACCGCCCTGACACTTGAAAAGTTGCTTTTTTTCCATGCGATGGGGAAGAAGATGATAAAGCGGGACACCCCTGGGAAACCTCTTGTAAATTCCAGCTCCGAGAACCCTGCTTGCCTCCTCTTTGCACCCCCAAAAGGCCCTCTTCAAACACTTTTTTGTTTTTTCACTTTCTAGGACAAGAGATCTGTGTACACAGCAAGCCACGCCTGGGAAACGTCAGAACTGTGGACTCGGCGAGAGTAACTTTCCCTGTGCAACAGAAACGGCTAAAACTAACTGTTTTCAACATGTTTATACACTGTCAGTGCTATTTGCATGCCTTTCATTTTCACTTTAGGATAATCTGCTTCATGGCCACTCGTTTGGGTTTGTGAGTGTGGTTTGGGGCTTTTGTTTTTGTTTTTGGAAAGTGAGCTCCAAATCGTTTGTCCCTCTCGAGGTAAATACCTTTCTTTTGAGCAACTTTTAATTCTAAAGTCCTGGCCATTTCCAAGGAGAGAGAAAGACGATGCTTTCTGCTCCTATAAACAGTTACAGTCTTGGGAACCCACAGGGGCAGCTCTACCCTGACCTGTGGGGTTGCTGGGAGCAGGCACCGACTCAATGGCCATGATCTTGATTTGGGGGGTTGGCCATTTCCAAGACCGAGAAGCTGCTGTAGACGAGATGGGTGGCATTTTTAAGGTAAGAGAGCACAGGCAGGCTTACAAACCTCGTGGCTTGTCCTCCACCAGCACGATCCAGCAAATGACAGTATTTGGTTTGCTCCCCACAAGGCCAGTGGCCTAGAGAGCAGGGTGGGTGGGGGCGGAGGCAGAGCAGGAAGTGACTTCCGGGCTCAGTGGCTCTGGGAGGGCGGCCGTCCTGGGTGGGATGTGCTCTACTAACAGGAAAAACTGGGAAGCTGTGCCGACTCCAGAAAGAAACAGCCTGGCAGGATGAAAGTGTTGCTTTGTTTTGAGTTTTATGTTCTATCCTTTGGCACGATCACACGACGGTTTTCAAATTTACTGGAGACACATACGATGCTGCATGCTTTGAAGAGTTATCTAATGCCAGTGAGCTGAAAGTAAAAGAGAAATGGAGGGGGAGAGAGGAAGGAAACAAAGCGGGAAAGCAAATGAGTGAGGAGATTATCCTTCTCAGAGTCACCCACAGGTTTAACTGTCCTAATCCAGCTGCTTAAGATCCTTGAAACAACACCCTTCCCGGCAGCACAGACAAGCAGCCAACAACAGAACAGACTGTCTCTCTCGTGCCGCACCACACCGCTGTCAAACCAAGTGGCCATTCACTGAGATGGGCAAAGGGAGGACCCACGGCAGTGAAGGGCTAAAAGAGCTGAAGTGGAAAACGCTACGGAAAAACTGCCTGACCGACGGCCTCAGCCCTCTTTTCCCCTTCTAGTTTCCCTTCAATTCGGTGGCCTGTCTGCAGTTCCCTGAGGAAACAGAACGTAAATAAAGGAAAATGAAATCAACCTCTGCAATCAAGAATTTCAAGACTATGTAAAATCCCTCCTAAACACAGGGAGATGGTTATAACCATCGTCACAGGCAGGTGAGCACTCAGACAATGCCATTGATGAGCATCCCGTGAGTCTGATTCGAGTATATTGAAACCTCTCTGCCCATATGAGTAGATGTATACAGCTCCGATAACGGGG
>NW_022103915.1:42152734-42160618 GCF_000313985.2 Echinops telfairi
GTCACCATCCTTCCTTGGAGCTATATTGTAAATTCTAGCCTCGATACCTGGGGGTCTAGTGCCGCACAGGAATGTGTTATCTGTTATGCTAATGAAGGAAGATTAGGGTGAGTCAAGTCACCACCTCGTTTCCTTGAGCGTGTGGGCTACAGACTAGCCGTCATCTTTGGTGTTAAAACAAGAACTAACTTCCAGCTGAAAGCGCCCCCTTCAGAGACAAACTGTCGGCTGCCTGCTTAATTGAGCAAAGCGGGACGTTGGGGTCATGGACTGGCATGGACCGGATCCGGCCCACTTACCATGCACAGACGTGATCAGTGCATCCACTTCCCGACCTTCGGACTTCAGGAGGCAAAACTTCATCTTCATGAAAGCCCCAGTTTGGGCAAGATGCCATCTTTGGGACCCTGCCCCTCTTCCCAACAAAGCGGGAAAGAAGATTTTTACAGAGCTGTGCTTTTAGATTATTTTATAGAATCACATTATGCCGGAGGAGGTGGGGACACTAAAGCCACTAGCACTAGCAAATTCCTGGAGCGCATCAAACTAACAAACCAAGGCTCAGAACACATCCATGAACTGTTGGTTCAAATGTTTAAGCAGCGTTGGTTCCTAACCCAAAGGTTGATGGTTCAAATCCACCTAGTGACTTGGCAGGTGAAACACCAAATGATTGTCTTCCGTAAAGGTGGTTGTTGTTAGATACCCCTGAGTGGAAACAAACTCGTAGCCGCCCAGGGAATAACAGAACGGAAGCCTGCCTGGCCCTGAACTGTCCTCACAATGGTAATGTGTGAGCCACTGGGCCTGCTCTTTTTAACTGGCACTCTGCCAACCATGCATTCTTTTCTCCAGGGACTCATGCCCCCTGATCACCTTGCAGTCTCATCACCCTCATGTCCAAGGAGCAATCTAACTGCACTTCTTCCAAGATGGACTTGTTCATTCCTTGGCAGTTCATGGCCTGTTCAATATTCTTCGCCGCCACCACACTTCAAAGGCGTCATTTCTTCTTCAGTCCTCCCCATAAAGGTTTCAGCTAGGATGCCTGTGGAGGCGTTCCATCCTGTCAAATGGGGCCACCAGGAGCTAAAAACTGAATCAAGAACACCTGACAACAGTTGTCGAAATGATCATTTTCATACTCAAAATCGGATGACTCCTATTACTGACCTTTATTTCTCTTATCTGGGAGCTTCTCAGAGAAAAAGAGCATCCTTCCATTCCCCACAATCCAACTATATTGCATAATTTACCAAGATTTGCACAGGGCATAAAGCAAAAGATTAGTAAAAATCCAATTCATTTAATAAATCACCGTGTGTGTGAATACAGATTCTGATACACAAAACTTAGTTTAAGTGCCGGACTTAAAATATATCTATGTCTTTGAGATTATGATTTTCGTACTAGAATATAAAGAAAATACTTATTCAGCAGAATTTTTTGAGTTTCAAACTCCCCCTCATCACAATCTCTGTCCTTTTCGGGTGCATATTTCTCTTCAGTGCTCCACTGTTACAGAACCACTTTTACCATGAACCACAGACCTGCATGGCTACATGGGGAGTTCTTGCTTGACAGCTGAACTTCCTCCCCCATCAACGCTTAGAGTTCTGACAGGTTAATAGGGATATAGGCAAGGTTCAAATGTAGCTGTTGTGTGATTTGGAATCTGCCGGGCTTAGGGTTTCAGCCAGCAATGTAACTCTTAAACAAGCATTCACTTGTTGAAAGGCGGTTGAATCAATCAACCAGGGAAAGAGAAAAGGTCTGAAAAACAGGTTCGGTTTCTAAAACAGCAAAACCTCAAACTGTGAAGTCACCCCTTTCCCTTGTTTTCCATGTGACCTGCTGGGGAACCTGCCAAGCACAAGATCCATTTCATTTTGAAACATAGCAGAACGTTCCCACCTGAAGAGAAACAACCACCTCTGTTTCAGAGTGTTCCCTGAAGATACATAGTTGCCAATCTGTGGACACATTTTAAGATCTGATGCAAGGTCCTATCATTTTAGGAACAGAACAGAATGCACTTCTGTGTATACTCAATTCTCTTTGTTGTTCCTTGTAACTTGTACAGAACCCTCCGGAATGTGTCTAGCCTTGGGAAGAAGGGACCTAGTTCTAGTTCTGAGATTATTTTTTTCTTTACTATATCTCCTAGTTCACCAAAGTGTTGAGAAACTACATACTCCCTGTCAAGACAAGATTTCCTACATTAAAATCTCTTCTTAGCCCTTACCTCCTGTGACTCAGATGATCAAACCCTTACATTTTCATTTCACTGAATTTCAGGCTACCGTGTCAGGTCTCTAAGAAGTATTTTTTTCTGGACTTAAAGCCTCCCTCATGCAAATATCCTGGATCTAAAACACAACACAGAGCTCTCGCCACAGCTCTTTCCTCTGCAGAGGGAAGCAATTAGAACATTCACAGGAAAATGTATCATGCCTTCAATCAGACCTTTTACTCAAGCCTATAAAACAGACACCACATGCCTGATTGAAGCATCCTCAGACAGGTTAAGTACCTTGCCCAAGACCAAGGCCACACAGCAAAGACTTGCTTGAACCCAAGTGTGTGAGTCTCCAATACCCAGGCCCTTAAACACTACAATAAGAAACTCTTAATGGCCAAGTCAGATCCTATCGACTCACCCCATGACTACAGAGAGAAAATTACCATGGCACGTAAAAGAGGGCGTCAAAAAGTTCATAGAAAAATGGAATTAAAAATAATGGAATTTTCCCATAAATTTGCTCAAGTCCCCCACCCCCAAATATTATCTGAGCATTCAACATAGGAAATAATGAACAGATAAATATAGTAACCCAACCAAAATGAATTTGTAAATTAGCTTAAACTCTCAATCTTCTGCCCTTCCTCCCAAGAAAAATAAAAAATAAAGATAGAACATGTCTTTGCCCACTGGTGCAGTTAACTGGAGAACTTGTGTAATAAATTAACTAACAGAACTGGTTTAGCAACAAATGAGAAGTTCAAGGTCTCCAAATTCTAATCCTGGGTATGTCACTGATTTAAAAGGTGATCCAGAAGCATTTAAGTTACGTTAAACTTGGTGTTTGCGGGGCATTCACAAGCACAGGCTAAAGAAACATGTGTGTCTCAATAACAAACTCTCCTGCTGAATATCTAGGTGAAAGGGGGATTCAAATTCTAGGTCCTGGGCCAAGGTTTCAAGTGTTCAAAAAGGTCCCATGGGATAGACACACAGCTGTCCATGGTGACCGTTTCTAGGAAGAAAGACTGTCGTAGTGGAAAGTGAAAATAAATATGGCATAAAGCTTTTAACATTTTGGGGGGTAATTTTTAATTCAACATTCTTTATTTTGGGGGAGGCTTTTAACATTTTAAAATATATCTCTTTATTTGTTTATGGATTTTTGTGATAACAATTAAAAATAAAGCTCACAAGGTCAGACTTCATCTCTACCTGCATTCACGAGTGTGGCTACAGGAGTGCCCGTTTCATTGTCTAATGGAGGGGGTAGCTCCTGGGGAAAAGGCATCATTTTAATTGCCCGTGTTGTCCTCAACCAGGACAAGATTCCTTAGAGTTTTTTGTTTTGGGTTTTTTGGGGTTTTTTTTGGCTCCTTAGAGTTTGGACCCACTCCAGCCCCAATGCTTGCACCTCATCAGAAGAGATAAAATATCTTAACAGACATCCACCTTCGAGTGACCCTATAAGGGAGAACGAGTAGAATTTGAGAAAGAACATAGGAAACTAAATTCCTTCAACAGTTCTCAGGTAACAAAGAGATTGGGGGTGATTCTCTCCTGAGCATTCAACATACGAATGAATATGAAACAGGTGCCTGCAGGTGAAAACACTAATGGGAAAACAATGCATGGAGAGAGAAGCCAGCTGCCTCACTTCTCACTCATGGATTCGCCCAAGCTCTCACGCTTCTCTTGCTCCGAAGAACTTGAAGAAAAAGAGAAAAATGAGATTAAGATGGAGGTTTAAATAAAGTCAGGCCTCTTCCTTCATCCACAATCATCATCCACATGGGCATGTTGAGCACTGAGCTAAATAATGTGTGAAGACACTTAGCATATACAACCTGGCACATAACAGCGACACAGTAAGTGTTCGTTTCCTTCCTTCAGAACTGGATTTCCAACTGCCATCCAGATGTCCCACTAATCCCCCAGCTTAGAAGTCCCAGAGCACACCCCACGACCAGACCACCCAGGGCCTCTCTCAACTTGGCCTCCTATGCTTCCTGGCTCCCAACATTCTCTTTGTTGCCTAGTTGAGGATTCTCTCCCTTCCATCTCCTTCCAACGGACTCTTCTCAGACTTTCCTCATCACTCACCTGGGTTTCTGATAACAGCCATGTCCTTGATCTCCCTGTCTGTCCACTAAGTCTTTGAAAACATTAGCTTGAAGCAACGCTCACACCACTCACTCAGCTCCCCACGGGCTTGCTTTGGTTCCCCACTGACCATAAGAATGCAATCCAAACATGCTCATCTGCAAAGCTCTTTGAATCAGGACGTCCTGCCACAAACCCTGGGCTTTAGTTTGCTTTTATTCTTTAGCCTGCAAAACATTCTCCACCAACACTAAAACCAAAAACCAAACTCACTGCCATAAAGCCCATGCTGATGCGCAGCAACCCCATGTCGGATTGCCAAGGGTGTCAACCTCAATGGGAGCAGATAGCCTCGTCTTTCTCCCTCAGAGCAGCTGTTGGGTGTGAACTGCTGACCTTAGAGTTGGAGCTCATAACTCACGACACCACCAAGTCTCCTCTCTACAAAATTCACTCACTCACTGCCAACAATCAATTCCCACTCCCAGCAGACAAGAAGTCAGGGCATAATTGCCCCTGTGGGTTCCTGAGACGATAACTATTGATAGGAGTGGAAAGCCTCTACAAAATTAGAGGGCCCTAATTTCCCCAAAGTTGGTGCTAATCATCACTTTTGCTGTGTGTACCCACAGCACTTCACTTGTACTTCAATTGCCATCTCTTTCATTCTGGCTTGTTCTGTAGTTATTTGTTTTAAGATCTCTGCAATTTCTGAAGAAGCCATGTCTGATTCTTTTCTGAATGCCCCTGAACATGAACCGTTGAATTGAAGGTAATAACTGGGATGTTTACGTGTTCAGTATTATAGGCTCTGTGCTATCTTTTACCTGCATCTCAATTACATGCATAGCATTCCCATTGCCAACCAGTCAAATCTGACTCTTGTCGACCCTGTAAGACAGAGAATTGCCCCCACGAGGGTCCCAAGGCTATAATATGTATGAAGTCAGACTGCTACATCTTTCTCCCATGCTGGAATCTAACTACCAACCTTTTGGGGAGTAGTCTGGCACTTAACCACTACATCCCTTAACACTCCTATGAAGTAGGTGATATTTTAACCTCAGTTTTACAGATGAGGAAACCACTTACTCTACGGCAAACCCATGATTTAAACTAAGGTCAATCAGATTCAGAAGCCACAGTCTTACCCAGTACACCACATCACAGACATTTGGAAAAGTCACCGCTTCTTTGAGCACTTAGGCACAAGGAAGCATCGTTTGATCAAGACCTGCTTAGATAGTCTACCCGATCACTACCTGAGGTCATTTTGGTTTGCTTCTCCCCCAGCTATATAAACAAGCAGGTACACAGCCTGCCAGGGGCATGGCTGTGGTTTTTCTCCTTTCCTACTCCTGCCAAAGAGAGAGATGAAAGGAAAAACTATATATGTGTCAAAGGTATATACAGAATGACCAATGAGTCTCTACCTTGCAACAGGCAAGTGTAAGCTGGAAAACTATGTTGGATCATTGTAAATGTGTGTTCCCTGCCCCAACCTGAAAGCAGCTGCAGTTGCTAAGAAAGCAGCTGGCTGACTGCGAGACAACATAATGACTCACCCGTGGAACGAGCTTACCCTCCAGAACCATCCCCACCAGAAAGCCCGTGTGATTCAATCATCAACCTGTGCTTACAAACGGGCAGGAGGGCCTTTTCATACCCTCAGTGCTGGACTAAAAGCTATTTATAAAATTAATTATTACTCAACTGGGTTGAAGCTTCCTATAAGGAAAAAAGCGCAAGGACTACAAAGGCAACCCTTTCTGTTCAAGTCAGGTTTATTAACAGAGGAAACATTTCCCTTACCGAGGCTAGTCTCACCGGAGAATGCCAGTCATCTCTCCTTCGCCAAAACACAAGGGTGGGAGAAACACATCTTTAACCCTTTAATAAGCTGAGGTGAAGAGAGTCGTTACTCTTTTATTTCTTTATTTTCTGTCTGAATCACCTGCTCTGATTTTTTAATATGCATTAATCAAACAACCCAATCATACCCTGGCCATAATCTCCCATAACGCTAAGCGCTCAGACACATGTGAGTTTTATAATCTGCCTGAGTTGAGGGTGTGGGGGACCATCACGAATAGCTTGATTTGCTTTGTTGAAGTCTGCATTTAAGATAAAAATTACTTGTAAGTAGCGTTTTTTAAAAACAAGGGACGTAGCTAGCACCTATGATCTGATCCATTAAGTCAAGTTCCATGTAGAAGGAGCGCAACATGAAGATCCTACTTGTAAGTGACACAATCAGTTTCCCCCCCAGGATATTGCAGCCTGCACTCCACATCCAAGTGAGAGGGCAGGGGTGCCATCCCTATGTAAATCAATCCTGCCCCTCCCCAAACATGAGGAGGTCTCTGAGCCTCATCTGACTAAATAGGTTATCTCTTACCTTGATAAAGACTACAAACTTACTAAGATGAATGAATTTTTTTAAAAGATGCATTGTTCATCTCTAAACGTTGAGTACTTTTTCTTTCTAAATGAGGCAACATAATTGCTAAAATGAGTACTGAGAGCTTTTAATTTAAATATATTAAGACTCTGCCAACAATCTGTAACACCTTCTTATAATACCTACCTTCATGCACACACACACACACACACACACACACACACACACCCTTTCAAATGAAAGTTACCCTTCAAGGACAAGATTTCGGTTTTGGCAGGAGCTAGGTGCATGTTCTTACTATTCTGTAATACTATCAGGTGAACACTCCTAGCATGATTATAAGGAGATTTAAAGTATTTTAATAAAACGTATTCATAGTGCATGAGGGTACGTAAAACAGCAATGTTCCCAATGTTCCAGTTCATCTGGGCTCGTGTTTATGTGAAACAGCACATTGATGCCTGTCTTGTCAGCATGGGGTTGCTGCAGACAAGTTCTCTCATTAGCACAATTGCCATAGTCTCATTAGCGTAAACTTCAAAAGTAAAACATCTGATCAGCTAAAGAAAGACTAAAACTCAGAGCAAGCACAGGGACAACAAATGGATGGCCAGTTCTGGAGAGCTCTGAGAAGTGCCGCTCAGATGGATGCTTTCAATCAAACAAGGGCACTTGCAAACAGAAGCCCAAGGTGCCCATCTGTCAATGTGTTCCGTGGACCCAAGGAGCAATCATGGAGAGATTCCATGTCCTTCATCTCACAAAACCATCCATCCAGACGAAAAAGGAGATTGCTTTCCAAGTCACCTTTCAAAGTGTCTCAGAGTTTGGAGAAGGTCCACACAGCTGAACCCATCCATGCCTTCCCCTCACTAACGCCTTCCTTCCAAGGTTCCGCCCTAAGGAAGTGAAAGACAGCCCACTCAGCAGGGCTGGCTGGGAGCAGCCGCTCCTTCTGGATGTCTGAGCGTTCCAGTGCATCTGCTATGTATCTGTTACAATACTCAGACCTATGGATTTACTTTAGCAAAAGGAATTAAACTCTGAACAATGAACACAGGATACCATATATACTCGAGTATAAGCCTACCCGAATATCAGCGAGGCACCGAATGTTACCACAAAAAACTGCATTAAA
>NW_022103915.1:42161136-42163148 GCF_000313985.2 Echinops telfairi
AAGAACTCTCAAAACTGAGTCAGGAAGTAACCAACCCAATAAAAAATGGACAAACTATTTTGAACAAAGGCTCGCATCAGAGCTTCAAGTCTCAAGTCCTTGGTGTGAGGGAGGCTGCAGCCGCAGCGGAAGCCTGGACTCCGTTTTGAAGCCTGGCCCTGCGCCATCCTCACAACTGTTCTCATGCCCGAGCCCATGTGGTTGCAGGCCGGTGTCCATCCATCGCCTTGAGGGGCTTCCTCTTTTTTGCTGCCCCTCGAAATCTTGACAGAAGTAGAAAGCCTCATCTTTCTCCCAAGGAGAGGCTGGTGATTTCAACTGACCTTGAGGTCAGCAGCCCAGCCTGTACCCTACAAGTCCCAGGCAAGCCCAGGGAAAGGGGTCAATGAAGTGAAATGACCTGTCAAATGAATGGAGGGGATCATGCAAATAGGGCGTATAAAATTCTAACATGGGGATTGGTCAAACCAGGTCTTACCACCTGGTGGAGTATAAAACGAACCATCTCAGCAGGAGGAATGGAGGATCCCATGAAAACTACTGAGAATGAGGAGCTAAAAGCAAAATGTCCCTTTGGACCTTGAGATTCAATGCCCAGAGAGGCATGAAACGGGAGAGTACAGCTGAGAGCCTTTGGGCAGGAGGCTGGCTTAGAGTGGGGTGCCTTCTGGGAATTTATCAGTGCTGAAGGAGCTTGTCAAGGGGCTGAGAATTTGGGACCAGACAGTAGGCTGAGAAGAGGCTGTCTTGACCACAGAACTGACGACGTCTGATCCTGACTTGCAAACCTCTAATGTCCCTAATAAACGCCATAATGGTAAGTATCGTCTGAGAGTTCTGTGTGGCCACTGCCATGGATTGTCCAACCCACTGAGAAGCAGAGTGCGTGGAAGGGACGGCTGTGGTCAGAATAGCGTAAAGACGGTTGGAAGGTGGAGATGTATTTGACCTCTGCCTCATGGAAATCAGCCTCGTGTGAATCTGGAGCCAGGTTCTCCCGCCCCCTTTGTGTCATGATGGGGGGCGGGCATTAGACACTGCCACCATGTCACTCTTGCAAGTCGTCTGCCCTCAGGAGGAGTGTGCTTCTAAGTAGATGAACGGGCCTACGAAAGACCTCACAGAGAAAAAACCAGGGAACTTGCCGAGGCATTTACCAAAAGCAGCCAATGTTATCTGATTTAAGTTAAAGGTTGGGGGTTCTGACTCGGGGTCACAAGATCACAAACAGGACACCGGTCATCAAACAGCCCCCCGTCTGTGGCCTATTCAGTTCAGCTGAGGAACTTGATCTGCGGCTAGTCATGATCTCGTTACAATTTCCTTTGTTTTCCAACCTGCAGGAGGGCTTCAAAAAGTTCCTGCATGGAGTTCCATTCGTTTTCATTTCCATTTTTCCAGGATTTTTTCCAGTCCCTTCGTCTATACAAAGACCATGGCTGAGAGTCACTGGTCTCCATTGGTCTCTGTACTGTGCACACGCTGCTATCCTATATCCACACAATTATGTTTCGTTTTGTCTTTGTCCTGTGTAAAAGCTTAAGCGAAAGAGTCTCTATAGAACATGCTTGAATCTGGAGTGTTTTTCCTCTAGCTAGCCCCTCACCAGCAGCTCCATGGGCAAAAAGGAGGGTTTCTACTCCCATAAAGAGTTGCAGCCTTGGTGCAGTGTAGCACCGATGAAACGCACAACTCTCTTCTATCAATGATTCTCAATCTGTGGGTTGCGACCCCTTAGGGGGGTCAAATGATCCTTTCACAGGGGTCATAACAGTAGCAAAATTATAGTCATGAAGTAGCAACGAAAATAATTGTATGGTTGGGGGGGTCACCATGACATGAGGAACTGTATTAAAGGGTCGCAGCATTAGGAAGGTTGAGATCCACTGCTCTAGATCTTTGATGCTTCCTCCCCTCACTCCTCTATCATAACCCAAATTCCATTTTACAAATCCAGCTAGACCAGAGCATGTACACTGCAACAGATAAGAACTGGAAACACAGGGAATCCA
>NW_022103915.1:42163871-42165400 GCF_000313985.2 Echinops telfairi
GCTGGAAGGATTTGAAACAACTAGAATCCTCACACACCGCTTTGGGAATGTAAAATGGTCTAACCAGTTTGGAAAAGCTTGGTATTTTCTTAACGAGCTAAACGTATTGCTTACTGTCTGATCCAGTCATTCCACGCTTGTGCTGTTTCCCAAGGGAAATGAGAGCCTGTGCCCAAAGACGTGCACAGTACGGTCTCAGTAGTAGCTTTATGTTTCACAGGCCAACACTGGGAGGAACCCCGTTGCATGAGTGGATAAACGAACAGTGG
Source organism: Echinops telfairi (assembly GCF_000313985.2). Taxonomy (NCBI): domain Eukaryota; kingdom Metazoa; phylum Chordata; class Mammalia; order Afrosoricida; family Tenrecidae; genus Echinops; species Echinops telfairi. Next base: position 42,164,141 of record NW_022103915.1, read on the forward strand.
TCCGTCGATACAGAAGGGATACCAGTCAGCTATTCAGAGGAATGGGCTCCTGATGCTCTCAACAAGTGGTTAAGATCGACGAAAGAAGTCAGACAACAGAGAGAACAGACGGTCTGATTCCACTGACTTAAAATTCTAAACAAGCAAATGAACCCCGAGAGTCAGGAAGATGCTCTCTGATCTGAGGAAGGAGGCTGTTGGCTACAGGAAGGGGCCTGAAGGAGACATCGTGTCCCTGGCGTACGCACTAGTCAGAAACCCATCAGCTTTGGCACTTCAAACAGCAGTTCACGGTGGGAATTACACTCAGGAACGTTGTCTAGGAAAGCATTACACCAAACCAGAGCATGCAGGCAGTGTTATGGTAACCCCACCAAAAGAGAGCCTAGCTTGCAGGCTTTACCTGTGAGTGACATCACACTATTCGAGACACAACCCTTCATTGGTGAAAAGAAAGAAAGAAAGAGGGCATATGGCACACGGGTCATCAGTATATGTGAGAGCAGGTCCTTTGTCTCGTAAAACACACAGTGAACCCCAAAGAAAAGGTTATTGTACAAAACACCAACATGGTTTCTTAATGAAGATATCGTTAACCTGAAGCATTTCAGAATAATTTTTTTTTTTTTTAGGGAAAGAAAAACAGCAACAATTTTTCGTTGTTCCAATCTAGCCTGTCCTTAGCCCTGGTGAGGAGAAAGACAGGGCTCGCTGTTCCGATCAAGAATTACGGTCTCCGAAAATCACAGGGGCAATGCTTCCCTGTCCTATAAGGCCACTTTAAGTCAGGATAAACTCAATGCCAGTGAGTTTGATTAATCTCTTAACTTTCAAGTCAGTGGTTCAAACCCACCAGCTGCTTTCCAAGGGATAACGACGACGCTGTCTGCCCCTGAAAGATTTACAGTCTGGGGAATGTAAGGGCGGGCACTGCAAGTCAGATCGGCTCAGTGGCAAGAGACCTGGGTGTGGGTTTGGCTTGGGGCAGAATTAGGTGCCTCCTCCTACAATCTCCCCAGGAATACATCTCTTCTGCTGCCATGTGAATACTGCAATGGCTCCTCTCCCCACTAGATGAACTACATCACAATAGGAACTATGTCTTTGATCTTGGCACAGTGGTCAAATGTAAGTGTGAGAACCTGGCTTCTGTCCTAACTTCTGACATTCATTTACTGCATAACTCAAAAAGTTACTTAGTTTCTCAGACACCTAGTTTTTCAAACCATAAAATAGGACTAATAGGCTACCTACAATAGT
>NW_022103915.1:42167228-42169658 GCF_000313985.2 Echinops telfairi
GGCTACATATATACAAATATGTCTGATACAATTGATATATGGATTGTTATGAGCTGTAAGAGCCTCCAATAAAATAATCTTTTAATAAAGAGTTATATAGTGAGCCACAACCACCAAAGTTACAGTCCCGGAAACCCACAGAGCCAGATCTACCCTAACATCTAGACCTAGTGGGTTGCTGTGAGTCAGTGTTGACTAGACGGCAGTGAGTGTGGCTTGGTTTGGATCCCTCTGGTTGGCTTCACTCTGCCATCAGCCACAATGACCTCTCATGGGCACCCACATCAACCCACAGTCAAGTTCTTTCTGGACCCAAGGCCTTCGCACACACTATAGGCTCCGCCTGATCATCTTCCATCTCTCCTAATCATAGCCTCCTACCCTTGTCGGGACAAACAGAAATGAGAACCATGAAGTTTTCATTCTCCCCGTTGGAAATTCAGAAAGATACTCCTCTCCTCCCTCTGCTCCTTCAGAATTCACTGACAATAACTTGTAATAGTAAAGATCGCTCTTTGTCTTTCTAGAAAGCATGTAAATAAAGGATGTCTCCTCAGGACCTAACAGGCATCTTTTCTCAAGCCGAATCATCTCGGAAGACCATGCCCCTAGTTTGCTGAGAGGAGATAAGCCAAACTTCAGGTGTGTGACCATGATATGGGAAAATCAGCAAGTTTATCTTAACCTGAAAGGTAAAGAGTTGCATCCACTCGGCTCTTTGTGTCTTTGCGATCTCTTCAGCAGAGTACCTGTGAGGCAGCACACTCTGGTTTAATGCTTATCCAATCGTCACAACTGTCCTTCCCCTTTGATACATGTGGACAAGTTGTCTGGGTTGGAGCTGGGTTTTTTCAGGTGCCATTGAGTAGGTTCTGCCTCACAGTGACCCTGTGTACAACACAATGAAACAATGTCGGGTCCCGCTCACCCTCACCATTGTTCTTCCGTTTGAGCCCGTGATTGCAGCCACTGCGTCACTGCACACTGTTGAGAGCCTGCCTCTTTTCCGCTGCCCGTTCACGTCACGGTGTTCTTTGCCAGGGACTGGTCTCTCGTGACAACACATCCACAGTACATGAGACCCATCTCCCCACTCTTGCCTCTAAGGAGCATTCGGGATGTACCTCTTCCAAGATAGATCTGTTCGTTCTTTTTTGTTCTTTTTTCTGCTTGTTCTTTTAGCAGTCCATGGTACTTGTGACAGTCTTCACCAAAGCCATCTTTCAAAAGCATCGATTCTTCTTCTGTCTTCCCTTTTCAATGTCCAACTTTCGCATGCATCTGAGGCCATTGCAAACACCGTGGTTTGGGTCGGGTCCCCCTTAGTCCTCAAAGTAGCATCCTTGCTTTTCAGTACTTTGAAGGGGTCTTGTGCACCAGATTTACAACTCGTCATTTGTTCTCTTGCCTGCTGCTTCCATGTGCATTGATTGTGGATACGAGCAAGACAAACTCCTTGGCAACTTCAACCTTTGCTCCGTGTATCACGTTACCTATTAGTCCAGTTGTGAGAATGTTGGTCTTTTTACATTACAGTCGTCATCCACATTGAAGGGTGCGATCCGTGATCTTCATCAGCAAGTGCGTCAAGTCCTCCTCACTTGCAGCAAGCAAGGTTGTGTCATCTGCAGAGTGGAGATTATTAAACATCCTCCAGTCCTGAGGCCACATTCTTCTTTACATAGTCCAGCTTCTCTGATCACTGGCTCAGCATACAGACTGAATGAGTATTGTGAGAGGACACGAAGCTAATGCACATCTTTCCTCATTTTAAACCATGCCCTATTCCCGTGTTCTGTCTGCATAATTTGCCTTTTGATTCATGTGCGTGACCACAATGAAGGGTTCTGGAATTTCCATTCTTCTCGCGGTTCCCCAGAATTTGTTGTGGTCCACACAGTCGAGTGCTTTTACATAGGTTGGGCGTAGATACTCCTTTTTACCAACACCGCCCAATGATATGGCTAGCTCCTTCTCATCTCCAAGTCTAACCTAAAACTCTTTTGACAATTAACACCGGGGGCCCTGGTTATTCTATGGCTCACTACTCCAGTGTTGCCTTCATTCCAATCAACAATGTTCCTTAAACAAATATTTACTCAGGACATACTATTTGCCAGGAGCTATTCCAGATTCTGAGGAGTCAGCAATGACAGAAACGGTTCCCACGTGCATACAATCCAGTGAGTGGAGACAGACAACACAAAAGGAATGAAATATACAGCATGCTATTTTTAGTGTGCTAGAGCTTAAATACTCAACACCAAGTTTGCAGAAGGCTACAACTTACAGGGGGAGCCCTAAATGCATTTTGAGTCTCTACACAGATTCAGCCTCCATTGAATTCTTTCTGACCACTGACTAACAAAATAAAAAGGTTTGCCCTCGGCAGTTTGCTGCTACTCCCCTGGCCAGCCCAGGGAGGGGCAG
>NW_022103915.1:42169758-42174238 GCF_000313985.2 Echinops telfairi
AGCATCGATTCTTCTTCTGTCTTCCCTTTTCAATGTCCAACTTTCGCATGCATCTGAGGCCATTGCAAACACCGTGGTTTGGGTCGGGTCCCCCTTAGTCCTCAAAGTAGCATCCTTGCTTTTCAGTACTTTGAAGGGGTCTTGTGCACCAGATTTACAACTCGTCATTTGTTCTCTTGCCTGCTGCTTCCATGTGCATTGATTGTGGATACGAGCAAGACAAACTCCTTGGCAACTTCAACCTTTGCTCCGTGTATCACGTTACCTATTAGTCCAGTTGTGAGAATGTTGGTCTTTTTTACATTACAGTCGTCATCCATATTGAAGGCTGCTTCATCAGCAAGTGAGTCAAGTCCTCCTCACTTGCAGCAAGCAAGGTTGTGTCATCTGCAGAGTGGAGATTATTAAACATCCTCCAGTCCTGAGGCCACATTCTTCTTTACATAATCCAGCTTCTCTGATCACTGGCTCAGCATACAGACTAAATGAGTATTGTGAGAGGACACGAAGCTAATGCACATCTTTCCTCATTTTAAACCATGCCCTATTCCCGTGTTCTGTCTGCATAATTTGCCTTTTGATTCATGTGCGTGACCACAATGAAGGGTTCTGGAATTTCCATTCTTCTCGCGGTTCCCCAGAATTTGTTGTGGTCCACACAGTCGAGTGCTTTTACATAGGTTGGGCGTAGATACTCCTTTTTACCAACACCGCCCAATGATATGGCTAGCTCCTTCTCATCTCCAAGTCTAACCTAAAACTCTTTTGACAATTAACACCGGGGGCCCTGGTTATTCTATGGCTCACTACTCCAGTGTTGCCTTCATTCCAATCAACAATGTTCCTTAAACAAATATTTACTCAGGACATACTATTTGCCAGGAGCTATTCCAGATTCTGAGGAGTCAGCAATGACAGAAACGGTTCCCACGTGCATACAATCCAGTGAGTGGAGACAGACAACACAAAAGGAATGAAATATACAGCATGCTATTTTTAGTGTGCTAGAGCTTAAATACTCAACACCAAGTTTGCAGAAGGCTACAACTTACAGGGGGAGCCCTAAATGCATTTTGAGTCTCTACACAGATTCAGCCTCCATTGAATTCTTTCTGACCACTGACTAACAAAATAAAAAGGTTTGCCCTCGGCAGTTTGCTGCTACTCCCCTGGCCAGCCCAGGGAGGGGCAGTCTAGTCCTCAGGAACTACCAGGGTGTGCCCTGGATGGAAATTGGGGTGCTAGAGCCATGGAGTCAGGAGTCACACTCTGACCTGGCCAGAGGGCCCTGAACCAGCCTTATAAAATACCGTTCTAATCAGTGCCAGTGTATACATCCCAAGCCTGGCCTCTTTCCCATTTCTGTCATCTCACCTGTGACAGTAATGCCCTGATCTGCCACTAATCATGATTTTGTGACAATCCCTTGTGCTTACGTGTCCCATCTAAGTAGTCCATGCAGCTGTAAATTCTTGTACACCAGTACAGCCTCGTGCTGATGATCTCCTTCATCCAGATGGTTCATTTTTGTCTTTGTCTTCTCTTTGCCTTGTTTGCGCCTTAATAAGTGGGTGGCGTAGTAGCTACAAGTTGAGTTACTAACTGCAAGATCGGCAGTTCGAAACCACTAGCCGCTCTGCTTGAGAAAGTTGGAGCTTTCTGCTCCCATAAAGAGTTACCTTCTCAGAAACCCACAGGGGCAGTTCTGCCCTGCCCTATGGGGCGGCCACAAGTCAGAATCAACTCAATGGCAGTGAGTTCAGTTTGTTTCTTATCAATCTGTGGAAGCAGAAGCTTCAAGTCCTCCTCACTTTTAGTAAGCAAGGTTGTGTCATCTGCATATTGTTAATAAGCCTTCCTCCAATACTGATGCCACATTCTTCTTCATGTAACCCACTGGTTCTCAACTGTGGGTTGTGACCCCTTTGGGGGGTCGAACAACCCTTTCACAGGGGTTTCCCGATTCATAACAGTAGCAAAATGAGTGATGAAGTAGCAATGAAAATAATTTTATGGTTGGGGGGGGGTGTGTCACCACAACATAAGGAACTGTACTAAAGGGCCGCAGCATTAGGAAGGTTGAGAACCACTGATATAACCCATTTTCTCTGATTATTTGCTTGGCATACAGATTCAATACCTTGCTAGATTTTAAACCATGCCGCATTCCCTCGTTCTGTTTACACAAATGTTCTCCCTTTGGCTCGGACTCATAGTGACCCCATTAATAATAGATGGAAATACTGCCTCGCCATCTTCACAGTTGTCAAGTTTGCACCCATGTTACACTCACTGTGGAGCAGATGGTCGGGAGTGCTAAGGAGAAACACTAAGGGGCAAGGGCAGTTGCTAGAGTGGTTGGACTTATCTGGAGGTCCGAGAACACTAAGGGGGCAGTGATTGAAAGGTAGGATTCTCAGCTTCCATTAGGGAGACACAGTAAGATCCCTGGACAGTGCGTCTAATGTGCTGTCACCACCTACCTGTCAACAGAGGCTGTGTGTTGCTATGGTACAGACCAGGTGTAGTGGGGCTTCCAGACTAAAGGAGAAAGGCCTGGTGATTTATTTCCAAAAATAGCCAATGAAAGCAATGGGCTGTTCTGGAACCAATCAGGGCTGGGCAGCATTTCGGTCCATGGCACAAGGGGTCACCACGAGTTACAGGCCACAGTGGTGAAGACTTCTGAGAATGTAGCATGGAGGGAAGACGTGAAGGAGGTGTGAGGGAGAGCCACGTACCAGACAGAGGGGAGGGCACAGAAGGCAGCCTGAGTGAGGAGAACAGCAGAAGATGAGACCAGAAGGTGAAGAGGACTGGGGAGAGGGGGCTGGGGACAACTGCCACGTCTTTGCTTTTCCTTCCCGCTGAGCTGGGAAATCATGGAAGAGTCAGAAGCGAGAAGCGATGTGATCTGATTTGCATTTTGAAAGCTGCCATTATGTAACGATGTGCTTCATTTTGTCTGTCCATGAGCTCAGGGCAGATACCACAGCTATCTCGTGCGCCATTCACACCCCAGTGCCCACCACAAATACATTGTGTGTACTCAAGACATTCTTGCTCCATGAATTTGGCAACTGATGTAAAGCATTTACTGGCACAAAAGAAGCATGCCACCGATGGTAACCATTATTATTTGGACCCTTGGTGTCCAGCACAGTGGCTGTCACATGGTAGGAACTTGTCTGAGTACATGAATCAATGGTTTCTTAAAATGACAGAAAATCCACATTTAAAGCATGAAGAGTTAAAATGAGAGCTTTTCCCCTTTTGCCTTCTTAAAACATGGCAAATTTAGTTTTTAATTTTTACATTAAACTCAACTCTGCCACTGAGGGGACAACCCCAACAATCCCCCTGTGACTTCATTCTCCAAGGGCATCGCAAGATCCTCCCACACACACAATGGGCACTACGCTATTAAAATGCTTGTCTAATTTCTAATGAGGTAAAATTATTCACCCGCTTTTTTGTTCAACAATGCATGAGAAAGACCTGACTCAAATCCATGCAAACTGATATTGATTTTTGTTTTTTTATTTTGATTTTTGGTGAATTCAAATATGATTTGTTCACTCAAACCTGTGGTCAAAGAACTAAAACTCTCTTGACTGAACATCTCAAGTCTTCATCAAAAGGGGGCGGGGTGGAGATTTACTGAGATTACACCTGTTACCTTGGTCCTGTAGGGTGCTGGGAGGAGTGCATGTGGAGCGAAGATGAGGGGGGCACCTAAGAGCATCCAGTCATTATCTCAGGAAAAGCCCTCAATGAGCTCAGCCCAGCTTCACTGAGAGAAAACGACAAGAGCCCTGCATTCACTATATAAAAACACACCGCAGGAGGCATCCCTTAGGAAGGGAACACGCCCACTGATGCCTTTTATGATGTCCCGGCCACGGGGTTAGGAGGGCCAAGGAGGGCTCCGACCCTAAACTGTTTCTCAGCCCTAGAAGTGACCGATCCATCTTAAAATATCTGCAACAAGCTTTGGAAGCGCTTAGACCAGCAGATGAAAGTTGCATGAAATCAAACAAACTTACTTAAAAAAAAAAAAAGGGGCGGGGGGGCCACGCCAGAGCAGGGCATCTGGGAAGCAGCTCCCCAGCTCGTCTCGGACTTGCCGGAGCTTGTAGGCAACCGAGCCTGCCGGTGTCTCGCTCGGGCGCTCCCTCCTCGAGGGGAGGGCGCATAATAACTTTGGGAAATAACAGGCGTCCACAAAAGGCAACGGCTACCCAGGGCTGCTCAGCCCCCATCAGATCGGGCGCCCAGGCGGCTTCCAGCAGCCCGCCCGCCCTCCGGCCACCGGGGCCAAACCACCCGGGACCAGAAGGTGCGATCGCCAGACCCTAAAGGCAATTTCAGACAACAAAGACCCCAAGCCATCAAAATGGAATTATAATCCCAGCCGCCAGCCCGTCCCCAGCTGCGAAAGGCGGGTGGCGGCGGCGCGCGCCGCGGGTCCCCGAGCCCC
>NW_022103915.1:42175223-42185092 GCF_000313985.2 Echinops telfairi
TGGATTTCTGGGTCCTGGAAGGGGGTGGGGCAGGAAAACAGGGCTGCGGGGTTAGCCACCAGCCACCAGGTCCATCGTTTCACCTTGGGGGGGCCGCCGTCCCCACTTTGGTATTAGACCGTCTTTAAGAGCTGCATCAGTGTTTCCTGTAGGGCGGTCGGGACACGGGGGTGGGGGTGGAGGTGGGGGGGTCACCTGGAGGGACGCCTGCCCTGGGCCGGGGAGGTGCTTGTTAACAATGCAGACTCCAGGGCCTCTCCGTGAAGGGGGCGGGGTTGGGGGGTGGGGTCTCCCACGTCTGAAACTAGCATCCCTGGGAAACCATCCTGCAGGTGCCAGCTTGATTTCCAGCAAATTACTCAATCCCTTTGGCCTCCAGATGTTAACTGACTCCTACTTCGCTGTTATTACCGTGTTACTAAGGCACTTCAGGTTCTAAATGAAAGGCGCTGCGCACCGCACTGCTATTACAGACAGAAGCAGTGACTTCAAAGTTATCTGTTGAGTTTCCACAAGCTCTAGAGCCCGTCTTGTCCCCGAAATAGGCTCTCTGAGTTGATTGTATCTTTTCAGGCAAAACAGCACCATGAAATCAGGTTTAACTCCTTATAAGGCCAAGTTCACATATGTAGGGTGACTGTAGAATCTTCCCTGGATTATATCGCTACAGTTGATGTTTCTGAGACCCAAACTAACCGGTAAGGAGATAAGAATGGAGGTTTGGTCATGGATTCAGATAGCATATGTCCATAGGAGAGGCAAAAATAAAAAGGTGTAAGTTGAACCCTTCATTTGGTCAATTGTTTCAAAAACCTGAACCTCTCTGCATGCATGATTCAGGTAAATAATTTTATATGCATATACATGTTATTGGCTGATAATATCTCAACTCTTCACAAAACAGCACATTGCCACTCTCCATGTCATTCCTCCTATTATGAGATAATGAGTCCCTTGGTATAACGTCTCTTCTTGGATACCTGGATTTTGATTATTTATGAATAATGGCTTGGGTCACAAAAGATCTGTAAAGCTGGAAGACCCCTCTGGACCCGGATGGCTTTTCATGGTGCTGTTTTGCCTGGGAAGACACACTCAAGTCAGGGAGCCTGGATCAGGGAGAGGCAGGCTGGAGGGTTTGTGGAGTGCTCTACAGAGTCTCCTCTGCTTTTTGTCATCTTCTCTGCTCTGCTCATTCTTTTTATTTCCATGTCTCTTGCATTCTTTACAGTAAATGCTGCAAAATCATTATGGCTACACTCCCTGGGGGGAAATGTTATGATTTTCTTAACATTCCCATTCTAGGCATTATACTACAAGTCCTCAAAGTGAAAGGACTATTATCCCCAGCTCTGCTGAGAACACTTCTGAGAACCCAGAGTTAAGGGTCTCAAAGGTTTTCAGCTGTCCCCAATTAGAACCAGAACTTCTAATTACCAAAGGTGTCTCCTGACCAGGCCAAAGTGGATGCTAAATTAATACCTGCTTTTAAACCAGCAAATTAGACTCATGGCAAAAGCACTGAAATAGATCCTCCTCATTTCGAAATGAAAATAAAATGTAATGCTAGGCCAAACAGGGACACACCCAGTTCTTTTGAAATACAACCCTGGGCATGTGAATAGATGGCTCTTATGCTCATATGTCTGCCTGGCAGAGAGTAAGGGTTACCATGGACCCTGCCAACCTACAGTCTAAACTACTCGTTTAAAATATTTTGTTAAACCCTAACTCAGTTGAAAAGATCACTTAAATATCCCACCATCTATAAATTATTTGAGAAGTGCTCGTGGCATAGTGGTTATGAGATGGGCTGATAAACGGCAGGGTCAGCAGTTCAAAACCACATGAGAAAGGTGAGGCTTTCTACTATCAAGAGTTTTACAGTCTCTAAAAAACGAGGAGCTGATCCCAAGGGCTCAATGGAAAACAAATGTCTAGAAAAGAAAGATGGGATATATGTACTAATATGTCGAATACAATTGAGTAACACGATTGTAACAAGAGTTGTAAGAGCCCCAATAAAATGATTTTTTAAAAGAAACCCCCAGGTGCAGTTCCACCCTGTCCTATAGGTTACTATGAGTCAGAATTGACTCAGGGGCGGTGAGTTTGGTTTGGCTTTGGTTTTGTCAATGATTCGGCACTTGGTATTCCCTGTGTCTGAAAACTGTGTTCCTTCCACCCACCTCAGTCCTCCTCCTCAAATCTTCTCAGATCTTACTTGAGCCTCACTTCCTCAGCGAAAATTCCCTGACCCTCTTTGCTCAACCCAGTTCCTTTATTAAATACTTTGAGCACCAAATACATACTTCTTTAGGATCTCTATCTGGGTGTAATTTTACTTTTATTTCATAGTTCTTTGACTATATTGCTAACTGTGGAGTCAATATATGCTCACTGTTTTATAGCCGATATCTGACACTGTATTTGGCTCCAAATAAAAACAGTATAAGTGTTGAATTAATACTTAACAATGTTAACTGGATATCCCTCCCAAAACAAACAAAAGACACCATAAGCCCTGCCATCGAGTCAACACTGACCCCTGTGGGTTTCCCAGACTGTTTACGGGAGTAGAAAGCCAGTCTTTCTCTCACAGAGCTGCTGGTGGTTTCAAATCGCCAACCATTGCAGATCGCAGCTCCCTCGTAACCCCTACGGCACCAGAATCCATTTCTTCTCCCGTGAGGGCCACTAGCACTCAGTATTTCTTGTCAAGGGTCTAGCTCATATGCCAGCTTCTGCCACTGGATTATAAACTCTTTGGGGGCAAGTTAATGAGCTTGATTCAGTTTTCTACTAGACACCTTATACGCAGCGCTGCTTCCAGAAGTTCATGTTTTTTAACCTGTTGTGGCCTGTGCACGCTTCCAGCATTCGTATCTTGAAGGTAGTCTTGAGAAGACTAAATTATAGCTACAGCTATCTAACCATGCTGTCACTCAGAAGAAGAGCACACGGAATAAAACTGTGCACTCCGCAATACTCATGTGGAAAATGTTCCTTTGTACCAAAAAGCATGTCTCTTGGCTCCATATTTATAGCAAATAGTCCACTCAGCTCACTGTGTCACCTCGGAGACTTTGCCAGTTCTAACTGTGGAAACAGGAACCATTGTGAGGATGGCACATGGCTTAGCAGTGCTTCATTCAGGTGTAGGTAAGGTTACTATGCCTGGGAACCAACTAGACTGGGCACTTAACAATAGCAATACTTGTGGTGAAGACCTGTTTTTGAGGTTGATCAAACACTGAAGGTTTAACTGTGACTTGGGGCATCAGTGTAAGTGGTACAGTGGTGAGAAATACTGAAGGAAACAATCAATATCTACAAGCACTTATTTACACATCGTCCTACCCTGATTTTATTGCCAATGTCACTACTAGATAGAAAATAGATTGACGCCTGGGCAAACACTCTTTAGTTGTGAAGTCTGCCTGCCTCAAGAAATAATCCTGGGTTATACTATATTTCGCTCCTTTGGAAGCACTTGTGTGAGTGCTTGGATGGAAATAGCTGGCCGCCAGGAAAACAGCTCTGTTCCTCTTTGTTCAAGAGTCCAGTCACACCCTGTGAAGGCCTGAGCTCCTTATCTCCCTTTGCCCTTATTTCCTGCCAAATCTGGAAACCAGTAGAAATAAATGCTGGCTAATAGTGCTCTTGACCTATTTGATCTTATTGTCCATGTTCGAGTAGAAAGTCATATCCAACAACGAGTATGCAAGGGTTGGATGTTGTTTATGGAGTAAATGCCAAGGTGATCAATCTAGTTTCTGAAAAGTGAACCAGATATTTCAACATTTTAGAGTTTGAGGAGCAAGTAAAAGACTTTTTGATTCAATGAGGTTACATTTGTAAAGTTCTATGTATACAGCATGCAGTAAACACTCAACAAATGATTGTTGTTATTATTGCAATCCATTTAGTCATTAATAGTATCTTAAAAGCACTTTTAGCAAATTGGTAAGAGACCAAAAACAAAAACAAATCCATTGCCAGCAAGTTGTTCTGACTCATGATGATATCATCCTATACATAGAAAATCCCAAAGACTCACCAAGAAAACTACTAGAATTCATTAAAATATTCATCAAAGTGGCAGAGGACAAGATCAACTTACAAAAGTCAGGTGGATTCATTACACTAACAAAGAAAACTCTAAAAAGGAAATCACGAAAATGATACCATTTCCAATAGCCATTCAAAAGACGACATATCTAGGAATAAATATAACTAGAAAAACAAAGAGACCTAATAAAGCAGTAATGTAATCTTGACCCAGATTCCAGCATCATTCTTTAAAGAAATAGAATAAATAATCACCAGTTTAACATGGGAAGGAACGATACCTCAGATAAGCAAAGCCATGCAGGCAGCCCTTCACTTCCTGATCTCTACACCTGCTGCAGAGCCACAGGAACAGCCTGGGCCTGGTACAATGGCAGATACACACACCAGTGGAACAGAATGGAGAACACAGAGATAAATACACCCATTTATGGACAGCTGATATTTGACAAAAGGCCAGGTCTTTAAATGGGGAAGAGAGGTCTCTCTAACCAGTGACACTGGCAAAACAGGATATTCATTTGCAGAAGAATGAAACAGGATCCATATCTCATACCAGATGCAAAAATGATCTCAAGATGGATCAAAGATCCAAATATAAAACTGAGAACTCTAATGATCATCATTTTTAAAGTAGGGACAAATTTAGGGGTCCCAGGGCAACATTAAGAATCCTGGTGGTATGTGGTAAGTTGTTAATCACAAGCAATTCAAAGCCAGTAGCCGCTCTGCAGGAGAAAGATGAGACTCCCTGCTTCCATAGAGTGACAGTCTCAGAAACCCAGAGGGCAGCTTTACTCTGTGCGATATGAGTCAAAATCAACTTGATAATAGCAAACTTGGAATTTGTTAATGACATGACACTATAATGGAAAAGACACACACTAGGTGCCAGAAACTTCTTAAAATTAGGTGCTCAAAAGAGTTCACCAAGAGTAAAAAGAGGACCCACAAACTGGAAAGAAAATTTTTTGACAATGGCACTTAAGACAAGGAAAAACTTAAACACCTCAAGAAGAAAACAAACAATTCAATTTTTTAAAATGGGCAGACGACATGAACAAAGAAGATGTTCAGTAGGCCAAGAAACATATGAAGAAATACTCATGATCATTTGAGAGGTACAAGTCAAAAGAACAATGAGCTATAACTTCACCCAGAATTAATAACAGTTGAAAGAAAACAACAAATGCTGAGGAGGGTGTAGAGTGACTGGAACTCTAGCACACTGCTAGTGGGACTGTAGAGTGGTACAACCATGTAGAAACTAGTACAGCATTTCCTAAAAATGTCAGGAATAGAAATATCGTATGATCCAGCAATCCCTACACTTGGCATATATCCTAGAGAAATAAGAGTGTGACACTAATAAATATACAAGAGGGTACCCCCCCAAAAAAAAAACACAGAATGGCGCTGAGTGTAGCAGAGCTTTCATAGTACAAATTTTTCCCACTCGGTGAGCATCCAGCAACTCCCCCTGAGTTAGTGCATCCAGTGGTGTCACCTGGGAAGTTTCTCTCCGGTCACAGTAAATTTTTCTATAAAACCAGTTTCACTCAAACCTTGTTTTTTGTAATGACAGATTTAAAAGAACTGCGTGCAGCTGTGAAATTTTGTTTCCTGCTAAGGAAAAATGCCCCGGAAATTGTTGTGATGTTGAACATAGCTTATAAGGACAACATTATGGGAAAAACTCAGGTGTATGAATGTTTTCCTCATTTCAAAAGACATGAAATGTTGATTCATGACATACCACCTTCTGGACATCTGTCAACTTCCTGAACAGAGAAAAATGTCGACTTGTGCATTTGGAGTTCATTCCACCAAGTCAGACTGTTAATCAAGCTTTCTATTTAGAGGTTCTGAAAAGATTGTGTAACAGTATGTGACAAAAAAGACCTGATTTGTGGCAGACTGGTTTTGTCACTCTGACAATGCACCTGTACATGCAGCCATCTCAGTGCACCAGGTTTTGGCAAAACGCAGCATGCCTCTCTTGTTCCACACACTATACTCACCAGACCTCACTCTGTGTGACTTCTTTTTGTTTCCCCAAATGCAGAGGGACATGAAAGGACAGCAATTTGATGACTAGAAGAGGTGAAGAAAAAAATGAGGGAGTGCTGTCAGCTATCCAAACAGAGGAGTTTGAAAACTGTTTCCATAAAAAAAAAAAAGAAAAGAAAACTGTTTCCAAAAAAATTTTTTTAGTTAAAAAAAAAGAAAAATATTTCCAACAATGGAATCGCAGATTTGACACATGTGTAATGGAGAATACTTTGAAGGTGATAAGGTTGAGGGGTACCCTTTCATATGTACACAAACCCATGTTCACTATTCACAATAGAGAAAAGATGGAGTAAACCTAAATGTTCATCAACGGACTATGACCGACTTTGGTACATACACACAATGGAATACACAATATTAAAAATAACAAGGAATCTGCAAAACACCTGAAAACATGCATGAACCTGGAGGAAACTGGTGAGTCACAAAAAAGTAGTAGTGAGAGATGGCTATGTAAAAAGTCAGGAAAAGATTTTCACATTCAAAGAAGTATACTTTGGTGGCTACCAGAAGCGGAGAGAATGGGAGAGGAGTCACTAGCGAGGATAGATAAGGGTTAGCTTGGGTGGAGGAAAAGACAATACACAATAGCGGGAGTTTAGTCACACAAAAAAAGGAGGCTGGGAAAGACACTGGGAGGTTTGCAACAGTTAAAAGTAACAGAGATAAATAGTCTTACATACATAATCCTGCAACGACTGTGATTTATGAATAGATGCTGCGATAGAAAACGGACCTGAACAGAGGTGGGAGGGAGAGTGGGAGTAGACCCAGAAATATATGTACGTTTAGCAGAGGATATTTATGTATGCATGTGTATTTATCTTTACAGCATATATAATTTCCTTTTTCAACAGTATTTTAAATTCTATACCATTGCTAAATTAATGATGCAATTACAGAAACTACTGCAGGCCCCATGGGGAGTATTTCTAATATTCCCCAATCAAATAATAAGTGTGTCTCTAAAGTGGACCAGTGACATACATAACTATAGACCTATGAATGGATTTTGAGCTCTCGCTTAATTGTAAACCCTAATCTAAGAACAATTAGTTCTTAAACCCTCCTTTAAGAACAATTACATCTCACATGGTGGCCTTCCTTGATAATTGCCCTCATGAAGAAATCACTGAAGATATGGGTGCTATAGCACAGTGTGGCGGAGAAATCAGATGGTGCCTGGTTATCAGAAAGAATAGTATCTGGGTTTAAAGGTTGTTCTAAAACAAGCAGGTTTCAGCTAAATCCACACAAAGAAGCACAGCAGGTTATGTGATCCAAGGACTGTAAATACTAAAATCCAAATCCAGAGGTCAGACTTTTATTAGCGCTTAAATTCTGAGTACCTGGTTTGCAGCAGGTTATGGATGACAGCAAAACCCAAAATCCATTTGCATAGTGCCCAAGGAGATTAAGCCTCAGGTAAATCCCCTCTGGCCAGGGATGTAAATAGCCTTGCTGAAAAACAGGATGCCATGGGAAGTGGATTAATTAGTTAGATTAAAATGAACACTTTATCATTTGTTCTTTCTTCTTTAAACTTGTTTTCATTTTTATGATTTTCTGATTTCTTGCAGATTGAGGGTTTGCTGCGGTTTTTTGTTTTGTTTTGGTATGATTTTCTTTATATGAAATCCGGAATAGATAGGTAAATCTATAGAGACAGTAACTGGATTAATAGTTTCTTAGGGTTATAACAGGGGAGGTTTGGAGGAAGTGGAGAGCTAATAATAATGAGTAGAATCATGAAAAAAATAATAATGAGGAACATGTTATAAACTTGGTTTTGATGGTGATTGCACACCTCTTTTAAAATATATTTTTGGCCATTCAGTTGTATGGTATATGAATTACATGTCTATAAAATTGTTTTTAAATTATAATCCATGAGTTCATCAAAACCAAAAAACAAATTTATTGCCATCAAGTTGATGCATAATACTAAAAAATAGGAGGACCGTCTAGAGAGCAAAGTATAAATGTGGAGTAGAGGAAGGATAGAAATTAAAATTCATCATTTGCAACCACCAAAGGAATCATTGATTTGGGAGAGAAAAACCAATGGTTTCTAAAATGATTGGATGAAAATTGTAGGAAATAAGATATTCACACATCTCAAAGTGACAGGTCACTAGATTAGGGACAAAGGGGGGGGGTTGTCTAATCTAATGCCTGCACTAAATGAAAATTAACTGTCCATACCACAATAAAGGGGTTGGAAAGAAATCAGGTACACCAGTTAAATACCTATCGGAAAATCCAGAACTGAGCATACTGAGACACAAGTCACCCAGGCGCAGCTAAAGGGAAGCCTGCGCCCACACACAATGCTAGGCACCAGCAATACTACATCACACAGGTGCACTTAAACTCAGTCATAAGGTCGGCCGACACCCTCAACCATGCCTCCCCAGCCAGTGGGGATAAAAGCTGCCCGTGTGCAGGCTGCTGCTTCTTTTCCTCCCTGCTCTCTTGTTCAGGTGCAAGGGGAGGGTGCGATTCTTCTAGAGTGCGGGCAAGCACGCACTGCCTGCCCACTCGCAGCACGCTCACTCTTTGGGGATTTCCTGCTCTCGGTTCTCCACTCCAGTTCTGGCATTCTTCTCACGTGGTTTTTCCCGCTCTCCTGAAGCGGCCCTCTTCAGTCGAGAGCCCCGCTGTGGTCCCCGCGTGGCCTTGCGTGATTTCCAGAAATAGCACGTACTTTTTGGAGATTGTCATACCTGAAACTTTCCTTTCCCTCATGAAAGTCGCGTGGATTTACAAACGTGCTTCTGCCGCGTCAGCACTGTCAGCTTGCTGTGTTAGGCAGGGTTCTTTGGAGAAACAGAATCAGGACACTTATGATTTTATATATATATATAAATGGGTTTATAAAATATATATATATGAATGGGTTTATAAAGCGAGAAAGAACAAAACAGCTAATCAGTCCACACAGTAGTACAGAGGGCTCAGTTCAACTCACTTTCGCGGAACAAATAATATACTGGAAGTCCTTAAACTCACTTGGGCTGCCAGTCCAAAGTCAAGGAAGCAGACAGCAGAGTCTTCCCTCAGACAAGACAGGCAGAGTCTGCCTGCAGGCAGCAGATAGCAGGGTGGATCAGCAACAGTGAGTAGCACAGGAGCTCAGCGAAACTGGCCCCAGTGGGATCGAACTCAAGCAGTGCATTGTGACAGGATCCACCAGCTTCAAGCGCAAGTGATGTATGTGCCAGCAGAGTAAGAGTGACCTAGGATTGAGGACGATATCCCTGCTCAGAGCAGTCAAAGCACAGAGAGGACCATATGGCCAGCCCTTCTAGGAGACACAACATCCATCACTGACCCATAGCCCTACAGGGGACAACACTGGAGACACAGTGTGGGAATTGCACCTGATCTGACCCCACCACACCGAGACAAAACACTAAGGATATGCAACAGAACAGCAAAGGGAGCAGAACGAGGAAGTCCGGATGGAGTACCAAAATTAGACTTTGGGGCCAGGGCGTAGCACTCCATCAGACTTGACCAGAATACACTCCTCAAGGTCAACAAAAAGCCCTTGAACTATTTATAGGCTTTTCTCTTTTTGTCATCGGTTTTTTGGTTGTTGTTGTTTTGTTTTGTTGCTTTGTTTTGCTCTGTCTTGTTTTTGTGCATATTATTATCTCTGCAGGTCTATCTAGATAAAATAGGCTGGATAAACAATCTGGGGGAGAAAACAATGGGACCAG
>NW_022103915.1:42187243-42188847 GCF_000313985.2 Echinops telfairi
CAAGAGGTGCTGGGTCCCAAGTAGGCCTGGAGTGGGCACATGTGTGCCCCTATGGGAGAGGGAGACCCTTAGCCTCCACCTGCCTCTGACCAGGAGCAGGGTAAGAGATCCAGATCTTCCCACAGCCAGGATAATTCAAGTCTCTGGCTGGGAAGGTGTGGTTGATGGTATTGGTTGACCCATTGGCCGAGTTAGGCCCACCTGTGTGATGTACCTAAGGTGGGTGTGTCCAAGATATTGGTTTTACCTGTGCTGAGGCGGCTTGTGTCTGTGCATGCTGAGTTTGGGGCCTTCCCATAGGTATCTAACCATTGCCTGATTTCTTTCCAACCACCTCTATGGGGGCGTTTGCAGGTAGGGGAGGGAAAACCCCCTGCCCCTAACTCTAGCTACCTAACACTTCTTCCAGGACAAACACTCAGCCCTAGTTAAAGAAAACCATGTTCATCCTGGGTGGCAGAGTGGGTTATGCATTGGCCCATTAAGTCCAAGGTCATCAGCCCCTCTGCAGGAGAAAGGTGAGGCTTTTTGCACCTGAAAAGATTTATGGCCTTAGAAACCCAAAGGGGCGGCTTTACGCTATCCTTTAGGGTCACTATGAATTGGAACAGGTCCAATGGCAGCGAGTGAGTGGCATTTATGGAATGGTAAAGGACACCTGGCAGAGAAAGCTCTAAAAGTGGTCTCTCATGACCCCTGAGTAAAACAGCAAGGGGGCTTAGCTGACGTCCTCTGGCTTCAGGAGGGAGGAGGAGAATCCACCTCAGTAGCAGCCCAAGATCAGTTGCAGCCCAAGATCAGTTGCCACAGGCAGAGGTCAGACATGCCTCCCTCCGTCGTTCTTTTTCAACTGGTCCTCCTGTATGGTTCTCCTTTTCCGTTGGGGTCCAAGTTCATTGCAATGGGCCACAGAGAACCCGGAGATAATATTCACAATTAAGGGCTTTTTAAAGGGAGGTTAACAGGTTACCACAAACCAGGATCAGGAAACATCAAGGAGATTAGGAAACACTCAGGATATACGCATTGGTCCACAGCCCTCAGGCAAGTCTCTCTCTCTCTCTCTCTCTAGTCCTTGTCGGTGAACCAGCCTCCAACAACCAAAGGGCCCGAAGGTGCAAATATACGGCGATGATATAGACAGATTATAGGAGTCATAAAGGATAAGAAAGATGGGAGAGAGAACAAAATGGAGGAGTCAGCCAGATTTGATGGTTGTATGCGCACCTCAGCTTCCCTTGATGGACCATGCAAAAGTGAACACATTGGAGAGCTTGGGAAAGTGAGAGTGAGTCTCTATTTTCTTGGGATATTTATAAGAAAGCTCAAAGCATGCATGTTCGGTGGTTACATTCGTCACAAGATAGGCAGTATCTACATTAAGGGGCCCTGAGCTCACAGGGGAGGAAACCTCGCACCTGCATTGTGGGAGGTCTATGAGGGGTTGGGTGTCACCGTGGAGAGAGAACACACAAGGAAAATGACTGCTTCGATCGGGAGATATCATTAACCACGTGCTCACTTTAAGGCAGCTTAGCTGTTAGGGGAGAAGCTGTGGGAATGATTTTGAAAGCAGGATAATGTACCTGGACTTTACCTCTAAC
>NW_022103915.1:42191718-42192782 GCF_000313985.2 Echinops telfairi
CTGTTAGAATAAATCTTGAAATCTGATTCTTAGATGATACAAAAAGTTAAGCACTTAACTATTTTCCACAAGGTTGGCACATGGAGTCCACCCAGAGGCACTTGGAAGTCAGAGGTAGAAATGTGCTATTGAAAGGTCACATCCTGCCGAGAGCAGTTCTACTCTGTGCCCATGGAGTTGCCATCAGTCGAATACAACAAACACCAGGTCCTCCGGTTTTGTTGTTCTTTTCCAATATTTTGTTAGGGGGAGGGTGGGGGGAGGGGAGCTATTCTAGATCCTTTACGTTTCTTACAACCTTTAGAATTAGCCCATCAATTGCTCTACAAACAAACAAAGCCTGCTGGAATTATGGATAGTATTGCATTATTCAATAGATAAATTGGAGAGAATGACTTCTTGGACATATTGAGTCCTCTATAAGCATGACTTAGTACTCATATATTTATACTTTATGAAATGTGTCTCACTGCTGATAAATTTAAATGTAGTTTTTTTTTTACATCTCACATTAGAATTATCTTTAAGGACTTCATGCTTTATGTTGCAAAATTGTATTTTTTTAAATTCTACATTTTAAGCCCTGGTAGAGTACTGGGCTACACATGGAACTGCTAAGCACAGTGGTGAGAGTGCGCCAGTTGCTCACTGCATAGGAGACAGATGAGGATATGTGCTCCCTGATGATATAAAGTCTCAGGAACCCAAGGGGGAATTCTACTCTGTCTTAAAGACTTGCTAAAAGTCAGATTTGACTTGATGGCAATGAATTTGATTTGAATTTAATTGTTTCTTATATATGAATATAAAGATTAAATTAGTTTTTGTATGTTGGCTGACCTTGTATCCATCCTGTGACTGTGCTAAATCACATCATGTAGATTTCTTAGAATTTTCAAAGCACATGGTTGTTATCCATATTTGCTCCAATTTGTATGTCTCTTTTCTTTTCCTTGCCTTACTGCACTTTGAATCTGCAATGCTGAACAGCAATGATGAGAGTGGATATCTCAGCCTTGCTCCTAATTTTTTATCAAAATTCTTGAATAATTCACCATTAAGTA
>NW_022103915.1:42196609-42197723 GCF_000313985.2 Echinops telfairi
AAAAATTGTTATTAAATTTTGAACACTTTCATTTATTAGTATGATCGTGTAGTTTTTTTACTCTAATCATTGTGTATGGATTCATTGGTTTTCAAATACTTAACCATCCTAATATTAAACCCAACAGAATGCAGAAATTATCAAACAATACCATTAATATCACATGCAAATAAAGTTCTGTTGAAAGTCATTCAAGAATCGTTGCCCGATACATTGACATTGAACTGCCAGAATTCAAATAAGTTTCAGAAGAAAACCTGGGATAAGGGATATCCTTGTTGACATCAGATGGTGGAGAATACCAGAAAGATGTTTATGTGTGTTTGAGTGGCTATGCAAAAGCAATTGACTATGTAGACTGTAATAAACTATGGATAACCTTGGGAAGAATGGGAATTCCAGAATATTTCATTGTGCTGGTACACGTACAGAGTCAGGTGTTGAAACACAAGTGTATACTGAATGATTTAACACCAGGAAAGTGTACATTAAGGTACATTAAGGTCCTTTCACATGTCCTACTCAGTCTTTATGCTAAACTGAGAAGCTGTACTATATGAAGAAGCAAGTAGCATCAGGATTAGAGTCATCAGCAACTTGTGATATGCAGATAGCACTACTTGCTGAAAGCAGAGAGGACCTGAAACATTACCACTTGCTAATGAAGACCAAAGGAACTTTAGTGGTGCTGTGTTTCATCTTTGGGCTGCTAACCACAAGGTCAGTAGTCCAAAATTGTTTGACAAAGATGAGGTTTTCTACTCCCTTAAAGAGTTACACAGAGGCAGTTCTACCATGTCCTCTAGGGTCATTATGAGTTGGAATCAACTAGACGATAATGAGTTTGGGGTTATTTTGTTTTTTGGTGTTTTTTTTTTTCATTTTGTTTTTAATGAAGCTCTAGGACTCTAGCCTTCAGTTTGGATTGTCACTCAATGTAAAGGACACTAAAATCCTCACAACTGGACCAATAGGTAACATCATGATAAATGGAGAAAAGGTTGAGATTGTCAAGGATTTTGTTTTGCTTTGATCCACAATCATCGATCGTGGAAGCAACAGGCAAGAGAACCAAAGAAGCATGGCATCAAGTCAGTCTCCTGTATAAAACCTC
>NW_022103915.1:42198875-42199992 GCF_000313985.2 Echinops telfairi
GAAGAAAGGAATTGACCTTGACTGAGATTCTGTCTTAGAATTGTAGCCTCCAACTAGGAGAACATAAGTTTCTGTTCGTTACTCACTTGTCGACTTTGTGGTACAGCAGCACATATCTTTACCTTTTCCTTTGGATCATGCTAGATTTTATTAGTTCTTTCCTCCTAGCTTATCATAAAGGACACGTAGGTCATTGATTTTACACAGTCTTCTTTCCTGATATAAATATAGCCACCATTCAATGCTCCAAGTAACAACATGTTGTCGCCAAGTGGATTATGACTCATGATGACCTCAAGTGCTGCAGAGAACTGCTCCATAAGGTCTGTTAAAAATGAAAAGATGTAGTCTTTATTGAAGCCGATCAGCAGGACTTTCTTCCATGGTACCTTGAACTGATTCAACTGCTGACTTTTAGATTGAAACCAATTGAAACCGTTTGCACTCCTCAGGGACCTAATACAAGTATATAAAGTTATATATTTACGTCCCCATGGATTAATCAGAAATGTGTCGCCTAATTGCCAAATATCGAGAATGTTCTAGGTATCTTTTTTTTTTTAATTCCCCCTAGGTATCTTTTATATTTGGTTTCTAATTAAATTACACTGTGGTCAGAGAACATAGTCTGTGTTATTTTAATGCCTTTGAAACTTATTGAGATCTTTATTAAGGACCAAAATATGGTCTGCTTGAGTGAATATAGGAACTATGGTGGCAGAGGGGCTATGCTTTGGGCCGGTAACCACAAAGTTAGCAGTTCAAAACCACCGGCTAGTCCGTGGGAGAAAGGCAGGGTTTTCTACTCCAGTTAAGGGTTCAGTTTCAAAAACTCACAGGGGTAGTTCTATCTTGTCGTATACGGTCACAAGGGGTCAGCATCTGTGCGATGGCAGTGAGTTTTTAGTGATATTCAATGTGCAATTTGAAACAATATGTATTCTGATTCTGTCAGGTGTGTGTGTAGTTTTCCATCCATATTGTCAAGTAGATAAGTTAGTTGATAGTGCTACTCACACTTTCTTTTAAAAAAAATCTTTTTATTAGGAGCTCATACAACTCATAACAATCCATACATACATCAATTGTATAAAGCACATTTGTACATTCGCTGCCC
>NW_022103915.1:42201115-42203117 GCF_000313985.2 Echinops telfairi
GACTGTTTTCTGGAATAGAAGCCCCATGAAAACAGCTGTTTTATCTATTTTTAAAATTTGTTAATTGATATATTAATTAAGCACCTGGAAAAAGAGCAGGCATATAGTATGCACTCATTAGGAGGAGGCTTCAAAAAGTTCATGGGAAAATTCCATGATCTTTTCATTTCCTTTGTTCACAAACTTGTTAAAGCCTCCTCATAACCATTTATTGAATTAATGAATTAACAAAAAAAGTTTTATTCATTTTCTATGTCAAATTCTTTCCTTTTACTATTTGAACTCCACAAATACTGTTTAACTTACACTATTCAGATAATAAGAATGTAGAGGCAATGATTTATTTGTGTCCTTATTATCTGAGTAAACTTCAGTTATTATTAAATCTATTGGAGGAACATAAAACAAAGAAAAATTCAGGGATACAGTTTCTAAAACAAATATATTTAATCTATGAAATATATGAGTAGGTTACATTAAGAACTGAGACAGTGATGTATGGAATGTTATAAGAGCTGTGGGAGCCCCCAATAAAATGATTTTTTTTTTAAGAAGAAGGACTGGGAAGAGTTGCTTAAATATCCTTTGCTATGCATACTTTGGAATGTGCCTACTCCTAAGAGATTACAGAAAGTAAGACCACTTTTTGAGCTGGAAGAAGAAGAGCTTGCGTTCTGTAGAGTAGGCGTCTATGTTGGAACCTTTATCATCCTGGCTTTGTGATAGCAAAACAGACTAGATTATAACAGTGCTGACTCAAGTGTGGTCAACATACCACTGGGGCTCCCATGACTATTTTAGTTGCCTTCCCCATGCCTTTTTAAAAGACATTGCAATCCCATGGGTACTAATGTTAGGAATGGTTAGAGTAGGCTTTAGAATGAAAGGAAAATTAGTCAACTTAAAGCTATTTTAATAATTACAAATAGTATTTTAATAATATTTAGTTAACACGATGATACAACAAAAAATTTTAAATAAGTGAAAGATTGAAGTCTTAGAAATAGAATTAATAGAATAAGGAAGGGTGCAATGCATAATGTATGCCACTAATCAGGAGCGAATGGGGTTGATTAGACTTGGAAAAGGTACTGAAAATCAGGACAGATACCACATCTAGATGATTCATGGATAATTCAAGGTTATTCTAGAACAAAGGATAAATATATCTATGTCTAAACACAAGATACTAGTACTTAACTGCCAGGTTTATCATGTACCACGATAGGTGGTCCTTGTGTTAATCAGTAGACAGCTCATTTAGTGTCTGTTGTTCTGGTACATGTCTGTTTTCACGTATATTATCTGTATGAGAAAGAAAGCTACAACACAAAGACCACATCTATAGTCTACCTTCTTTAGTACAATAAGACATATGTGTGGATAATCAATATTTTAATATTAATAAAATAACAATGTGTAACCTATTATTTGATTCAGAAATGTTTTATATATGAGAGGGCTTTATTTCATTTTCAAAATATTTTTCCAAAGATAAATTTTATTTCAAATTTTTGTAACCAAGCTATTTTGAAGACTACTAAACACACAGAAAAGACCACATGTCATAAATACATAGCTCAATGATTTTTCACAAATTCATGAACCACAATCACAGTTCCTAGAATTATTGGTTCCTTTCACTTCAATTAAATAGAACACTTGATTACTCATCAGGATTTCATGTCATGTTGCACATTTTCAGAGGGGTAGGGTGGGGAGAGAGGGAATAAGGAGGGCTGAGATCAAGGAGTTCAAGAAGAAAGAAAATATTTTGAACCTGGTTGGGGTAGCAATTGCACACTACTGCTTGATGTGATGGAACTATGAAATGTTACGATATCTGTAAGAGCTTCCAATAAAAGGATTTGTTAAAATGTCATAATGTTGGTGCCTTTAGTTTTCGTAATCAACAGGGAAGAGAACTAAGCTCATGTTACTTATTATTTTTCTCCTCTGCCTCAACATGGGGGTGGGGAGTTACCATTAAAGTATGATCCCA
>NW_022103915.1:42203392-42204395 GCF_000313985.2 Echinops telfairi
AGTTCTTTAAAAATCTTTTAAATAGGGGTAGGAGAATCCAACTCAATTTCATCCTCCTTCTATAATACTTGTGTTCTGGACGTCTCAGCTGCAATGTCGAATAAGTTCTCCTTGGTGGGGAAAGTCTAATGCTTTTTAATTCAAAAGAGAATTTTTCAAACTTTGAGGACCAGCGTGTTAAAGTTTCAAATAATTGTGATAATGACCAAGTTGCCTATTTCCAGTTTCCCTGTCCACTAGAGAGAAAACAATAAATGTTTGCACCAATATTTTTTAAAACCACTGGTAATCTTGGACCTTTTTCTTTTCTGCTTTCTTGCTTACTTCCTTTTCCTTTTGTTCTTTTGTGAATCTACTTCCACTGTAGTTCTCTGCTCCAATTCAGGGTTCCCTGAATCCCCAGATCTTCCTGTGTGTGTGTGTGCATGCTCGTGTGTGGTTTGCCCTGAATCACTATGCATTTGTCTGTTTCTCTCATCCACTCATTTCTTTGTTCTCTGTCTCAGTCTCTCTCTCATACCCCCTCTCCCCTTTTACTGATGTTCTTTTGCTTGCTTGACAATAAAGCAAATTTATCTTGAGATCTCAGAGCTAAATATACCCGATTAATTAGAAAATCATAATTTGATCATTTCATTTTCCTTGTAAGCCATTATGTTTTTTTTACATATTTATCTATCAATCTCAACCTTTGATAGACTATTACAAATCAAAATAATGGTAAGCTTTGTGATGTGCAAGAATAAAACAATAAAATATCTGAAGTTAATTCCCTAAAATGTTGTTTTTAAAATATTGACATTTTCAATACTTAATTTATCATTAGTTTTCAAAATGATGTACAATATTTGACAATCTCATAGTCATTAAGAGTTTTAGAAAAATAATTGTTATGTTTTAGTAATCTCTACTTCCATAAATTATTTGAGAATGGGTTGTAAGGAAAAAAGTTAATGAAAATAGGCCAGTACATAATCATATATTACAGAAAATCTTTTTTTTT
>NW_022103915.1:42207069-42207879 GCF_000313985.2 Echinops telfairi
ACAACATTAAAAAGAATCAACCTATGCTCAGATTATTTTTCATCTACAGGACTGGAAGTGCCAGAAATCAATGGAACAACATCCTTACACTATGAGAGTAAGAGACTGAGTCTGAAGCCTTCTTTACTTAGTCAAAATATCACTTCCTATATGAAGGCAACAGACAAGTTCAAATATACAAGGGGGTCTTAGAAAACATGTAATTCATAATGTGTCCCAGGGTGGGATGGAGGACTAAAATATTCTACCCTGCCAAGAAAAAAACAAAATCAGCACAAAGAATTACACAGGATTAAAGGATTAAAAACCATTTAATTATATACTCAAACAAATAGAAAAACCAAACACTGCTGTTGAGTTGAGGCCAACTCATAGAGACCCTACAGGACAGGGTAGAACTGCCCATGAGTTTCCAATATTGTAACTCTACAAGAGTAGAAAGCCCAGTTTTCTCCCAATTACATAATTATAATAACCTCATGCTTTATATTGATGGTGTTATGAGCCATGCATTGAGTTGCTAATGGCAAGGTTCTTAGTTCAAACCCACCAGCTGCTAAAGAAAGATAGGGCTGTCTGCTCCCATATTGACAGTCTTAGCCCCCAACAAATTGATTAATAAAAAAATAATTTTTTTATCTTCATTTTTATTCATCATTCTTTTAGAAACCCTCATCGCTGCAATGAGACAAGAAAAGAAACAGAAGTCATAAGGATTATAAAGAGAGAACTAAGACTGCCATTGTTTGCAGATGATAGGATGGCACACATAAACATTCTAAAAGAATCTGTAAATGAAAGATTAGAATT
>NW_022103915.1:42210295-42211526 GCF_000313985.2 Echinops telfairi
GAAATGAAAGTCTGGAGTAGTAGTGTATTCATTATCAAAAAGAACATTTCACAATCTACCCTAAAGTACAGCACTGTCAGTGATAGACCAATACCCTATGCCTATAAAGAAGACTGCTTAGCAGAACTACTATCCAAATCCCCACACCCACCACTAACGCCAGATATGAAGAAACTGAATATTTTTAAAACAAGCTTCTGAAGTCTGACATTGCTACAACATGCAATCAGGATACATTGAAAATTACTGAAGATTTGCCCATTAGTGTTTGAAACTAAGAAAAAGGGTCAGTAGCTGGAAAATCTGACCTCAATGATAAAACAACGCTGAAGATTCCATGGTAGAATTTTGTAAGACACCAATGATGTACTGATCGCGAATAGTTTTTTTAAACAACATAAATGGGGACTTTATATGTAAATACATAGAATACACAGGAATTAAACTGACAATACCTGTGGGATGAAATGATGGAGAAAATCAATGTCATCAGTCAGAATATGGCCAGAGACCAACGGTGGAACCGATCACCAACTGCTCATAGGTAAGTGGAAGTGGAAGCTGAAGTAAAGTTAAACAAGAATATGAGAACCAAAGCATGGCCTTGAGTATATCTCACCTTATTTAGAGATCATCTCATGACTAGATTTAACTTCACTGAATAATTGAAGACCAGACGAATTGTGGGATGACATCACGACCATCACACATGAAGAAAGCACAGGTCGTTAGAAAGACTGGAAAAAAAATATGAGACCAAAATGAATATCAGATAGCGTCCTAGAGCTTTCTAAAAAAAAAAAATATGAGACCAAAATGAATATCAGATAGCGTCCTAGAGCTTTCTATTTCATGTAGAGTAACTAAAGTGAATGGAAGAAAGGATGAATAAAAGACTGTGACAAAAGATTTCAAAGGCGACTTGAGATAAAATGTTTTATAATAAACTATACAAAGAGATTTCACTTGACAAACAAAAGGAAAGAACACATAGAATTTTTCAAGATGAAAATTTTTTTCAAGTCTCAACCTATAATATTGAACGACAAAGGATATATGAAAAGAAGACAAAAGGAATACAGAGTGACTATACCAAAACAAATTGAACAACATTCAACCATAAAACTCTGTTGGACACATTTCTATAGTTTGTTAATGCTTCCTCCCCACCACTATCATGACCCCAGTTCTATCTTACAAATCTGGCTAGATCAGAGCATGTAAATTGGTA
>NW_022103915.1:42213302-42228887 GCF_000313985.2 Echinops telfairi
TCAAAAAGTATCTTTTCTTCAACAGTTTTATTGGCACATGATTTGCATATTATACAATTCAATAGTTAAATCATTCAATCATATCAAGAAGAGTTGGACAATCATTACCACATCAATGTTAGAACAGCCCCCTCCCCATGGTTAAATCAATTTTAAAATGAATTGTGCAATCACAATCCATTCTAGTGCTCCCTCCTCCCACCTGCCTTCATTGTTTATTCTCAAAATCCCCTTTCCCTCCCTATCACCCACCCCCATCCCTACATCCCCTATAAACCCTTGTATCATTTGTTATCACTATGCATCCACTCCTCTTGTGCTTCCCCGAGAAACCCAACAGAAACAATAAAAAACAAAATCAAAATAAGATGGTCAGGATGAAACAATAATAATATAAAGACCAAAATACAAATACTGAGTAAGAAAGAAAAGACCTCCCATCAACATTCAAAAAGCCAGAGAAGAAATATCTAGGTGAGATACTTGCACCTAGAACAAATTCAGACCAGGTCTATTGGGAGGTCAACTGGCCAAGTATTGAGTTTGGTCCAGCATAATCAAGACTACAATGGTCTCTGCCTTATAGTAAGACTGTTCGAGACTCTTGCCTGTGGCTAGAGGGGATATGCTCAGTCTGACTAGATACTCTGCAGATGGGTTTTGGGCTGCCTCTGTTCTGTATAGTCTTCTACTAATTAGGTATTCATAATTTTAGCTCTGATGCTTTTCCCTTTGCCATATTTGAATTTTTTAATTGTCATTTTGAAGTACACAGCTGGTGCTTCTTCTGTGTGGACTTAGTTGACTCCTGGCTGCTTGTTTGGATGCAAGTCTTTAAGACCCCAGACACTATTCCGATTGCTGGCCAGGCACCATCTACTTTCTTCAGCACATTTTGCTGTAGCACCCTTTCTTCAGTGATCATTTCATGAAGGTAAGTATTGAGCGGGGCCATGTTATTAGAATTAACTGCTCTTGAATTGGGGCTAGAGTTAAGTAGGAGCCCTGACTACATCTACTTGCCCATGGGGTTTGTGTGTCTCAGGTTTGCTTTGCTCAGGTTCATAATATGGCCAAATCAAAACCCTTTAAGACCAACTGTATCAATAGCAGTCATTAGCCAAATAGCAACCAAACAAATGGAACACACACACACACACAAAAGAAAAAAAGAAGAAAAAGACCCCCCCAAAAAATAACAAACTACAACCAGGAAAGCAAAAACCCATAATAAACAACCATGCACAGCATTGTCAATCACCCCCTGGGGTCCAAGTCCATTGCACTGTTATCATCACCAATGTTCCCAATGGCGCCACACTGTTGGTATGAGGAGTCTGAGAGTACAGTTCCCCCTTGACCACATCCCACAAGTTTTTGCCCTAAATAGTCTGATCTTTTTCTAAAAATTGTTTTATTAGGGGCAATAGTCCGATCTTCCACCCCAAAATTAAGATTTATCTTTTAATCCTTGAATATAGAGGTTTTCAGTATTAGAACTTTAAAATAAAATATTAGTATAGTTTGTGTTTTAAGAACTTAGATAAAAAGGTGGGGTGTGAAGAAAAAGAAAATTAGAGAGATGTACTTTACATCCACAGGAGAAAGCTGGTCCTGGGTTTGAAAGAAGACACAGGTCAGGAAGAGCTTCTAAACACTCATCGGAAGAACCCCAGGGCCCCCATTTAAAAGGCTAACAGGGAATTGAAGCTTTCTTAATCAGACTACACTTTGAAAATGTATCTCTCTCAGCTGGTTTAGAATACGCCTAGATTTTCTGGCCAAATCCTCATCTCCGCCCAAACAAATTCCTTTTTGATTGTGTTAGGTTTGAGCTCCTGGCCAGGAAGGGGTGGTACACCTAGGTGGGAGTTACACCTGGCTTGGCCCATCTAGGCCAGGTGAATTTGATTTAGCCAATGGAGTCGACCAGTATCTTCCACCACGCCTCCCAACGGGACCCCTGAAAAGCCAGAGGCTTTGCTCTGAGCTCTCTCTCTCCCAGTGGCTCCGACACACTGCTCAGCGTGGCTGAGCTGCATGAAGCCAAGGATCTAGGTATACATACATACATACACATACATACATACACATACATACACACATATATACATGCATGCATATATAGAGAGATAGGAGAGATCTAACACTTGCTCTTTAATGGAAAATAAGTTGGGGTAAGACCAGACTGGGTCTATCTAATGGTAACGTCTTCTTAGAGGAGAGAAAGAAATATGGCATTTTCAGGTTAATTTAACTCTCATTTAAAAATTGATGTGATGTTCAATTCTGCGGGCAACGGTGACATCTAGTGGACACACCACTGAAGTAATTTAGCGAATTAAGAAACAACTCTGCCAGCGAGTCCCTGCTGACTCACAGCGACCTTGTAGGACAGCATAGATCTGCCCACGTGAGTTTCGGAGACTTACTGGTGATGGGAGTAAAAAGCCCAGTCTTTCTCCTGTGGAGTGGCTGGTGGTTCCAAACTGCCGACCTTGGGATTAGCAGCTAACCACTACGTTCGTTAATCACGTCTCCTCCCAATTTATCTAATGGACAGAACATATTCTTTCTTTTTTTTTTTTTTTTTAAACATTTTATTAGGGGCTCATACAACTGTTATCCCAATCCATACACACATCAATTGTGTAAAGCGCATTTGTACATCGTTTCTCAAAACATTTCCTCTCCATTTAAACCCCCCATATTAGGTCCTCATTTTTCCCCTCCCTCCCCGCTCCCCGCTCCCGCATGAGCCCTTGATAGTTTATAAATTGGTATTTTGTCATATCTTGCCCTGTCCGACGTCTCCCTTCCTCCACTTTTTGGTTGTCTGTCCCCCAGGGAGGAGGTCACACACAGTTCCATGTAATCGGTTCCCTCTTTCCTACCCATTCTCCCTTTACCCTCCCTGTTTTGCCACTCACACCACTGGTCCTATAGGGCACATCCGTCCTGGATTCCCTGTATTTTCAGTTCCTATCAGTACCAGTGTACCTCCTCTGGTCTAGCCAGACTTGCAAGATAGAATTCGAGTCATGGTAGTGGGAGCGGGGAGGAAACATTTAGGAACTAGAGGAAGGTTGTGTTTCTCATCGTTGTTACATCGCACCCTGACTGGCTCATCTCCTCCCAGAGACCCCTCTGCAAGGGGATCTCCAGTGGCCTACTAATGGGCTTTGGATCTCCACTCCGCACTCCCCCCATCATTCACTACAGAACATATTCTTAAGAAAAGTATGCGGTTAGATGAACTTGGAGAACAATTCTGCTAAGTGAAAGCGGTCAATCACACACCAAAAAGACAAATATTGTATGAGATCACTACTCTAAGGATAAAAGCCAAGACCAAGGCTTTATACCAAGTGGAACCCACTTGGAGCCCACCAAGCGGGAAGAGAGCAAGAGAGGGAAGATAAAGCCATGGGCTGGAGGGGTGATAGATCTTCAGTTGGGTGAAAGGGAGAATGAAGTTCCACAGGAGGGAGAAGCCAATCAGGAGAGTGGGGCGGGGGAAAAAGAGAAAGACCCTCAAGGCGATGGGTTGACGCAGTAGCTGCGAAAAATGGGTTCAAACTTTTTTTTTTTGGAGTTCCAATAAAGCTTTATTACCGGTATATATTTATTTATTTGTTTTTATTACCGGTATATATTCATTTATTGGTTTTTATATAATCTTACTCATTCCAATATTTCCCTTCCCTGCCCATAAATTCTGTTGCTCAATCCCATTGGGTGGCGTTCTACAATCATGAATTCTATCCACCCCCTCTCGCCCCCTGCCCCTCAATGGGCTCAGTTATAAAGATAGTGAGAAAGGCACAGGATTGGTCAGTGTTTCCTTCTGTTGTTTGTAAATTTGCTATGAGTTTGGAACAAACTCAAAGGCACTGAACAACCGCTACCACCACCATTACACCACCGATAATAAATTTGTGTCATGAACTGACTAACTTCATAAGTAAGTAAATAAATAGATAAAAGTTTAAAGTTCTAAATTATTCTTTGTTCTCTTTCTGGTTTAATCCCACTAAGTAATCCTAGGGCTATGTCCCTCTAGGAGACACGACAGGTTCTACAGTAGAAAAGGGCCCCTGATTTTAAGGATGAAAGAAAGTTCCTATCTGTCCAGTGTTGAGAACGGGGCATTGTGCTGCGATTTTACCCGCACCACGGATGCCATTTCTCATGCACAGAATCCTGATCTGCAGGCATAATTAAATCCATTTTATGCATAAGAAAAAAAGGGGCTCCAAACAAGTTAAATAATTTGCCTAAGTGTTTAAGTAGCAATAAATTAAGCATTTGAACACTCTCCTCAGGGACACCTGGGATCACCGTGAATCAGCAATCTTGTTGGCAACCGCTTTCACATTCACATGCAAATCTTTGTGTAGTCACAGATTTCTCTCTCCCTTTTTAAGATTTATTGGCACGTAATCCACATATCGCACAATTCAATAGTCCAATCGCATCAAGAAGAGTTGTACAATCATTGCCACAATCAATTTTAGAGCACTTTATTTCCGCCACCCCCATGGTTAAATCACTTTTAAAATGAGTTGTGTAATCACTATCAGTTCTAGTGCTTCCCCCCTCCCACACTGTTTGCTCACCCCGCCCCCTCACCCTCCCTATCTCCCACCTCCCACCCCTACTTCCCCTATGAAGATTTTCTCTTCTTTTGGGTGGTGTCTAAAAGCAGAATCGTTGAGTTGTATAAGCTTAACTTCTTATACTAAACTATTTCCCAAAGTGGCTGAATCATTTTGCTCCAGTAGCTCTCTATCAAGGTTCCTAATTTTCAGTATTCTCACAAACAAGTTATTAACTCTTTTAAATCGTTTCCAGTCTAGTAAACGTGCAGTGGTAGCTCACTTGGGTTTTAATTTTCATTTCTGTAATGGCTTATGATGTTGAATATGTGTGCATGTGAAGACTTGACATTCAGATGGCTCCTTTCATGGAACGTCGGTTCCCATTTTTAAATTGAGTTGTTCACCCTCTTATTACTGAGTCGCAAGGCTTTTCTATATAATGCACTGAACACATCCATGAACATGGAATAGCTCTCACTTTCTTTAGATACTTTTTAAATGTCCTTCAGCAATGTATCAAGGCTTATATTTCATGTTGCTAGAACATTCTTCATGTTCAAGGCTGATATTTCTTCAAGTTGCTAGTGAATAAAGACTATTTTGTTTCTTGTTTCCAAGCTGAAAGACTTGCTGTTTTTAATTGTCTGATTGAACTGGCTAAAAATTTCAGTTAAAAGTTGGATACAAGTTAAAGAACAGACAACCTCATCTTGTCCCTGATCTGAGGGGGAAACCATTTAGTTTTTCACCATTAAGTATGTTAGCTGTAGATTTTCCCTAGATACTTGTTTTCAGGTTGGGGAAATTATCTTCTATTAGTAGTTTCTTACATATTTTATCATGAAAGAGTGTTGGGTTTTATAAAATAGTTTTTTGAGTCTTTTGAGGGGATCAATTATATTCCATTTAATTAATGCGGTACATTGCATTGATTGATTTTCAGATATTAAACCAACTTGGCATTCCTGGGGCAACTCTTATTTGGTCATTGTGTTTCATTTTTTTCATATGTTGCTGGATTTTAGTATTTTTGTGGGAATTTGCTCTCAAAGTCTCTTTGTATATTAGTACAGCCTCTCCAGTTCTCAGAGGATCTTAGATGGCTATATTAGGGAGCTAGATTTAGGGACAGGGGACTGTCCCTCTCATGCCTGCAAAGACCCCCTTAAAAGGAGGTTGAAAAGAAACCAGGCAACCATTAGACACCTATGAAGACCTCAAACTGAGCATGCTCATATGCAAGCCCCCAGCCAGGTGGGAGGTACACCTGGGTAGTCCAAACTAGGCCCAGGCTCATGACATCACCCATGTGGGCTTAACCCAGCCAATGGAGTCAACCAATACTATCAACCACACCTCCCCAGCCAGAGGTTTGAAATATCCTGGCTGTGGGAAGGTCTCTTTCTCTTTGACCCTGCTCTTAGATAGAGGCAGATCAGAGGGTGGGGCACACACATGCCACCAGAGTCTTACATATGTACATGTCTGTATTTAGATCTCTATAAATGCCCTTTTCCTCCTAGCTCTTTCCTCTGTTTCCTTTTACTTTCCTCTTATCCCACTATCATGTTCAGCCTTCATTTAGGTTTCAGTAATTCCTCATGTTTACATTGCCCTTGATCAAGCCCTACCAGGCCTCCTATACCCTCCTTGCCATCAATTTTGGATCACTTGTTGTTCCCTTGTCCCTGGGTTTGTTTTTGTTGTTGTTTTTTTGTCCCTGGGTTTGTTAACACCCCTCAGACATGAATTCTTAAATTGAAAATTTGAATTGAATGTTAATTAGGACAAATACCAGTAAATCCACATTTAGGGTTACAGAAGTTAAACTATAGAAATGAAAAATAACAAGAAGATCTTTACAATTACAGAATTTGAGAGTGAGAGGGTAGGAATGGATTATAGATTACTGGAAAAAACAATAATAATCAGACTAGTTTGAACTTCTCATCAGTAATCTTTTCATTAGTAATTAAAGAATCCAGAAAAAAAGCAAGAAGGAAAGGAAGACAAGGATGCCAAGGAAAACAAAACCCAGAAAAGTTAGATAAGCATCTTCTTCTCAATAACCAATATCCGTAGACAACAAAATCTGGGATTGCTGGCGTATATGTAGATATGCATTTCTGATGTTTGCTTGTGTTTTACTGGCTATGTGTGATTCCACTGTGTGGATCATGACTATGGATAACGCTGAGAAGAATGAGAATTCCAGAACCCTACACTATGTTCATGGGGGCTGTACACAGACCAAGAGGTAGTCATTTGAATAGAACAAGGGAATACTGCATGGTTCAAAGTCAAAAAAGGTGTATGTCAAGATTGTGACCTTTTACCACACTTATTTATCTGTCTGATGAGCAAATAATCCAAGAGGTTGGATTATATGAAGAAGAACAGGATTAATAACCTACGATACGCTACGTAGATGACATAACCTTTCTTGGTGAGGACTTGAAGTACTTGTTGATGAAGATCATAGACTGCTGTAAAGATTGAAACTCAATGTGAAGAAAAACAAAATTTTCATAGCTTGACCAATAGTCAGTATCATGATAAAGGGAGAAGAGATTGAAGTTATCCAGGATTTTGTTTTGCTTGAATCTACCATTCATGATCATGGGCAGCAGTTAGGAAATTTAAAAAGGAGCCCTGGTGCCATAGTGGTTACCTGTTGGGTTGCTGAGCTCAAGGCCAGCAGTTTGAACCCCCCAGCCATTCTGTGAGAGAAAGACGAGGCTTTCTACTCCCACAAAGAGCCAGTCTCAGCCACCACAGGGGCAGTTCCACCCCATACCACAAGGTGTCAGAATTGTCTCCACGGCAGTGTTTGGTGTTTTGTTTTGACTGTTAGTCAGGGTTGACTAGAGAAACAAATCCAGAGACACATGTGTCTTTATCAGACACACAAGAGCTTTATCAGATGGACTTTGGGCCTCTACTCAAGGCTTCCCTTCACACAAGAACACTTTGTTCTGATAACCTGGCACTCTTTGTTACTCACCTTCCCGACACTCGCCGAAGACAAAATGGGTGCATAAGCAAATGTGAAGAAAGCAGATGGTGTCCAGCTATCAAAATATATAGCATCTGGGGTCTTAAAGGTTTAAAGTTAAACAAGCAGCCATCTAGCAGGGAAGTAAGCTCATATGGAAGAAGCAGACCAGCCTGTGTGATCATGAGGTGTCAACACGATCAGGTATTAAAAGATCCAAAACAAACAATTATATCGATGCAAATAAGGGAGTTTGGAGTGGAGACTCCAAACCCATCTGTAGACAATTGGATATGCCCCCACAGAAGGGTTATATGGACGGGATGGTCCACCTAAGGTGTAAATATAGCACCCATGAAACACACATCATTCCTCTAGTTCCTGAATGCTTCCTTCCACCCCCTACCCACTACCATGACCCAGTTCTACCTTACAAATCTGGCTAGACCAGAGAACACACATTGGTACAGATAAGAGCTCTTGACACATGGAATTCAGGACAGACAAACCCCTCAGGAACAGTAGTAGGAGTAGCAGCGATATCATTAGGAGAGGGAGGTGGTTGGGGAGGAGGAAGGAGGAGAAAGTAGGAACCCATCACAAGGTAGGATATATAGTCCCCCAAAGGGGACAAATAACAAAAATGTTATATAATTGATCAAGGATTCACGAGGGGGGGAGGATGGGGGAGGAAGGGGAAAAAAGAGGAATTTATACCCAGGGCTCAAGTAGAAAATGTTTTGGAAATGATGATGGCAACATATGTACAAATGTGCTTGATATGATTGATGTATGAAATGTTATAAGAGCTGTAAGAGCCCCCAATAAAATGACTTTTAAAAAAGAACTTTATACCAAAGAGTAATCTTATAGCAAAAAAAAAAATCCCATCCCAGTCCAGATCAAGTCCATAAGTCCGATATTAGCTCATATGTTTAATACCCGTCTATACATTCCTCTTCAGACTCATGCAAAACATACAATGATGCAGAAAGCAGGAGGATCTCAGGCCTGTGGGTGGAATGTCTTGTGGATCCAGTGCTGGTGGAAGCATCTCAGTGCTGGTCAGTGTGGCTCCATGTGTGTTGTCAGCAGGAAGAAAAGCAGTGTGTGTGTGTGTGTGTGTGTGTGTGTGTGTGTCCTATCTCCAGGGAGAAAGATAGGAGTTCCCAGAAGCCTCAGGAGAAGGCCATGCCTACACAGAGGCATTATTGGCTATGACCTGATTGACAGGCTATCCTCCACCCCTTCACTCAAGTTGACAGGAGATTATGTAATGGCCACAGATTGCACTGGACACATCTGCTGCACAAGATCTACTTAAGCCTTTGTTAAAGAGCAAATATGTCACTTTGAGAACATCTTTTTTGAGGCATGGCTGACTTAAGCCATAGTATGTTCTTTTACTTTTTTTTTTTAAATCATTTTATTGGGGGCTCTTACAGCTCTTATAACAATCCATACATTAGTTGTATCAAGCACATTTGTACATATGTTGGCATCATCATTTCCAAAAGGCCATAGCACTTTCAACTGCTTCATATGCATGTGAAAGTTGGATAGTAAATAAAGATGGGAGATTGTGCCTGTGGATTGAGATAATGGCTCAAGCATGACAATTGTGAGAATGGCAGGGGGCGGGGTGGTGTTTCTTTCTGTTGTGCATAGGGTCACTATGAGTTCGATCCTAGTCAAATTATAGCAAAATTTTCCACGCTTACCCTAATTCTCACCGCAATTGGCTGTACTTTTTTTCAAGACAGATTTGTTTTTGTTCTGGTAGTTCACGGTACATTCAATATCTTTGCATTGTGACCTATTGATTGTGGAAAAATTATGAAAAAATAACAGTATACTCACAAAGGTTATTAGGGAAGCACTCAGAGTAGGAAACATTCAGGGAAGTGTTTGAAGGGATTGCTTTTAAATTGTTCTCTGTATCACCTCTCTAGCAAAGGACTTTTCAAGCGATCAACTTTTATTTTATTTATTTATTTATTTATTTTGCGATCAACTTTTAAAAAGATAAGACATAGAAGGCAAGAAGAAAGTATTTTGAAAATGATGGTGACAACAAGTGTACAATCATGCTTGATCTAATTGAAGTATGGATTGTTATAATATCTGTAGAGCTCCCAATAAAATGGGGGAAAATACTAAAAACTGAAACACAAACAAAGAAGATAAAGACAGTGTGAAGAAGGGTGAGGAAGAATTCAGTTACTTGTAGAAGAAAAATAAACTTCAAAAACATAATCAAGTTATTATATCTTTGCGTGAAAAATTGTGACACTCAAAAAATTGCTTCCCGGGGACAGACACCCCTGAAAAGTGTCTGTGATAGTTAATGTTTGTGTCAACTTAACTCAGTGGTTCTCAACCTGCAACCCCTTTGGGGGTCGAATGACCCTTTCACACGGGTCACCCAATTCATAACAGTAGCAAAATGACAGTTATGAAGTAGCAACAAAAATAATTTTATGGTTGGGGGGTCCCCACAACAGGAGGAACTGTATTACAGGGTTGCAGCATTATGAAGGTTGAGAACCACTGACTTAGCTAGACAATGATTCCCAGTATTGTGTGATTGTCTTCCATTTTGTCATCTGATTTACATAATTATTCTCCATTTAATGCTTAGCAAGCCTGAACTTCTACATGTTGCTACGACAGGATTGGTATGGGGTTTGTTTTGAGCCATAGCCTTTCAAGAAGATGTGAATCAAATCACACCTACACTCCCACCACGCATTTCCTCTGGGGAGTTCCCTGAGGATGTGGCCTGCATGTTGGATGAGAGCTAGCTAGCTAATCTATAGACATTCTGGCAAGATTCTCCCTTGATCCTGCATCAAGCTCCTCATC
The DNA here is from genome assembly GCF_000313985.2 of Echinops telfairi. Taxonomy (NCBI): domain Eukaryota; kingdom Metazoa; phylum Chordata; class Mammalia; order Afrosoricida; family Tenrecidae; genus Echinops; species Echinops telfairi. The sequence continues at coordinate 42,223,764 of NW_022103915.1, forward strand.
TGACCTTCGCAACATGTCATCTGACTTGCTGATTGTGGGTCGTCCAGCCCCAACAACCACTTGTGTCAGGAGAAACCTCTGGTCTGACACCTGACCCAAGATTGGGGACTAGCCAGACTCCACAATTGTGTGATTGTTGAGGAAGTGATTACCTGAAGCTATCTTTCTCTATATACATATACATCCATCTTAAGCGACCACTTCTACACACACACACACACACACACACACACACACACACGAGCCGGCTTCAAAAAGTTTGTGGAAAAGGGAATGAACTTTCTGAAGCCCCTGGCTTCCTTTGCTGGGTTTGCTCCTCTAGAGAACCTAGCCTAGGGTGAGATCATGTTGAACAGAACGATGTGCTCCCTTTACCAACCCTCCACTCTTCAGATAGCCTCTCTTATTTGTTCATTACTCTCTCCCTCTTGTCATCTATTGCTTACAAAAACTGTTGCTTATCGCTGTGGTGGTAAACATAACAAAAATCAGCTGTAAGATATTAAGTGTATTATACTGGCTCACCCTGTGATATGAGTTGGAAAAATATTAATGTGCATTTGCAGAAATGAGTATTCTGCTACTGCTGAGTGTTATGTCCTATAAATATCATTTAGTAAAATTTTATTGATTGAGAATTTTGTTCAAGTCATCCATATGTTTACTGATGTACTTTCTAATTGTTCTACCAATTATGAAGAAAGACTTGCTGAAATGGCCAACCATAATTATGGACATTTCTGTTTCTAATTTCAGTTCTGTCCTTTTTTCCTTCACTACTAAATATGCATCTAAAATTTATGTCTTTAAAATTTTTATTTACTTTATTTTGGGAGTTAATACATATAGTCTACCATTCCATAGTTCAATCACATCAAGCACTACTGTATAATTGCTACCACAATCAGTTTCCAAACATTCTTTTTCTTCCTGGATTCCTTGATATAGTCTCCCTTTTACCTCCCCTCCCCACCACTATTGCCGACCCCCCCCCAACCCTTATTCTATTTGTTGTCCCTATAGCCCCTATAAGTTCATCAAGCCCAGTGATCTCTGGGCCATGCATGGGGAGTTCTAGGCAGGGGACTCTATCTTGGCACCATCTTCCCAGAACTTTATGTCTTTTTGATGAACTGACCGAACATTATTACAAAATGACTCTTCTTGCCCCAGGTGATATTCTTCATCCTGAAGTCTACTTTATCTTATATTAATATAGCTAATTCAGTCTTTTAACAACTCATACATTCATACATGAATGTCTATTTTACTCTATCTATGGATTTTACTCTATCTATGGATTTAATTATAAAGTGAATTTCTAATCAATATCACACAATAAGGTCTCAATAATCTATGCCCCTTAATTGACATTTTTAGTGCATTTAAATTTAATGTCATACTTGACATGATGAGTTTCAGTCTACTATGTTGATATTTGTTTTCTATTTGCCTCATCTGTTCTTCATTTCCTCTTCTCTTGTCTTCTCCTGTGTGTTATACCGGGAAGACCAGAGAAACAAATTCAGGGACACTTATTTGATTTTATTTTTCGGGGACATTTATATGTGTATAAGAAAGAGCTTTATATTAAAGAGTAATTGTATATCAAGAAAACATACCAGTCCAGTCTAGATCAAGTCGATAAGTCCAATATTAGCCCATATGTCCAAGTCTGGCCTATAAAGTCCTCTTCAGACTCATGCAACACATGCAATGATGCTGAATGTAGGAAGATCACAGGCCAGTGGGTGAAAAGTCTTGTCGATCCAGTGGTGGTGGAAGCATCTCAGTGCTGGCACAGGTCTCCATGTGGCTACTCCAACTCTCTGAGTGCAGCTCCTCAACAGCAAGGTGAAACAGGGTTCAGTAAGTCTCCCGTGGCTTGTCAACAGGAAGACCAAGGCAGAGAGAGAGAGAGTGTGTGTCCCACATCCAGGGGGAAAGAGAGGAAGTTCCCAGAATCCTAATGAGAAGGCCACACCCACAAGGAGGCATCACCTTTCTGTGACCTAATTGACAAGTTAGACTCCACCCGTAGACATTCATTAAGTTGACATGAAATTATGTAACTACCACATCCTGGATTGAATTTTTATTATTCCATTTATGTCTTCTTTTAACTATATTTTTCTTTTTCCTGGTTACTCTGAGTTTGGCATTTCTAATTTACCATAGTTTACCTTCAACTAAGACTAAGATCTGACAGTAAAGAAGGACTTTGGAGGAAGGGGCCACTGAAAACCTTATGCATACCTTTGAAATACTGTCAGACAGTGAGGGCCTAAAATGGAAGCAGAACATTGTAGGAGAGAGTGCCTGAGGGCGGGCCCCTCAGGCCAGAGGACACTCAAACTGTGACTGAGGAGAAGCTGATTTCTTGGTGTGGAGTTGATCATAGTGACTGTGTCGCTAAAACCTGTAGGAGTGAAGCCTTTGGGATCCTCATTTGCTGATGAGGCATGACTCAAAGTAAGAAAAGCAGCTGCAAAAATCTAATGATAGGAACTTGGAATGTGTGAAGTATGAATCTAGGAAAATTGGAAGTCATAAACAATGAAATGGAACCCATAAAAATTGATATCCTGGGTATTAGTGAGCTGAAATGGCCCGGTATTGGCCATTCAGAATCAGAAAAATCAAACAATTTACTATGCTGGGAATGAAAAAATGAAGAGGAATGTTGTGGCATTCATTGTCAAATAAAACATTGGAAAATCAATCATGAATTACAGTACTGTCTGTGATAGGATTATATCTATCGGATTTCAAGGAAATCCAATCAATACAACTATTCCTCAAATGTATGCACCAACCACAAAAGCTAGTGATAAATTAAAGAATTCTACCAATGACTCCAGACAGATATAGACAAGTATGCAATCAAGATGCATTGATAATTGTTGGCTCTTGGAATGCAAAAGTTGGAAACAAAGAGGAAGGATTAGTAGTCAGAAAATATGAACTTGGTGACAGAAACAAAGCTAGAGAGAAGATAATAAAAATTTGCAAAACCAACTGCTTGTTCATAGAAAAATCTTTTTTCAACAACACGACTTTTCCAGATGAAATACACAGAAACAAATTGATTACATCAATGTGAAGAGATGCTGAAAAAGTTCAATATCAGCAACTAAAACCAGGCCATGGGCTGACTCTGGAACAGATTGAATTACTCATATGTTAGTTCAGGATAGAGGGGAAGAAAACTAAAACAAATCCACAAGAGCCAAAAACACAATCTTGAGTTTATCCCACCTGGATTTCAAGAACATTTAAAGAACAGATTTGACTCATTAAATGCTTATGACAGATGACCTGACGAGCTTTAGGAAGACACCAGAACATCATTCATGAAGAAAGCAAAGGTCATTCAAAACACAGGAAAGAAAGGACATACCAAAGTGGAGGTCAGAACAGATGCTGAAACTTACTCTTAATTGCAAAGTAGCTAAGGCAAATTGAAGAAATGATGAAGTCAAGAGCTGAATAGGAAATCTCAAAGGACAGTTTGAGAAGACAAAGTCCAATATTACTCTTACATGTGCAAAGGTCTAGGATTAGAAAATCAACAGGGAAGAACACGCTCAGCATATCTTGAACCAAAAGAACTCAAGACAAAAGTTCAAGCTTTGAGTTGAAATACTGAAAGATTCTATGGGGAAAATATTGCATGATGCAGGAAGCATCAAAAGAAGATAGGAAGAATGCACAGAATCACTATGCCAAAAAGAACTAGTCGACATTCCAGCATTTCAGGAGGTAGCATTAAGAATCAATGGCTCTGAAGGAAGATGTTCAGGCTGCACTGAAAGTATTAGCCAAAAGCAAAGCTCCAGGAATTGATTGAATATCCATAGAAATGTTTCAACAAGCTGATGAAACACTGAAAGCACTCACTTATGTATGCCAGGAAATTTGGAAGTCAGCTACTTGGCCAACTGACTGGAAGGGATCCATATTTGTGCCCATTCCAAAGAAAGGCTGCTCAACCGAATGCTCAAATTATAGAACAATATCATCGCTATCACATGCAAGTAACATTTCATGGTGATCACCCAACAATGGTTCTAACAGTACATTGACAGGGAGCTACCACAGGTACAGGCTGGATTCAGAAGACCATGGGAAACCAGGGATATCATTGCTGATGTCAGATGGATCGTATCTCAAAGTAGAGAATACTAAAAAGATGTTCACTTGTGTTGTATTTACTATGTAAAAGGATTTGACTGTGTGGGTCATAACAACCTATGGCTAACCTTGAGAACTTTCCAGAACACTTTATTGTGCTCATGTGAAACTTGTGCATGAATCAAGAGGCATTTGTGGGAACAGAACAACGGAATACTGCAGAGTTGCAAATCAAGAACAATGTGAGATAGGGTTGTATAGTTGTTCAATCTGTATATTGAGTAAATATTCAAAGAAGCTGGGTTATATGAAGAATAACATGGCATCAGGTTTAGAGGAAGACTTTTTAACAATGTTCAATATGCAGAGGACACAACTTTGCTTGCTGAAAGTGAGAAGGGTTGAAGCACTTGCTGATGAAGATCAAGGGTTTCAGCCTTCAGTATAAAGGCTTCTTTACTCAGTGTAAAGAAGATCAAATTCCTCACGATTGGCACAATAGGTAACCAACATCAGGCTAAATGCAAAAAAGATTGAAGTTGTCAAGGATTTGTCTGCTTGTATCCACAATCAATGCTCATGGATGCAGTAGTGAAGAGATCAGAAGAGAAGCTGCATTAGGTAAATCTGCTCCACAAGACCTCTTTTTGCCTTAATAGTTTTATTAAGATATAATTCACATAGCATACATTTCTATAGTATAATTGTATTTTAAGAGCAGCCAGTCCACAGAGAGGACCACATGGCCAGCCCCACTATGAGACATGACTCCCCTCACTGACCCATGGCCCTGCAGTGGACAGCACCAGAGAGAGACACAGTGCGGGAATTGCGCCCAATCGGATACCACCACACGCCACACCTAGGCAAAGTACTGGGAGAGTGCAGTGGAACAGCAAGGGAATGGAGCGACAAGGTCCCCAGGGAATGCTGAAGGTGGACTTTGGGGCCAGGGCATGGTGCCCCAACAGACTGGACTGGAAAACACTC
>NW_022103915.1:42231341-42244661 GCF_000313985.2 Echinops telfairi
AGAGGAAAGGTGTATGTTTCCTCGGTGCTATATTTCACCCTGACTGGCTCCAGCGACCTAATCTGAATACTCTGTAGATGGATTTTGGGCTCCCACTATCCTCCACGGCTTTCTACAAATTGAATGTTCACAATTAAGCTCTGATACCTTTCCCTGCATTGTATTTGAATTTTGTTATTTATCATCTTTGGATCACACAGGCTGGTGAGCTTCTCCAATGTGGGGTTAGTTGACACTTTGCTTAGGTAGCTGCTGTTTTGAATACAAGTCTTTAAGATTCCAGAAGCTATTCTTTTTGATAGCCAGACCCCATCTGCTTTCGTCATCATACTTTGCTGTAACACCTATTATCACCTGTAACACCTATGGTGATCTTTTCATGAGGACAAGTATCAAGCAGGGTCGTGTCATAAGAACTAAATGTTCTTGGATTGGGACTAGAATTAAGTGGGAGCCCAGAATTCATTCACTTGTTTATGGATTATGTTCAGCTCAGTTGGACATTGAATAAAGAAGACTTAAGAAGAATTGATGCATGTTGAATTGTAGTGCTGGAGAAGACTATTGAAAGCACCACAAACTGCTAAATGGAAAAACTGATCTGTTTCAAAGAAGTACGGTCTAGTGCTCCTTACAGGCAAGTATGGCAAGACTTTGTCTTACATTCTTTGGACATGTTATCAAGAGAGCCCAGTGCTCGGAGGAGGACATCATGTTTGGTAAGTGGAGGGGCAGTGGGTAAAGTGGAGGGGCAGTGTGGAAGGCCCTCAAAGAGATGGATTGTCACAGGGGCTGCCACAATGGGCGTAAGCACAGGAACCACTGTGAGGAGGGCGCAGGACCAGGCAGGGTTTTGTTCTGATGCGCATGGGGTCACTGTGGGAAAAAACCCACTCGGTGGCACCTAATGACAACCGCAAGTCGTATATGCCACCTCACATAGGATAGACTTACAAAGATGTGCTCTCTTCTTTTTTCATGTTATGGTTTTTTTCCAGCTTGTAAAACTGGATGTGATATGCTTCCTTCTTAAAATCAGAAAAAACGAGGGGGGAAAGGTCTTTATCTATATTTACCTTTTCTGACACTCCTCATTCCTCTGTGAAGATTCACTATCTCACATTGTATTATTCCTTCCTTTCTCCTAACAATGTGTTCTCTCAGCTTTTGTTTGTCCCCAAAACGTCTTTATTCCACCTGCATTTGTGAAGGGTATGCTTGCTGGGTAGACATGTTACACACTGTAGACTGCAGAGTGCTTAGTTATGTTCTAGCAAATAGTTAATTTAACTCAATTCAAACCCCATGCTCAGTTTTCCTGAGGTTAAAAGTAACAGATGTCTCTGCTTATTCCCTTCCTGTACTCGTCTGATTCTTTTAACTGAGCGGTTTTAAGTGTCCCTCATGAATGTGCAGGTATGGGGTGAAAAATTCGGGCAGAATTTACAATCTGAATTTGCTACTCCCCTTCTATAGTTCCTTCTTTGCAGAAGTTTTTCCTTCATGTCTCAGTCATTCTGACAGCCCCCGTGGACTGGAGTGTTTTTGTTTGAGTTCTAGTCACCCACTCAGCATCCCACAGGCAAAAATACATAAACACTGCAGCGACTGCTCGGTGTCTTTCTCTTCATTCAACGATCAGCTCCTGTTTTTGCTCATTCTCCTGTGCTTTCAAGTAGGCACCAAATATATTTTATCCAGGGTTTAAAATTGTTACCTGTGGGATCCAATATGATCTACTCCATTACCAGAATCACAGTGTGGAATATCTAAAATTCTAATGATTGTTTTTCTGAGTCTTTTAACTTAGAGGTTCTGAGACTATATATATTTGTGTACTTTATATGAATATAAGCTATGGGTCCTACTTGGTCATGTCTCCATAGGTAATAATTCCATTTCTGAGAATGTGATATATATATGATATATAGTTTCTAATTATTCTAGGTCTGACTTGCAAGATTGTCCTCTGCACTGACAGCGTACTCTGTCAAAGCAGTTAGATAAAAATTCTTTCAGCTGTGAGTCATCCTTCTCCTCAAGGGTCCATGAAGTAAATGTAACTTACTTATTTTCTCCATGTATTATACAAAGCAGAATTTCTCACCCCCTTCCAGAAAGCTCTGCTTTATTAGTTTTATGTGTTAAGCTGCCATGTTTAGTTTTGTTTAAAGGAAAGGTATTAGTGATCAAAAATTTTTTTTTGTAATTCCTAGATTAGAGAATCTCCAAGAGCCTTTGAAATAACCACAGCTTAATATATCTTAATTTGCTTAATACAAAAGTAATAATGGATGTGTATAAAAATAATCTTCAGCATCATCGTTCCTTGTCCTAGTTGATCATCTTCAAAGCGCGACTTATTTAAAAATAGGAGCCATGGTGGTGGAGTGGTTGCATGTTGGGCTGCCATCCTCATGATCGGCAGTTTGAAACCCCCAGGGAGAAAGACTGGGCTTCCGGCTCCTGTGAACATGAGCAGTCTCGGAACTCCACAGGGGTCACTATGAGTCAGCATCGACTCCATGGGAGTGGGTTTCTCTCTCTCTCCCTTCTTTTTTTTTTAAGAGTTAGTTCTCAGCAAGCTACTTCCTTTTGAATGCATTCAAGGATCATACATAATTCTCTTTAGTAATAATTATTTTGCCATCAATATTACTAGTAGACTGTAGGCTTCAACATTCTATAGTAATAATAACAGTTAAAGACAGGCTATTTGTGCTGAAAAATGTGTGCTGTTCTAAGCAAAAGTTACTTAAGCTCATAGGTATTTGTGCAGCTGTACACTGGGCAAAGATCATCACAAGAAATAGCTCAAACTTAGAGTTTTACAAACAGTCTAGAATCAGATACATCTGGGAAAGAAAAAAAAAAAGGTTGTCATTGCCTAAGAGCTTATACAGTCATTTTTCTGATTAATTGTTACCTTCAGTGTTTTCAATATCTGGACAGTCCTATTTCTCAGGGAGGTGGAATGTTCATTTTAATTGTGGCATGAAAGCACTAATTGTTTTCTATCACCTTAATCAGTAGGAGTCAATCTTATAACAAACATTCAATTTAAGCCTCCAGTGAAGTAAGATCCTGTTTAGGTGAAAACAATACACTGATATAGGTCAGTGTGTCCCCATAGTTCCTGGTACACTTAGTAATTTACAGAACAAATTCTGAAGGTGTTGAGTATGATGTGCTTTCATTAGCGTGTTAACTGAGGACACACTGTTTCCTTTTCTGGCACACAAACAAAATCTATTGTTAACACCTAATCAAAATACTGACCAATTTCACCTTCCTGCACTGCGAGTGTCTCAGAGACACAGACCGTCATGGAATTAACCTTTGTAACTCTGCTGTGCCTAATATTTTGCCTTGCATTTCACCAGAGGTTCAACAAATGATTGTTCTGTAAATATAAATTTAGCAAGATAGTGCATAAGTGAAGTTCTGCATATAGCAGGAAAAACTCAGGATCTAACATTCTTTCTGTGCAAAGACCTAGAGTTAGAAAACAAAAATGGAAGAAGATGCTCAGCGTATCTTAAATGGAAAAAACTCAAGAAAAAATTCAAACTTCAAGTTGCAATATTGAAAGATTCTATGGGGAAAATATTGAGTGATGCAAGAAGCATCAAAAGAAGATAGAAAGAATACACAGGGTCACTGTACCTAAAAGAACTAGTTGACATTCCAGTATTCTGGGAGGTAGCATATAAGCAAGAACCAATGGTGCTGAAGGAAGAAGTTCAAGCTGCACTGAAAACATTAGCCAAAACCAAACCTCCAGAAATTGATAGACTACCCATTGAAATGTTTCAACAAGCTGATGAGGCACTGGAAGCACTAAGTTATCTATGTCAGGACATTTAGAAGATAGATACTTAGTCGACTAACTAGAAGAGATCCATGTTTGTACTCATTCTAAAGAAAGTTGACCCAACAGAATGCTCAGATTGCAGAACAATATCATTACTATCACATACAAGTAAAATGTTGCTGAAGATCACCCAACAAAGGTTGTAGCAGTACATTGACAGGGAACTGCCAGAGGTTCAGGCTGGATTCAGAAAAGGATATGGAACAATGGATATCATTACCAATGTCGGATGGATCATGAATGAAAGCAAAGAATGCCAGAAAGGTGTTTACATGTATTTCATTGTTAATGCAAAGGTATTTGACTATGTGGATCATAACAAACTGTGGCTAACCTTGAGAAAAATTAGATTTCCAGAACACTTCACTATGCTCATAAAGAACCTATACATGGATCAAGAGGCAGTTGTGGGACCAGAACATGGGAAGACTTCAGGGTTTCAAATCAGAAAAGGGGTTTTATCCTCTCATTATACTTGTTCAATCTATATGCTGGGCAAATAATCAGAGAATATGGCTTATATGAAGAAGAATGTGGCATCAGGTTTGGAGAATGGCTTATTAACAACCTCCAATATGTAGAGGACACAACCTTGCTTGCTGAAATCCAGGTAGATTTGAAGCACTTGCTAATGAATACCAAAGATTTCAGCCTTCAGTATGGATTATGACTCAATGTAAAGAAGACCCAAATCCTCACCTGTAGTTCATCAAGGTAAATGGAGAAAAGATTGAAGTTGTCAAGGATTTTATCTTGGATCCACAAGCAATACCCATGGAAGCAGCAGTCAAAAAAAAATCAAAAGACACATTGCATTGGGTAAATCTGCTGCACAAAAACCTCTTTAGAGTATTGAAAAGCAAAGACGTTACGCTGAGTACTAAGGTGCACCTGACCAAAGCCATGGTATTGTCAATCCCCTCACATGCATGTGAAAGTTGGAAATTGGGTAAGGAAGCAGAAGCTGAACCAATGTGTTCTGAATTATTGTGCTGGATAAGAATATGGAAAAGACCATGGACAGCCAAAGAAACAAATAAATCTGTCTTGAAAGAAGTATAGTCAGAATGCTCTTTAAAAAAAAAAAAAAGAATGCTCCTTTGAGACAAGGATGTGTGGTAGTTCCACAATTTCATGCCAACTTGAAGTGAAGTGGTGGAGTCTATCCTGTCAATCAGGTCACAGCCTGATGATGCCTCCTGGAGGGTGTGCCCTCTCATACGAAGGATCCTGGGAATTCCTCTGTCTCTCAGCTTCACCTCCCTGCTGTCGAGACACTCAGAGAGCTGCTAGAGACACCACCATTCGATCCACACAACTGTGCACCTACTGGCCTGTGATCTCCCTGCATTCTGCATATTACATGTGGCTGCATGATGCTGAAGAGGGATCTATGGACTAGGCTGGGATGTTTGCTCGATATATAATCACCTCTTAATATAAAGCTCTCTCTTACATATATATATATGAATGTCATTGAATTTGTTTCTCTAGTCAACCTGGCCTAACACATTATGGTACCTTGGGAGTGGGTTACTACAGAAATAAATCATGAAGATGGAGATTGGAGACTTGTCTGGCTTCTGCTTTATTTCAGTTTGTCTTTTTTTTGATGGTCAGAGGTTAGATATGGCCATGCAGTTTACTGGGTTGTTATCTGGAAAGGACATGGGAAGCTAAAGTTTTGATTCCTTTCTTTGATTGTTGTCTTTGGTTATTCCTGTCTGAAATGTTGGAAATGAATGTAATAAGTGTAAATTTTGAGCTGAGAGGGCAAAATGGTCCCTTGAAATTCTCCTCTGAGACCCTCCTGTTGAGTCAAAATGGCTAACAGAAGGTCAAAATGGCTGACAGAAGGTCAAAATGACTGACAGAAGGCCCTGCTTGATGCAGCCAGAGGCCTAAGGCCATATTGCATATGCATAGTTTAGATAAGAAAGGATTGAATTTTAATCCTTTTAAAGGATTTTAAATTTAGATAAGAAAGTTTAGTTTAGATAAGATTGAATTTGACTTGGTTAAGAATTGAGTTTAAGATCTAGCTGTACTAGGTTTATACTAATTTATTCTGCTTATTGTTATTCATAAAATGAATGATAGAAATGATTATTGGAAAGTATGAAAATAGAGTTTGTAAGTCTACTTGCCTTTATCATTAAATTGGATCTTTAAATTGGTATAGGACACACCTGCAAAGAAGGTTCTGAAAAGATAAGCTACACCCAGTGCCTTGAGTGCTTTCAACATTTGCATTTGAAAAGACTTGCTGCAAGAGCTGTTGACAGACTGATGAAAGAAAAAGAATAAACCAGAACTTTCCCCAGGGCTGAATCCTGAAGCTGCTGCTCCTGCTACCCCAAGCAGGCCTGAAGGTAGTGAACCAGGCCTTTCCAAAACAGCCAAATGCAAACTGAAGTGGAAGGAGAAGAGGTGGCAGCAACAAGAGAAGCGGGAGGGAGAGGCCTTGAGCTGGACTCTTGAAAAGGTGTCCCTGGGAGAGACCGCCCCACTCCCCAGCGCTCTGCAAGGCTTCCATGCAGTCCCTACAGCTACTTCTGACCAGCCTGACTCAGCTGCCACCACGGAGAAAGCCAAGAAGATAACGAATCTGAAGAAGAAACTATGGCAAGTGGAAGAGCTGCACAGTGGATCCAGGCTGGGGAGATTAGTTGGCCCAGAAAAGAGCAGCTGGAGAAGTGGCAAGGAGGAGGGCACTAGAAAAGGAGCTGGGTGACTTGGAGTTAGGCTTCTGGGGCCTTTGGAGAATAGCAAATGGGCTGCAGAACAAACCATGGGGCTCTCTGGAGTTTTCAGGGATGTTGATGGCAGTAGTCAGGAGGGGTATCCCCATACTGGTGCACTTCCACTTCTTGCTGCCCAACTTTGTCCTAAGAGTCTCGTCTTCCCCTCAGTTCTTTCTACCCACCTCCCCCAATACCTATTTTTGTGCTTTTCCCCTCCCATCTCCATCTTTCAAAATCTCAGTGATTGCCACAGGTACTTTTACTGCTGGTTTGGGTATTTTGTTTAATAGAACATTGGGTGCGTGGAAATCTCTTGGACAGCTGAGGTTGGCATTTTGAATTTTGAACTAGTGGTTTGTGCCTGAAATTGGAAAAATCTGGAGCCATGAAAAAACTCTCCTCTCTAGGACTGAAAGTTAGAGAGCCTATGGGCAGCCTGAAAAGCTCGCGAGATAACCACCTGGATCCACTCAATGAGTGGAAGTGGGAGAAATGTAGCTATAGAGAGATCAGTTGAGTCTGGTCACTTACACTCATGGACCTAAAGAACTAGAGAAGAATATGAGAGCGGGCGGGCTGGTTTGAAGTTTTAACAGTTGTGTGGAACCTGAGCCTGTGGCATATAGGGTTGGACTAGGGTTGTTGAAAATCTGTGACAGGGCCCATGGTCGAAAGGCAAAGCAGCCAAAGGGAACCCTGGTGAGGCTACGTGAGGTGGCCCATATTGAGTTGACCAGAACCAACCAGATGAAGATAAGATTTTTGAGCCTATGAATTGGTGCACATTGCTGGTGACTTTATGGAAGGCCTGCCCTGATTTGACTTTGCTTATGGATGTGGACTCACAAGGTTCTAGCTAGACTGAAGTGTCTTCACAAAAAGAACGTGCATGTCCCCTCAGAGCATTGGGTTTATATAAGGGGGCAATACAGAAATTGGATAGCCAAAAGGGGGAAGATAAAGGCATGAAATGGCTGGCTTACAACTTTCACAGGTGGGTGAATATATTTCTAGAATTATAGGATCATGTAGGTGTTCACATAACTGTAACTTTAAGCATAGAATGTTTTTGTATTGTCACTTATAGAGTATTATATTTAAATGAGGCTAACACATTTTGAGTTGTATGCATTTTAGTTTTATCCTGTTAGACATAAATATGATTTTGCTACTGTCTTTGTTTTAAAAATAAGAGTTGGGTAAAGGGGTGGTCTGTGGTAGTTACATAATTTCATGTCAATTTGAAATGTAGAGGTGGAGCCTAGCCTATCAATCAGGTCACAGCTGACGGTGCCTCCTAGGGGGTGTGGCCTTCTCATAAGGAGGGTCTTGGGAACTTCCCCTCTCTCTCAGCTTTATCTTCACACCGCAACTGGATCCACACAACTCTGCACCCATCAACCTGTGATCTCCCTGCATTCTGCATCATTACATGTGGCTGAGTAAATCTGAAGAGGGATCTATGGACTAGTATTGGACTTATGGACTTGTTCTTGACTGGGCTGTGATGTTTGATATATAATTATGGGAAACTCAGGAAAGGGAAGAATGTATATATATATATTCTTCATATATATATATATATATATATATATATATATATATATTTTAAAGGGGTCACTGATGTTTACTTTGCAAACAAAACCACTGGGGATGTTGCCTGTTGACACCTCGGGATGACACTGGGACACTTGGTGGGAAGCTCACGAGAAGGGCGAGGTGTTGGGCTGTCACAGGATCACAATGGGGGGTTTCCAACAGGCATCCAGATGGTCTGGCTTGGCTGCAGGGGCAACTCTGATGAAGCGGTGAGAACACCGACAGGCTCGGGGGAGGGACTACCAGAGGTCTGCCTGCCCAGCTTATTTGGCGAGGGGATTTCTGAACTTTTGGCCAGTGAACTTGGCCTTGCTGCCCAGCTCCTCTTCAATTCTGAGGATCTGGTTGTCCTTGGCCAGGTGCTCAGATCGGCACGGCGCACCAGTCTTGATCTGTCCGGTGCAGAGTCCCACCACCAGGTGAGTAATGAAAGTATCCTTGGTCTCCCCAGAACGAGGAGACACCAGGGTGCCCCACCTATTGGACTGGGCCAGCTTGCACACCTGCAGAGACTGGGTCATGGAGCCGATCTGGTTCACTTTGAGTAGGAGGCAGTTGCACAACTTCTTGCCCATGGCCTTGGCGATTCGCTTCGGGTTGGTCACTGTGAGATCATCCCCTACCACCTGGATCCCTGAACTGGCAGTGAACTTGGCCCAAGCGTCCCAGTCATCCTGGTCGAAGGGGTCTTTGATAGACACCACTGGGTAGTTCGCGATGAAGGACTTGTACAGGTCTGCCAGTTGGTCAGGTGAGATGTACCTGCTGGGGTCATCAGGAGACTTGAAGTCTAGGTGGCATTTCCCAGATCTGAAGAACTCGGAGGCAGCTACGTCCATGCCAATCACTACCTTGTTGGTGTAACCAGCTTTCCAATAGCATTCTTCAGCAGCCCCAGGGTCTCTTTGTTCTCCAAGATGCTGGGGGCAAATCCGCCTTCATCCCCGACATTGGTGGCATCCTTGCCGTACTTCTCCTTGATGAAGTTCTTCAGGTTGTGGCACCCCTTGGCCCCGATGCGCATGGCCTCCTTGAAGTTGGCTGCTCTGATGGGGAGGATCATGAACTCCTGCAAGGCCAGCTTGTTGCCGGTGTGGGAGCCGCTGTTGATCACATTGAAAGCAGGAACTGGCAGGATAACTTCGGAATTGCCAGCCAAGTCAGCAATGTGACGGTACAGGGGGACTCCCGTCTCAACAGCTCCGGCCTTGCACACAGTGAGGGACACGCCCAGAATGGCATTTGCACCAACTTTTTATTTATTCTCATTTCCATCCATCTCAGTCATCAGCGTGTCGATCTTTTCCTGTTCCGTCACGTTCAGCTTCTTGCTAACCAGGGCAGGCACAATTGTTTTCTTGATGTGCTCAACAACCTTTGAGACACCTTTGCCCAGATACCGGGTCTTATCATTGTCCCGGAGCTCCAGGGCCTCATAGATCCCAGTGGAGGCACCATTGGGCACAGCAGCTCTGAAGAGCCCTTTGGCGGTGTAAAGATCGACCTCAACGGTGGGGTTTCCACGGGAGTCGAAGCTCTCTCTGGCGTGAATCTTGAGGATAGACATGATGGATTTCTGGCCGCTGGTTCTCCTCGCCCAGGAAGGAAGTGGAGGAGGCTGCAGACACCGAGATGGGTGTTGGGTCAGCAGAGATGCTGCAACTCCCCCTCTTCTCATATTTTTAAGAAGCCTTTCAGGTCAGGATTCTGGGTGGAGGGAGGCCTTCACACTTGTGGGCTAGAGATGAGTCCCAATCACATTCTTATAACCAAGATTGATCCCCACAATATCCTCCCATAATAGTGCTGCCTTAAAGTTACTTCTTATAAGTACATGCTGATCGATACCTGGCCAGCAGCTTTAACTATAGAAGCTGACATGTGCTATTGCTCTACCTGCTCAGGGGAATGTCACGCCCGTTACCTGCCCCAGCACTGGTGTTAGGTTGCTGCTCCAATGAACTCAGGGACCTTTAGGGTTAGGGTACAGCCCACTGTGTTACATATGTAGTTACTTGTACACGGGGCTTGCCTGCCACGAGAGTATATAAGATGATATTGAGAATATAATACTATCTTTCTGCTCGAACCTGGTTCCTTAAGCCACAGTGGAGGTGAGCACTCCAAAACTTGTCTGTTTCTTAATTGCTTCCCTTCAATTACACAATTGTCCCTTAGGACCCATCTGGATGTGAGGCTGAATCTCACATATAATTACCTCTTGATATAAAGTTCTCTCTTACACATCTATGAGTGTCATTGGATTTGTTTCTCTTGTCAACCTGCGCCTAACACAGACGGTGAGACTTTGTCTCATGTACTTTGGACATGTTTTCAGGAAGCAACAATCCCTGAAAGATACCATGTTTGATAAAGTAGCAGGACAGTGTAAAAGAGGAAGACCATGACAAGATAGATCAACAGAGTGGCTACATCGATGGGCTCAAACATAAGCAAAATTGTGTGAAAGGCCGCAGACCACTCGAGGGCACCTAACAACAACATCCTGTTATAAATAACAGTATCATAAGCACTCAAACAACGGTATAATAAATATTCATACAGGGAATCTAGGACAGATGAACCACTCAGGACCAGGGGTGACAGTGGCGATACCAGGAGGGAAGGGGGGGTGTAGAAAGGGGGAATTGATCACAGGGAGCTACATATAACCTCCTCTCTGGGGGATGGGCAGCAGAGGGGTAGGTGAAGGGAGACGCCGGGCAGTGTAATATAAGGTATAATAATAATTTATAAATTATCAAGGGTGCATGGGGGAGGGGGGCAGAGGAAGGGAAGGGGAAGGGGGAAAAAAGGAAAATGAGCTGATTCCGGGAACCCAAGAGGCAAGTGAATTTTGGGAATGATGAGGGCAACAAATGTATAGATGTGCTTTACACAATTGATCTATGTATTGTGATGAATTTTATGAGCCCCAATAAATTGATTTAAAAATATATATATATTCATATGACATTTACCCGGATTCACTGTTTGTTAGAATTGTATCGATTTACTACGTCCCTGCCTTTTCTGAACGATTTGAAAGGAAGCTGCAGTCACCGTGACATTCTCAGTTAAACAGTTCAGTGTGTGTCTTTTAAGAACAAGAACATCTCCTACATAGCCACACCATATTTATGCCCAAGGAATTTAGCAACAAAGTTCATTTTCATGCACTTAATTGTCAACAATAAATGTTGACAGCTTTTTTCTAACCAAGTTAAAAAAATTAATGGGGGATTCTTGTGCAAGTATAGTCAACTGGATGAATAAGAAAAGGATGAAGAAAGGTGGGTGGTACTGGTGGGACACCTGAGACTGTAGTCCATAGACTCCCTTCAAACCGGACAAGGAACACACTCCTGGAGATTTCCTTTCAGCCGAAAAATAGACAGGGCTGTAAAGGGAACAATCACATCCATCAGGAATGTCCTCCTGAGAACAATCACTATACCAGACCAAAGGTCAGCTCACCAGACTTCAAAAGGGAGGAAGGGGCAGGGAAGAAGGACAAATGTAAACAGGGGTCCAGGGAGGAAGTGAAACAAGAGCTGTTACATTGAGGGGGGTGCAACCAATGTCGTAAAACAAAATGTATATGAGTTGTTAAATAGCAAACCAACTTGCTCTGTAAACTTTCACCCAAATTAATATATATATATTTAAAGTGGATGTTAAACAAGACTTGCTCATTTTACTACTGACTGGCATAACTAATGGATAAAGGTTAAATCAGCCAATTTAGCTTTTCTTAGATAAATTTGGCTGCAGGTGAAGGATGAAGTGAAGTGTTTATGAAACAGATTTGGAGTTAATCCAGGTGTTCATTCTTCTGGACTGTGCCTTTCACTGTGCTGTGCTAGGTGGTGCGGACCCAGAAAAACTGCCTTTGTCACATTTTGCTTGCGAATGAATGATTACAACATATCAAAATGTTTTTTTAAAAATTGAGACATGAATAGGCTGTGAGAAAAACAGGAGGAGGAGGAAAATACATAGAGTCACCAAAAAGACCTTCACATCGGAAGTATTAATTTGACTGATTTTTTTTTTAAGGTAGAAGTTTGACAATCCTATCCCTAACCTGAAGTGTCTAAAGAAGAGTTAGGACAGGGGAACAAGTAGGGAACTGAAAGCAACAACAAGGAGGATGTAGAGATCCTGGTGTTGTTGGAGCAACAGCAATCTAGCTGAGAGGAAATACTGAGGAAGAAGAGTGAGTGTTATGGTGGGGCAGGAGGAAGGTAAAGGGAAACAGAGGAAAGATCTAGGAAGTAAAGCTCTGGATACAGGTGTAAACATAGGTGTGCACTTATGTAAACATACTAATTCATAAAAATAGAGGTATTAGCCTGTGTACATATATTTATATGGCAATACAAATTGAGGTAAGTGGACAGACTTTGGGCCTTTGCTCAAGTCCTCCCTCAAGGCAAGAATACTTTGTTCTAACAACCTGGCATTCTGTGATGCTCACCTTCCCGACAGGATCGCTGAAGACAAAATGGGTGCATAAACAAATGTGGTAAAGAAAGCAGATGGTGCCTGGCTATCAAAAGATCATCAGGGGACTTAAAGGTTTCAAGTTAAACAAGCGGCCATCTAGCTGAGAAGCAACAAGCTCACATGGAAGAATCACAACAGCCTGTGTGATCATGAGGTGTCAATGGAATCAGGTAACAGGTACCAGTAGACCCAAAACAAAACAAAAAAACATATTGTTGAGAATTAGGGGGGTCAGAGCAGAGACGCCAAACCCATCTGTAGACAATAGGCCATCCCCTTACAGAAGGGTCACAAGGAAGGGATGAGTCAGCCAGGGCTCAGTATAGCACCAATGAAACTCACAAATATTCCTCTGGTTCTTTGTGGCTTCCTCATCCTCCACTATCATGACCCCATTCCTGCCTTTCAGTTTTGGTTAGACCGGAGCATGTACACTGGTACAGATAGAACTCATGACACACGGAATCCAGGTCAGATAAACCCCTCAGGTAAAGAAATGGGAGTGGCAATACCAGGAGGATAGGGGTAAGGCTGAGGGAGGAGGGGAGGAAGGGGGAAGAAGGGGGAGCTAATTTCAATGATCAACATATAACC
>NW_022103915.1:42245268-42250808 GCF_000313985.2 Echinops telfairi
AAAAAGGTCTTGTTTTGTTTTCATTTTATCTCATTCTAATAATTTCTGTTTAGGATATTGACCTGACATTAACTGGTTTATTAAATTTGAATTGAATAGTTAATACAGCAACATTTTCATTGCAACACTGTTCACAATAACAGAAAGCTATAAACAACCCAAATACCCATTAATCGATTAATGGATTTAAAAAAAAAGCTATATGTAGGTTTCCCTTTTTATCCAAAATAAGTACATTTCTGTGGAAACTTTCATAAGCTAAAATGGCATCAGGTCTTGAAGAAGCAATCATCATGAATTTATATGGGAAACTGCAATGAAGTTAGTTATTTAATATGGCTCTTCTAGCTATAGCCTCTATTACTCCCATTAAATGACTTTTGTTCTCCCGATGAGTCTGGGTATGAAGGTGGGAGAAATACTGATTGGATTATAGATTCAGCTATGAGTGATTTTATCAGGGTTCATTGGGATTGCCATCCTGCGGGGTATTAAATCAACTGTCTCAGTAGTAGGAAGGGGGACCGCAGGATCAGCGAGAGAAGAGCTAGGAGTACAGTGCACCCTTTGAGCTCTGAGAGCCCTGTGCATTGAACTTCGTTGAGCCCGTGGAGAGCTTTGACACCAGAGGAGCAGCAGCAAAACAAGGAGTCAGAACATCAGACAGAGGGGTGGGCTTCTGGCCCACAGAGCAAGTAAAGCTTGCTTTGGGTTGGGAGTCTGGCTTGTGGAGTAGCTGCCTCTGGGCACTTAATTGGGGAGACCTGGGTTTGCTGACTCATGGAGCTACAACTGAGTACCTTCAGGTTAAGGCTTACAATGGAGTGGCCTGGCCTTTGGGCATTTATTGTATATTACAGCTTAAATTCTGAGAACCCTAGTTTGCAGAAAGCTATGGATAACAGTGACAGTCCAAAATCCATTTGCAGAGTCCCCAAATAAATCAAGCCTCCACTGAATTCCTTCTGATCATTAACCAAGGACGTAGATAGTCTTCATCTCAGGCAGAGGGCCTTGGAAAGTTGATTACCTCCACCCCTCTCCAACCAGCCTGAGGAGGGGCAGTTTCTCCTGGGCATGTCCTTCATGGAGGTCACCATACTGGGACAGTAAAGGGCATGGCATTCATCATTCCCTATCAGTGGTGCCCTGACTATCTTGGTCAGGAGGCCCTGGACCAATCTTGTAAGCTCTTCTCACACTGGCCCAATTGTGGTCCCATTCCTGCTTCTGTAGTCCCACCTGCAATTGTGATGCATTGATCTGCCAGATCAAGAACTGGTGACAGTTCCATTTGTACTGAAATACACAAGCTCATATCACCACATTTGAGCAGAACTGTCATGAGAACACCTTTCCTTGATGGCATTCCTGGACCCCTCTGACAGGCGTCTGCTTGGCCTGAGGTAATCTGTTTTAACATCACAATGGAATGCAGGTTTGTAAATGCCCTCAGGACAATTCTTTTTTCCCACACTGGCTGGGAAGGCAAGCTGGAGACGAAATCCAGGAATGGGATCATAAAACAAGGCGCCTGAGACTACCTAAATATACTTTTGTTTTACTTCTGTCAATACCACTTAGTGATATATGTATTTTAACTTGCTTTTTCTTCTGCTTTCTGTATTCTACCTTCCCTGAATAATATAAAAGAGGCTTGGCCACGGAAGATGGGCAATGTAATGCAGTGGATAGGTCCTTTGTACACCCACCCCAATGCCTCCGTTCCACCCTCCTCCCCAACCTGCCCCAGCAGTCTGAACTAGCCTGATAAACAATAAGGACTTCACATAATTCTGATTGGACATTGTAGTGGTCTTCTTTTACATGAACCCTCAACAGTACTGTGCTTTATTTAACTAGTGCCTTGACTTGAACCCTCAGATGCCACTATGATCGTGTGCTAATGGCCTCCCTCATCTGGATGAGGTTGTCTGTCTTTGTGTTGTTTTTGCCTCTTTAATGACTTAATCAATGTTCTCCTTAAATTTTTGAGATTGGGGTCTTTTTGTACCCTGAAACAATAGACATAGCCAGAAAACAGAAGTTCAAAGCTGTCTTTCCTGGTGAGATCTTGGGATGGTCTAGGAAATTTGGTGCCAGAAAAAAAGGTACTTTCCTGCACATTTCCATGAACCTTCAGAGACTCCTCAGGGGTAAGCATTCGTCAAATTACAAACCTGTCTTTCAAGGCTTGCAGAAATGTTATGAGGTCTTATTAAGTTTTGCTGTGTGTTTTCTCAGCCATGGATTTTTCATTTGTTCTCTCTGTCCTGTTGGCCTTTAATACCTAGTTGGTTTTTTTTTTACATGGCTCAAGACCTTCTGAAAAGCTTCAGCTTTTGGCAGGTGATCCTAATCTGAAAGAGCTGCCCAAACAGGAAAGAGGTCAGGCCAAGAGGCTCCAGGCCAGAGAGAGGCCTGCCTGTGGGCACAGCACAGAAGAGACTGTCCTGACCGAACAATTGCATCCTGCGCATTTGTCACCCGAGGTGCAGCCACTAACTTCCTTAATGAACTCTTTAACTATGACTATTGTTCTGTGTGGCCATTGCAACCACTTACTGGACTTTTAAGTAGAAAGTGCTATGGGAGATGGAGCAGAAACCCTTGTGATCATTCCCAGATCCAAAAACGAACCTACCATACCATGCAAAATACACATAGAACCTAAAGAGCCACTAACATACAGTTTATAATGTAGGGAACACCTCAAGAACAGACTTGACGCATTGGACACTAATGACAGAAGATCTGATGAGGTGTGAGATGACAACAGGAACAAAGAAAACACAAGAAAGATAAAAAAAAAGACCCAAGTGGATACCAAAAAATGACTCCGAAGTTTGTGCTCAAACAGGGAATAGCTGAAATGAACGAAAGGATGAAGTAAAAGATCTGAACAGAAAACTTCAAAGAAAAAGGATTGTAATAAAATATGCAAAGACCTGGAAGTTAGAGAGGAAAAGTGGAAGAACATACTCAGCAAATCTCAAGCTGAAAGAAATGAAAAAATCCACGCCTTGACTTGAAACACTAAAGGATTCTAAGGGCAAAATAGAATGTTGCTACCAAAGGACACGGTGATTGGCAGAGTAGAAGGTCAGTGCACAGGAGGAAGGCCCTGAATGCGATGGATTGACACGGTGGCTACAACAATGGGCTCAAACATGACTATTGTGAGGATGGCGCAGGGACAGGCAGTGTTTCGTCCTGTGGTCCGTAGAGTTGCAGGAGTCCGGCCCAACGTCCTGGCACTTAACAACGAATAGAGAAAAATGCAGAGCCTGGTGGAGCCGCCGGGTAAGTGCTAGTCAACTAACCCCAAGGTTGACGTTCAAACCTACTAGACATTCTGCGAGAGGAAGATGAGACTATCTGTACCTGTACAGATGTGCAAAGCCCCAGAAACCCTTTGTAGGGTTGCTGTCAATCAGAATCAACTTGGTGTCAGTGGGCAGGTGGGCAAACTATTGAGTGATGCAGGATAGAGCAAAAGAGGATGGAAGAAATATAGATTCACGGTACCGAAACAAATTACTTGGCATTCAGCCACTTCAAAAGGTGACATACGATAACAGGAGCAGTGAATTTTTCAGTGTGGCTTGTCTAGCCAAAGACTTTAACTCCTGGCAAATGACCTTTTCCTGCATGGACAGTAAGAAGGTGGGGGAAGATTCTGATCGAATTAATGTATAAAGTCGAGTGAACAAGATTCCCTGGAATGTCATCTTGCTGCGTATAAGATGAGCCCTCTGAGAAGCAGGAGGGAGGATCTCACTATTAGCAAGAGCCAGGAGTGCAGCGTGTCCACTAGACGGAGATTCCTATGCAGCGAACCTCCTGGATCCAGAAGACAACTGGAGGAGGCTGCCTCTGGGTATTTAATTCAGGGAGCTGGGTTGCTGACCCTTGGAGCATGAGCGGGATGCCTTTAGGCTGAGGTTTACGGCAGAGAGATATGCGATTTGGGCAGCTATTCGCAGTCCTGAAAGAACTTTGTAACATGTCTGGAGCATTTCTCGCTGGCATCACAGCCTGTTACCTTCCTTAATGAGCCCTTTAATCATGGATAGTGTTTTTGAGCTCTGTGTAGCCATTGCAGAGGATACTAGAACCTAGACACAAAAGTAGGGAATATCAATTAACAACACAATGATCAAGAACGAATGATACAGAAAAAAAAAGTCCAAGCTGCACTGAAGACAGAGACAAGGCTCCAGGAATTGACAGAATACCAACTGAAATGTTGCAACAAGCAGATGAAGCACTAGAAACACTCATCTATGCCAAGACCTTTGGCAAACAGCTACCTGGCCAATGAACTGGGAAAGATCCCTATTTGTGCCTATTCCAAAGAAAGACGATGCAATAGAGCGTAGGAAATTACTGAACAATTTTACTGGTATCACATGCAAGTAAAATTTTGCTGAAGGTAAAAAAAAAAAGGAAAAGTGCAGCAGTATGTACACTGGCAGGGAGCTGCCAGAAATGGAATTTAGATTCAGATGTGGATGTGGAAAGAGGGATATTGTGGACATCAGGTGGATGTTGGCTAAAAGCAGAGGATACCAGAAAGATGTGCTCTTTTGCCCACAGGGCTGCTATCTTTGGAAGCAACTCCATGACACCTCCCCCCACACCATATTCACAGACCGATCAGAGCTGTGTTTGCTTGATGCTGAGATGCTGATCACAAATCCATGAGAAGGCGCTGGACGACTCCACTCGACTGCTCTGCTCAGGAAGGCAGATCTTCCCTTGGAAGGTTCAATGAGAAACAGATGCTGAACGCTGTCCACCTTCCGTCTCAAAGCAAAATCTGCTTCGGATTTTTTTCGGTTAGTGAACACTGATAGTAATATAGATCCTTCTTTATGCCCTGTACTTTTAGGGTTGTTATGCCTTCTTGGACTATTGACACCACCACCCCCTCTTTTTTTTTTCTTTTTAAAACCTTTTATTGTGAATTAAGTGCAGGTGTACAAAGCAAATCATCAGTTTTAGATTCAACAATTCATACACATTTGGATTGAATCCACCCATTTTTCAATCCCTTGCTGGACATAGGCTTGCTGCTGTGGACCCGTCACTCTGTCTTTGCGGTTTACTGTTCCTGCCATGTGGTAATCTGTTCGCTTCTCTAATAAATCCCTATCATTGTGTGCACACAGCAGCAAATTCTTGAGCCCAGCACAGAAGGGGAATGGCCTGGGAAGAGTGGTTGATGTCAGAACAGGTAAAGAAGAATCAAGGATGGAAAGGTGGCTGCCCTCAGCCTGGTGGCAACAGGGAAGCCACAGGAAGTCCGATGTGGTCTTTTCGCAAAGAAGTATTCTGTTATTTATTTTTAATGAAGAGTGGAAATTTGGCAAAGGACATTGGTGATGGTTGTACACGATCAATGTAATTGATCCCACTGAATTGTAAATGTGAAAATGTTGAATTGACAAATGTAGTACAATACAATCTGTATTTTTAAAAAAATAATTAAATCATTTTATTGGGGCTCATACAACTCTTATCACAATCCACACATA
>NW_022103915.1:42251735-42253065 GCF_000313985.2 Echinops telfairi
GATGATCCCTTCAGGACCAGTGGTGTAAATGGCAATACTGGGAGGGTGGAGGGAGGGTGGGTGGAAAGGAGGAACAGATTACAAGGATCTACATATAACTGCCTCCCTGGGGGACAGACAACAGAAAGTGGGTGAACGGAGACGTCGGACAGGGCAAGATAGGACAAAATAATAGTTTGTAAGTTATCAAGGATTCATGAGGGATGGCGGAGGGGGAGGGGGGAGGGAGGGGAAAAATGAGGAGCTGATGCCAGGGGCTTGGGTGGTGAGCTGATATTTTAAGAATTATGAGGGCAATGAATGTACAAGTGTGCTTTACACAATTGATGTATGTATGGATTGTGATGAGTTGTATGAGCCCTAATAAAAAGGATAAAAAAAGAGAAATGTCTATTTGTATTTCATCTCATCTTTAGATATACCTATTTTCATATACTATGTAATATATGTTATGTATTAGTGGAATCATTCACGTATATAAATAAACAATAGGATTAAAAAAAATTTGAGACCACTCTTTTAAGGCTACGTACTTTGATTTAGTACCTTTTGTTCCTATCTTGAAGATAGTGTGGAATAAACTTCCTTTTGCAAAAGGAAAAAACTGCAATGCACAACCAAATATGAGATACTCAGAATCACCATCCAGTTCAACAATGAGCTAAACAATGTTTCACTTAAAGCTTTCAAACTGTCAAAGCAATTGTGATGGCAGAGAATGTGAAGATGACGTGGAAGTAGAACAAAGGGAACATATCACCCGAGACAACGTTTATCTTTTGCATACTCTGACAGTCTTTTCCTGGGCAGCGTTTTCAGATGGCTGAAACCATATGTACGAATCCCCTTCTTTAGTCACCCATAAAACCCATATTTGTGATTGTTGTGATTCTGTAATTGTCCATTGCATAATATACCTGTATCTTCTCACAAACTCTGGAATAAAAACATTGAAGTGCAGAAAGACTTGAGGGGCCAGTGGCATTTCTAGTAATCATTCCGGATGATTCTATGTAGTCACTATATTCTATAGTATGGAGCCCTGCTGGTGTAGTGGTTACACATTGAGCTGCGATCCTCCTGGTCAGCAGTTCAAAACCACCAGCAGCTCCACAGGAGAAAGACTGGGCTTTTTACTCATACAGTTACCGGTTCAGAAACCCACAGGGCGGTGCTGTGAGTCGGTATTGACTGGACGGCAGTGAGTGAGGCTATTCTATGGTAGGTTGGCTTTAATTAGATGCATGTGCTTTTGTTGTATACAGTAGACCCTATTTCACATCAATATTTCTGCTCCGTGTTAGAGAGTTAGACAGTGTTTAGGATCCAT
>NW_022103915.1:42254548-42275483 GCF_000313985.2 Echinops telfairi
TCGACACCTCATGATCACACAGGCTGGTGTGCTTCTTCCATGTGGGCTTTGTTGCTTCTTAGCTAGATGGCCACTTGTTTATCTTCAAGCCTTTAAGACCCCAGACGCTATATCTTTTGAGAGCCAGGCACCATCAGCTTTCTTTACCACATATGTTTATGCATCCATTTGTCTTCAGCAATCTTATCGGGGAGGTGAGCACACATGATATGATTTTTTTGTTCTTTGGAATTTTTTTAAAATGTTGACTTTCACCACAATAAGACTGTACAAGGTAAATAACCAAAGAATTGTAAAAGTAGGTGGTCACTTGCCAAGGTTCTTTTGTAAACGGCATCAATAACGATTCTTTTTTAAATCGTTTTATTGGGGGCTCTTACAGTTCTTATCATAATACATATATCCATTTTATCAAGCACATTTGTACATATATTGCCATCATCCTTTTCAAAACATTTCTTTCTACTTGAGCCCTTGGTGTCAGCTCATCTTTCCCTCCCTCACAAACCCTTGATAATTTATAAATTATTATTATTTTCATATTTTATACTGACTGGTGGTTCCCTTCACCCACATTTCTGTTGTTCTGTACTCCACTGCACCCTCACTGACTCATCTCTTCTGTAGGGGGATATCATGACCCTTCTGTAAGGGGATATCCAATTGTCTACAGACGGACTTTGGATCTCCATGCTGCCATGTGCGCCCCCCTTCCCCTCCATTTGCATTGATATGATTGTTCTGGGTTTTCTGATACCTGACTCCATATATACCTCAGGATCACACAGGCTGGTGTGCTTTTTCCATGTGGACTATGTTGCTCCTGAGCTACATAGCTGCTTGTTTATCTTTAAGCTTTTAAGACCCCAGATGCTATATCTTTTCATAATTGGGCACCATCAGCTCTCTTCACATTTGCTTATGTACACATTTTGTCTTTAGGGATCATGTCAGGAAGATAAGCATCACAGAATGCCAGGTTATTAGAACAAAGTGTTCTTGCGTTAAGGGAGTCATTGAGTAGAGACCCAATGTCTGTCTACTACCTTAATATTTAACACATATGCAAATAGATCTATGTCCCTATCATTTTATATAAAAATATATTTATATATGTATGTGCCTGTATTTATACTTCTATAAATGTCCTTTGCCTCCTAGTTCTTTCCTCTAGTTCTACTTTCCTCTTGTCCCACTATCATGTCTGACCTTCATTTGGCTTTCATTAATTCCTTTCAGCTACATTGCACTTGATCAAGCTCCACCATGGATCCTACACCCTTCTCACCACCGATATTAGGTCACTTGTTCCATTGTCCCTGGGTTTGTTGGCTCCCCCCTTCTTGTTCCCTACCTCCTCCTCTCCCATGTCCCCCTGGAACCATCAGTCCTGTTTTCTCCTTGGGATTGTTTATCCTGCCTATCTTATATAGATAGACATGAAAAAACAAAAACAACAAAAAAGAAAAGCCTATGCCATATATACTCATGTGTAAGCCGAGTTTTTCAGCACATTTTTAATGCAGTTTTTGTGGTAAACTTGGGTGCCTTGGCTGATATTCAGGTCAGCTTATACTCCAGTATACACGGTAAACAGTTCCAGGTCTGTCTGTTGACCTTTATGAGTGTTTTCTGTGGAGTCTGACGAGGTGCCAAGCCCTGTCCCTGAAGTCTAATTTTGGGATTCCTTGGAGACTTCATGGCTTTGCGCCCCTTGTTGCTCTGTTGTCCACCCTTCGTGTTTCACCACAGTGTGGTGGGGTGAGTTCGGGCATAATTCCTGCACTGTTTCTAGTGTTGTCCCCTGCAGTGCTATGGGTCAATGAGGTGACCATGGTCCTTTCTGTGCATTGGCTGCTCCAAGCAGAAATATCATTGGGGCAGGGGGGGGGTGTGTGTGGAGGGGTGGGAAGGAGCACTTGGGTGGCCAGGATGCATTCCACGCTTTTTCTCTCCTTCCCTCTTAGTTTGCTCCCATGTGTTCTGAGCAGATCCACCCTTCTCCCTGAACTGTAGCTTCAGTGCTGTCCTCTGAAGTGCATTCTTTTGGGGAGTGGGTCCACATAGCTGGTATTTGGGCTAGCCCCTCAGACTTCTCTGTTGGTTTGCTGCTTCATGTCGGTATGTTGCTTTCACGTCTCGGCGCACCAGGCTGAGGTCTGGTCTCTCTCTCCCTTTCCCATCTCCATGGAGCTCCCAGCATGAGCTGCCTACCTGGTCACCATCTTGATGGACTCCTTCAAGTTTGTTTTTGTTCTTAACTATTTTGTTCTTAATTATTTTAATAATAGGCTAAGCATGATAAGAATGTTGCAGGAACAAAGCCCACATGGTAGAAGCACACCAGCCTATACAATCACGAGGTGTCGAAGGGATCAGGGATAAGGCATCATCAGAACAAAAAATCTTACCATAGTGAATGATGGGGGGAGTGCGGAGTGGAGACCCAAAGCCCATTAGTAGGCCACTGGAGATCCCCTGGCAGAGGGGGTCTCGGGGAGAAGACGAGCCAGTCAGGGTGCGATGTAGCAACGATGAAAAATACAACTTTCCTCTAGTTCCTAAACGTTTCCTCCCCACTCCCACTACCATGATACGAATTCGACCTGGTCTGGTACAGACCAGAGGATGTACGCTGGTACAGGTAGGAACTGGAAATACAGGGAATCCAGGGTGGATGATCCCTACAGGACCAGTTGTGTGAGTGGCAATACTGGGACGGTAGAGGGAGAGTGGGTTGGAAAGAGGGAACCGATTTCAAGGAACTATATGTGACCTCCTCCCTGGGGGACAGACAACCGAAAAGAGGGTGAAGGGAGACGTCGGACAGGGCAAGATCTGACAAAATAATAATTTATAAATTATCAAGGGCTCATGAGGGAAGGGGGAGCGGGGAGGGAGGGAAAAAATGAGGACCTAATGCTGGGGACTTAAGTGGAGAGGAAATGTTTTGAGAATGATGAGGGCAATGAATGTACAAATGTGCTTTACACAATTGATGTGTGTATGGATTGTGATAAGAGTCGTATGAGCCCCTACTAATGATTAAAAAAAAAAAAAAGAATGTTGCAGGAATACAAACTACCTTAACTGCATATCTTTATATCTGCTGGCAAAGGAAGTCTAAATATTGTACAATATAGCCCTGAAGCAGTATTTCTCAACTTAAAAGTATGTATCTAAACCACTCAATACGAAATAGGTATTGCACCACACCTGTGCATAGCTCTAATTAAAAGCATTCATTATTCTCCGTAGCAATGGAATGTTTTTAATTTAATGTCTCTTTTTCTCCACCTATCCCCCCCCCCCATAAATATGTCACAAAAGACACCACGAAATACGGAGAAGAGAATCAGTTGAGGGTTCATCTGGCAATGTTTCTAAAATTTCACACTTATAATTGCCAATGTGTTTTAGAGAGAGGTGGTCCCTTTATGTGACATGTACTTAACACTTTCTAATTCTAGGTGTTAACTCTGGACAAAACAAAACAAAAAAGTAAAAGAAAATTCACTTTATTGTCTAAGACACCCCACTCCCCAAAGTACAGTATTAAAATGTTTTAGGATCTTTCTTTGTCCAAATAAAATTTCTTTCAGCAATCAAAAGGTAAGAAAAGAAAATAAAAGATGTGAGAAAATGGGCATCTTAAAACCGGTAGTGAATACTTTGAAGGAAAATAACAAACTAAACCAAACAACAAAATCTCCAGCATTTTACCCTGTATTAAAGGGAGGATTAACAATAATAACTACAACTTACTGAATGTTTTCAATATACCAAGCTCTGTATAAGCTTTTTAAAAGAGTACCCCACTTATTCTTTACAAAATTCCTAAGGTGAGTCATATTACTTATTCCAAGATCTTGTGCTGGCAAGTGCCTAAGTTAGGAATTGGAGCCATTTCTCCAGAGAGCTTTGCCCCCGATCACCATACACATTACCTTCAGCACAAAGTGTCCTTGCATTGTACACTTAATTCCAGACAAGTAATGAAATGGCTTTGAGTGACGTGCAAAGTGAAGGTAAGAGTTTATAGGTTACAAATCAAACTGGAAACAGAGGAGGTAATGGACAGAGCTATTCTCTGAATTAGTCCCCAGATTTAGCATTTGTCATTTAGTTTTTGAGCAAGCAATAAAGTCATTGATCAGGAAAATTTGTGATCCATTTTTCATAAATCATAAACCTTCACCTTGGCATGGCTGTGATAGATTATTTTCTTGGGAAATTGTATTACTAGAGCTAATTGTTGATGTATACTATTGGTGGATACTTGGTAGAACCATGTACAGAGATGTTTAATGTAAATTAATATTCCAAAGTTTACATGGAAACTGAAGTGCACACTCAGGATCTGAAATTGTTTTTGTGAGCAACAATGGAAGATGTTAGGCATGAAAATTTTCTACCCAGTAGACGTTTCCTCCCTGTTTTCTTGTGGGGACTTGTGTTCTTATGGTTCAGGTGGGTCTGGTTCCATATCTTCTCTCTGCTACACAATTTATATGAACTTTCACCACCATAAGCAAATCTGTTGATATCAAGTCATTCCAACTCATGGCAAACTGTGTTACCCATCAGAACTGTCCGAAAGGGTTTTCGTGGCTGAAACTTTGCTGACACATTTAGCCAGGTGCCGCTGGGTGGCTTTGAACTTGCCAACTTTCAACTTAGTATCAACGGCGACTGAGTTGATTCCAACTCACAGCCACCCTATTGGATTTTGGAGGCTGTAAATCTTCACAGTAGCAGACAGTTTCATTGCTCTCCTGAGGTTCAGCTGTTGGGTTTGAACCACTAACCTTGTGGTTGGCAGTCCAATGCCTAACTTACAGCACCAACAGGGCTCCTTTATAAGTTAGGAGAAGCTGTTAAAATAGTATAGAAGTAACTCATTGGTGCAGACCAAGCCTGAATACTGCACACCAGTGACAGGAGGGACTGGTTCAAGGCAGGATCAAGCAAGGGCAACCACAGTCCTTTATGGGATCAAAAACTCACTGCCATTAAGTTGGCTTTGACTCATAATGACTCTATGGGACAGGGTAGAACTGTCCTGGTGGGTTCCTAAGACTAATTCTTTCTGGGAGTAGAAAGCCTCATCTTTCTCCAACTGAGCAGCTGGTGGTTTTGATGACCCACTACACCACCAGGACTCTCCCTTTTATGGGATACCAACACAAAAGGAGAGGACTGCTTTTCTTGGCATAGGTGATAGTTGCTGAAAATGTGAATATAAACAACAACCAAAAAAAGCACTTGCCTTTTGTGCTGGGGTCGGTAGCAGTAAGGAAAGTATAAACCGAGGCTGCAGATGTTCATCTTTACCCCAGGCTTTGTGGAGAAAGCCTGTAAACAGAGCAAGCCAAAAATAGCTAGAAGAAAGAGCTGAGCGGAGAGACAGCAATCTGATGAGAGTATTTGAGACTCAGAATGAAACTGCAATTGAAACCAGCAGCATGCTGGCCTGGCTCATGTACATGCATAACCCATAGACACTAAGTTTTTGTGTTTAAACTCGTTTGAGTTTGGTTTCTGTCACTTGCAAATGAAAGAGAACCCTGAACACAGGAACATTAAAAATATGTAGATGTAGTGCCCAACTTAGGATAGTGTTTCATTTTGAGAACTCAGTCATACGTCAGTTCTGACATAAGTCAAATACCTCATTTAAAATGGTGTCACTATTTTTGCGTTTTGTTAGTATCCTTAGAGATCTGATCTTTGTCTGTGGGGGTGGGTCCATCACACATGAACTTACAGATCTATTTGAGTACATATATACATTTTAAAAAATACCCAATTTATGACCATTTACTCTGGTGAAGAATTGTTGGGGAGGGTTGGCATTTTGTCAGCTGTGGTCATAGAGCCAGTTGTGGAAGGTCGTGTGTTATCTGGATTATCTCTGGGAATGAGGATGGTGTTCCTAGACAGCTTAGTGAGAGTTGTCTGTTCAGTCATGTCGCTGCTTCCCACCTCTGCCTACATGCCTTTAGCAAAATAATCAGTACCTGGGTCCATGTTTTCAAGCAATGGAACTCCTTGATTAAGTTTAAGGAAAAAAACCTCAGCTAATTCTTTCACCGTAAAAAAAAATTTCACAGCTTCCTCCTCTTCCTCATTACTTCTTTCTTCTTCAATATTTCCTTCCTCTTCAAAGTCCATCAAGTCCTGACCGGTCAGTTCCCCTTCTTCTTGACCTGGGAGCTGCTTCAGATTGGTGAGATCAAGGTCTGAACTCGGCATTCTAGCCCAATGGATGATTTCCCCCACGATCTCCTTCATCATAGAATCTTGATCAAAAACTTGGAATGTGGAAAAAAAGAAACTTGGAATGTGTTCACATCGCTGAACATTTGTTTCCCATCTCCTCTGCATGCATTATCCCATAACTTCCTCCCAGGATGATGAATAGTACAGATACACGAAATATTATAATTTTTCCAGAAATTGCTTAATGGTACTGTACCTATATCAGTTGCAGCTGTGGCTGAATATGATCACGCTTTAGGCTTGGTTCTTTGTTTATTGATGCATTTGAATCATGGTTTTACCAAGAATATTGAAAATACCGTGGACTGCAGAAGACAAGCACATCTGTCTTGGAAGAAGTACAGCCAGACTCCTCCTTAGAAAGGAGGAGGATGAAACTTCGTCTGATGTACTTTGGACATGTAATCAGAAGAGACCAGACCCTGGAAAAGGACAATAATGCTATGAACATTCTTGCGTTTTCTCTTGGGGTAGATGTGTAAGAGATGCCATTAGGTGTACCTCAGAGTAGAAATGATGGGTTACTGTGTATGCTAGTATTCTTTTTATCTTTAAAATGGCTAATTATTTTCCAAGATCATATCAACTACATTCCTACCAGCAGTGGATCCAGGTTTCTCTTGTTTCCCATCCTTGCCAACACTTGGCATTAATCACCTTTAAGTTTATGTCAATCTGGCTGTTGTGAAATGGTTATCGCTCTTTGGGTTTTAATTTTCACTTCCTTAATTACCTAATGAGGCTGAGCATCTCTCTATATGATTATGAACTATGTAGTTTCCTCTTTGGTGAAATGACTTTATCTGTATCTCATACCTATTTTTTTTACCAACAATTTGTCTTTTCTTATTGGTTTGTAGAAGTCCTTCTGGATACTAAGATTCTGTGGCTCTTGTTTTGCAAACATCTCTTCAGTGTATCATTCTTATAGGAAAATAGTGTATTTTTTCAGAAAAGCATGAGGTTTCCATTGAACAATTTGTACATACAATGTTGGTGACACTAGTTACATTCGGTCAGCATTTACCTTATTTCTGGCTGAAATGCTCCATTCCCATGAACTTAGTGCCCCTGTCCTCTAACCATCTATACCATTGAGGCACTATGGTCCCTTTGGTCTCACGTAACCCTTTTTTTAATTAAGCGCAGTACTCCAGGGTCACATTGTTGACTTTTTGCGTGAACCTGTGATTTAGTTAAAAGGTGGCATCAGGGGATAATTTCAGTTGAAGGTTTAAAAGTACCTCAGTGTAATCATCTGGAGGATTCCTCCAGCCTCAGTGGGCCCTGTAAATTTGAATTCTCTGGCAATTTGAAGTCTTGCACCACATCTTCTCCTTTTGATCATGACCCCTCTTACTGTGACCCTGATTAGAATATTTGGTAGTGGTCACTGGGTCTGATCTAGTTCTTCTGGTCTCAAGGTACAGGAGCCTGTGGTGCATGGGGACAATTCATTTTGCAGACAGTTTTCTTCTCGGATTCTTGGGTTTTCTTCTCTTTTGTGCCAAATAAATGGAGACCAATGGTTATATCAGGATTGGGTATGATTGACAAATGCTGAAGGATATGTCATCATTCAAATATTGTTACTTTGTAATGACTTCGGTCAGACCTCCATATTAGACACCAAACAAACAAGACAGGTCTTGGGACCTCTGTGTCCCCTTTAAGTATGTCAGCAGAGACTCTGGGAAAGGGAGAAGGGATATTCACTTATGACTCTACAGCTGAAAAAGAAAAGCTAATGATACCTAAGCCCTAAGGCAGTTCCTTTGATCTCTGCAGAGCTTCTCCTAGCAGCGACTTACACACCATAGTCCTTAACATCATATCGTACCATCTGAATCACAGACATTGTGATTGCGGGATTTTGGAAGCACTCAAGAGAAGGAACTCCACCTGGAGGGGAGGGAAGAGGCAAAAAGGAAAGGCAATCAGATAAGTCATTTAAATGTTAGAAGAAAGTAAGTTATATGCATATGAAAAGAAGCTAAACTTATCAAAGAAACAATAAAGTTATAGTTCAAGTGTTTAATTGTCCAACGAGAATGCTGTCTTTCTGAAATCAACTTTCTTCTGAATCTGTGAAACAGAACACAGGGGACCTATGTTAGAGTCCCAAAGAGGGTCCAGGTAGATTGAAATAGTAGACAGGGTCCGGAAAGAACTACCTTTGTTGATTTGGGGTCGGTAGACCCTTGAGATGCCCTTATATTTCTGGTTTTCATTGAAGCCTCTTGTGCAGCTCTATGAGAATCAATACGTGGGTTACTACTTGGGATGCTAACCATATAGTCACTCCAGGTCTAATTAAGAACTAAATCAAGGTTGCTTGATAAAAATAACAAAAACACAAAACGCTTTTGACTTTGGTGAGGTTTTTTGCATTTCAGATTGTCAATTTTGACTTGGACAATTTAAACTTACTTCTCAAACCTCCCAAAGTTTGCCTTGCCCCACGCTTTGTTTTCCCTTCTCTCTCTTGTACAACACTATCTTCCCCTTCACTCAAGTTAACAGCTATCTGTCTACTCCCTAGCACCTAGCGCTGCTTCACCTGCTCTTTTTCCCCTCCCACTCCTGCTAAACATCAAAGGCTGTTTCTTTGGTTATGAAAATCACTGTCGTGAGTTTT
Source organism: Echinops telfairi (assembly GCF_000313985.2). NCBI lineage: Eukaryota > Metazoa > Chordata > Mammalia > Afrosoricida > Tenrecidae > Echinops > Echinops telfairi. Next base: position 42,263,469 of record NW_022103915.1, read on the forward strand.
CCCCTATAACAGAGGTGTCATACAATATTTGTCCTTTTGTGATTGACTAATTGCATTCAGCATGATGTTCTCTAAGTCCAACCATGCCATAAAGTGCTTCATAGTTTCATCATTATTCTTTAATAATGTATAATATTCCATTTTGTGTTTATACCAAAGTTTATTTATCCATTATTCCACTGATGGGCATTTAGGCTGCCTCCATTTTCTTGTTATTTCGAACAGTCCTACGACAAACATGGGCGTGCATATATTTGTTCTTGCTATGGCTCTTTTTAAGCACATACACCCAGCTGGGTCATATGGCATATCTATTCCCAGTTGTCCAAGGAAGCAACATACCATTTTCCACAGTGGTTGCTGGTTTACAGTATATCAAGGTTCCAATCTCTCTACACGCTCTGTAGCATTTACTTTTTTAAAACCTTGTTATTAATGCCGGTGTGAGATGGTATCTCATCGTTTTGATTTGTAGCTCTTGGATAGCTAGCGATGGAGAGCATTTTTTCATCTGTTTGTTGACCTCCTAGATGTTTTCTTTGGCAAATTGCCTATTTTTTAATTGGATGACTCTTTTTTTTTTTCTTGTTGAGGTATTTCAAGTGGCTTTGATTTTCTTTTTAAATCATTTTATTGGGGCTGTACAACTCTTCTCACAAGACACATCCATCCGTTGTGTCAAGCACATTTGCACATTTGTTGCCATCATCATTCTCAGAACATCTGCTTTCCACTTGAACTCTGGGTATCAGCTTCTAATTTTTCCCCTCCCTCATGAACCCTAGATAATTTATACTTTTTTTTCATGTCTTTCACTGTCCAATGTCTTCCTTCACCCACTCTTCTGTTGTCCATTCTCCTGAGAGTGGGTTATATGTAGATCATTGTGATCGGTTCCCCCTTTCTCCCCCCACCTGCCCCTTCCCGGCTTGGTACCACTACTCTCATTATTGGTCCTGAGGGGTTTTTCTGTCCTGAACCAGGAACTCTTACATACAGTCTGTGAGCACTCATGTAGTTGATTTTGCTGTCCCTTCGGTTCTTTGGGAAGCAGGCTCTGTTTGGTGGTTGAGTCACAAGCAGAGATCTCTGTGCAGAAGGTATTAGGAAGTGTGGTTGGCAGTAATGCCTGAAATGAAGTGAGGGAAGTAGAATTCACTAGAGGGGGAGGTTGAACAGGTAATCAGTGGCAACAGAGGCCTCAATTAATCCCAGTTTTCAATTAATGGCAGAGGTCTGGAGCTGGTTAGCCCCCATGGATCAGGAATTTATACCTCGTATGGACTAGCTATGGACCAGTTGTCGTTGGGAAAGAGATAGAATCCTAGTGAGCTGACTCCTTTCAGTCCAAGACAATGTCTGGAGAGTGACTCTGCTGTGAGCTATCAAGATATGGAGGGAAGGAAGGGCTTGGTTCTTCAGAGATTTGTAACAGAACTGGAACCCCACATCGTCCATGATAAGTACTCTATACGACTGAATAATGGCCTCTTGAAGGTGTCCATACCCAGATATTTGTGCATTACATTGCTGCACATGGTAAAAGGGACTATGCCAATGTTATTAAAGTTTTAAATCTTGAGATGGCAAGATTATTTTTGATTATCCAGGTAGGCACAATGAAATGGCAAAGGTCCTTATAAGTAGGGTCAATAATAGAAGAGGTAATGATGAAAAATGAAGTTGGAGTGATGCAAGAAAGGGTCTATAAGCTAAGATTGCATCTGGCCTCTAGAACCTGGAAACAAACAAACAAACAAACAAACAAACAGGAACATGTAAGCCCCTAAAGCCTCCAGAAGGAGCACAGCCCTTGGTTTTTAGTCAACATTTTGATTTGAGAATTCTAACTTCAGAACTGCAAGATAATCCATTTGTATTGTTTTAAGCCACTAAGTTTATAGCGATTGGTCATAGCACTAATAGAAACCGAATGTACGGGGCACCCGTCCTGTAAACCTTTCCTACGTGTGTATTACGTGTGTATCCCAAGCACGGTCCTTTTGCCACTTCTCTCTCTTTTTTTTTTTTGCAAGTGGCTTTGATTTTGTTCATGTTATTTTATTATATTTATTGAGCTCCACACTAAGGAATTTAAGTGGATAAAATTCCATGACTATAATCTCCAGATTAAACTAGTAGACCCTAAATATATTCCAATATGAAAGAAAAGTCTGGGATTCCTTCACATAAACCTAAGGCAGAATAGACCATACTCCAGAATGTCTATACATAATTTTGTTCTTTTTTTTAAAATCATGTTCTAGGCAGTGAGAATTAGATTACAGGTACCTAAAATTCACTGCGAGAGAGAAGATAAAGGAAGTAATTTAAGTCAATAAAAATTGAACTATACCATTTTAAAATAGAAAAATATTCCCCATGATTTAATGTTTTCATCAGTTCATGTTACCATTATAAGAATGCCAGTGTAACATATTAAAAACAGTGCACATTTAAGTGCAAAGTGGTATTATGAAAAAGGGCAATAAACTACATATAAAATGGAACTATATAATAAAGATCTCTTTTTTGTAGTTGAATTTTATGAATTGACAATTACAGTTGATGAAATAGAAGTTAAGATTACACTGAGAAATCACTCCAGGGCTTTATATTAGACATTAAATGGAAGTATAGTTTCTCATGCTATCTTCTGAGATGAGGGTTTTAGATTTAAAAAGGATACAGGAATTAAATCCTTAAGTAACATATTTTTAAATTTATTAGTTTATTCCGGTCAGCACAGTGCTCCACCAGCTTGAGTGACAGAAATGACCCAGATTAACTGCTGTTACTCAAATTGGCCATATCCCAAATTGCTTGCATAGAGAGCCCAGTCTCCTGCAACCATTCATGGATTTTCCTTCATTTCATATTTTTCATAGGTATGCTATCTTATCAATTTAAAAATTCAATTCCTTAATTTTATTGTTCCCATGGTTATTGATCTAGTAGGATATGGCTCTAAATCTGTATAACTAGTTACCCATTTGATTTCTGATTCTCTCAGTATTGAGCATCTGAAATTTATGATCTCATATTTCCATAGCCATGTTTAGATGAATAACACATTTAGAAAGTAATAATTTACCATGCAAAATAAAACACATACAAAATACACATAAAAGTGTCAACCAAAATGTTTTCCCAAGTAAAACTTCATCTTTTTTGTTTTGATCGTTCTAAAAATAACACTTAGCCCTTCTATATAAGTAATAATTAGAGAATTTAAATATGAAAGTGATGAATTAATTAGATATTAGCTTTGTGGAATGATATATCTAAAATTAGTTGTTTCTATCTACCAATATTCAACCATTTCCTGTCACTCTGACCTACAAACTATTAAAGTGTGTTACCTATCCGTAGAAGAGGAATGTGTATATATGTATACATGCACACAAACAAGCATGCACATTTACAAATACATTACATTCCTCTGCAAATGGGGACTCCTGAATTATGTCAAGCTGAACTGTAAGGAAAATCCTAATGAGGTTTGTTACCGTCAGAAAAGAAACCCAACACGCTGTCGGTACTTCCTCATTCCTGGAACTCCCCCATTTCTGGACTCCCTGTCCTCCTTTACGAAGAAGGACCGTGCTTGCAATATCCACTTCTGTAACCTCGCAGTATAAAGCCATGTATGCTTGCCCAACGTTCGGTCGCTAGTTCCTCTGCGCACCAGCTAATCGATGTTCTCTTTCTAGTTCTCCACGAGTGGGCCTGCTCATTTCCCACTCACGATTCTGCTGTTGTTACAGAAGCAGTTAAGGAATTCGTGTAAAGTAGAATGCATTTAAAGTAAATGCTCCCATCGACATTGTCATTCTTTATGAATATTTTAATCTTTTGTTAAAGTAACTTGTATACATGTTTTACTCTCCCTTCTAGATGATAAGCTTCCTGAGAGCAACAGAGCACATTCTTTCTCCACATATTCCCTCTAGACCTTAGCCTAGCGCTTTCTACATGCTAGGCCCTCCACATGTCCCTTTGAATTACAACAAGAAGCAAACTATGCTTTCTCTTTTGACTACACATAACATTTTATACACTGAATACTTATTTTAGCTTAATGGTCAACTAACTATAATGAGGAAGTTCAGGTCTCAGAAATCAAATGAATATTGTTTGTCATAAGGGTAACAGTGGGAGTGTCCTAAATCATGTTAGTAATAAAAGAACAACAAAAATTGAACAGGTAGCTTTTGAGTGCTCTTGGGAAGCTATATTATAGCTTATGTGTAAGAGGGTGGGTTCTGGTTTTAGACTGCTTTGAATTGAATCCTGCTTCTACTGCTAATTAGATTTGATCTTGGGAAAAATCTTTTTATTTTTGTTTTTTATGGTGAGTTGAAGGTTTATAGACCAAAACCGTTCTCCATTCAACAATGCACATTTTGTTTCACAAATTCCACAGTGAAATAGCACTGATCTCACTTCTTCCTGGTGTGTTCTGTTTCCATTCCTCCACCTTTCCTAATCCTTTGGAACATTGTCCTTGGAGGATTGTTGCCTTTTTGTTCTCAAATAATTATTTTACTACTTCCCAGTATTATTGTTTCTGTGTTAGTCTGGGTAAAGTAGGGAAACAAATCACAGACACATATGTATAAGAGAGTTTTATATAAAGGGTACGTGTACATTAAGAAAGCATCCCAACCAAGTGCTGCCCACGTCCATAAGTCCAACATTAGCCCATATGCCTGACACCGATCTACAAAGTCTTCCTCAATCTCACAAAACACATGCAATGATGCCAGCTTCAGGAGGAAAGCGAAATCAGTGAACGTGTAAGCATCTCAGCACTGGCAGGGGTCTCCACACGGCTGCTCCAGCACCCAGGGCTGCATGGGGTAGGTTCATGTGGCTTCTCAGAAATGTCTTGCAGGAAGTGAGCCTTGCCAGCTGAAGCAGGGAACTGGCTAAGGCAGCTGCACCCTGGTCCAACCATCAGAAAGCAAGAGACCTGGGGACAAGTAGGCTCACTGAGCCATTTATCTCTCCACCCTTCAATTAATCTCACATGTGTTTATCAGCCAGGTTGGCACATTAAACCTTAACTATCTCAGTTTCCTTTAAGAAAAGTGACCCATGAGGGGGAGCTCCCTTCCACATCTGACAGATGAATGAGAGCTATACTCTCAAGAGTTCCATCAGTCTCTATCTGACCAGTCAAACCTACAATTTTTAGTTCTGTTCCACATAACCTCCCCTTATGCCCTAACCCCCCTGCATCCAGAACCGTCTAATGTGATTCCTAACAGTACATTTGTAGTGGCAGCCAGATAGCACATAGTTCTGGTCCTGGTTTGTGGAGACTAATATTCACATGGTCCATTAGTCTACTGTATTGTTTCAATCCATCTTTGATTTTCTTCATTCATCTTTCCATGGACAGGGAGAGACCAGTAGTGGCACCTTAGCTGACTACTCTAGGAGACAGATCATTGTCTTTGTGGACGGCAGTATGCCAATTAACCTTGGTGTCTCCTGAGACACAGGTCTTGAGCCCCTAGGTCCAGAGATTAATTCCTTCAAGGTGTTTGGTTATGTCTAGAAAGTTTTCAGAAATTTGTTCCCTGTATGCTCCATCACATTCAAGAATATATTTTCTGCAAAGGTAAATACTTATGCACAAAGATCCTCTGTCAAAACCATATATATTTGTGGATATAGTTCCACTGTTCCTATCCTACTGGTTCAGCCTACAGATATATTCAAGCATCTACTCATAGATTACCATTATTTCAGGATTGTGTATATAACACAGGTGGAACCCTGGTAGTATAATGTTTACACATGGGACTGCAATCCAAAAAGACAGCAGTTCAAAACTACCAGTCATTCCGTGGGAAAAAGGCTTCCTACTCCCAACAATTACAGTCTCGAAAACTCAGAAGGCAGTTCTACTGTGTCCTGTCGGGGTCACTATGAGTCAGCACTGAATGGCGTCAGTGAGTTTGGCTTTCTTTGGTATTTGGAACAACCTTTACCTCTGTTGCCTGTAACTCTTGTACTTCTCTATTTTCCTCTGACCTTTTTTTTTTTTTTAACATTTTATTGGGAGGTCTTACACATGTAATTGCAATCCATAGTTCCATTAGCTCAGGCATAGTTGTACAATTGTTGCCATCATCATTTACAATCAATTTTCTTTTTTCTTGAACTCCTTGATATCACCTCCTGTGTTAGTCTGGGTAGACTAGAGAAACAAATCCAGGGAGACTCACATATGTATAGGAAAGGACTTTATATCAAAGAGTAATTGTATATTAAGAAAAAATCCCAGCCCACTCCAGATCAAGTCCATAAGGCTGATATTAGCCCATATGTCTGATACCAGTCTATAAATTCCTCTTCAGACTCACGCAACACATGCAATGACGCCAAATGTAAGAAGAGCACAGCCAGTGGGTGGAACGTCTTGTGGATCCAGTGGTGGTGGAAACATCTCAGCACTGGTGTGGGTCTCCATGCAGCTCCTCCAGCTCCAGGGCTCTGGCTCCATTAGTGTAGCTGCATGTGGTTTGTCAACAGGAATGTCTCACAGGGACTGTGGGCCTCTAGTGAGCTATTTCTCTCCATGGAGCCTCCAAATGAGGCCATCAAGCTGCAATCTGATTGACAGGCCAGACTCCACCCCTTCACAAGTCGCCAGGAGATTATGTAACTACCACATCTCCCATTTATCCCCTCTCTCTCTGTCTCCTCCTCTCCCATGCCCAACCTCCCCTGGAACACTGGTCCAGTTGCTGTCTTCTTGAGATTTCTCTGACAACATCATTCTTAATTACTTTACTTTCACCCAAGTTAACAGTAATTTACCCTCACTTCTTCTCTCATTCTTGGTCATCATCAAAGAATATTTCTTTAAGTGTGAAATCTTTTCTTCACATTTTGTAAAAATAACCACATATAGCATTTGTTCTTGTATTGATTAATTTCACTCAGCATAGTGTCCTCCAGGTTCATCCATGTTATGAGGCATTTTATGGATTATTTTTTAACATTGTTTAGAGTTCCGTTGAGCATATGAATAGTTTGTTTATCTAATTTTTCATTGATGGACCTTAGGATTGTTTCCATCTTTTTGCTATTGTGACTAGTGCTGTGATGAACATAAGTGTGCACATGTCTATTTATGTCAAGCTCTTATTTCTCTAGGATAGTGAATAAACAGCATGGGAGGCCATATCTGACCTCCCCCAGATTCAGTAGGGAGGAGACTCATCTCCACAGAAGCTCAAGGATGACTGACAGGTCAGTCACAAGGCAGAGGTCAGAGAAGTCTCCACACTTTCTTCTTACTATATCCTATTGATAATCCATTGCAAAGGCCATACAGAACCTACAGATAATACTCACCATTATGGGTGTTTAATAAGGAAGCTAACAGATTACTACAAGTCAGGATCACAAAACTTATTTTTGTTTATCATAAGACATAATGGATACAGTCTTTGGTCTACATAAGCCTTTCTCCTGAACCAGAAGCCAAGTTTCTCTCTGTTCCTTAATTACTCAGTCACATGATCCCTTGGCCTCTGCCTTCTTCCCAGGGCTGGGAAGTCTGCTGCTGCTCTGCCTCACGATCTCAGCACTCTGGCTTCTCTGCTCTGGTGATTCTGGTCTCAGTGTTGCCTCCAGCTCTGTCTCCCTACCACTTCAGGTAGGAATCTCAAATGAATGTGCTCTGATGGTGGCTCTTCTTCAATGGTCTTGGGCATTTTCCTCTCTTCCTGATTCTGAGATGGCTCTCTTATACACAGAGGAATGGCAAAACTGACAACTGCCTCTCTTAAGTGTGTCATACACCCTATTTGCATGCCCTACCCAATGAAATGATGGGAGGCATAAATGGATACAAGAGTCAGATTAAGAATACCAAGTAGAGGGGATTACTGGGTCATATGATTTCCAGCTTAAGGAGGCGCAGTATCATTTTTCACAGTAGTTACACCATTTTACAGTCCTACCCACAGTATATAAGGGTCCCTATCTCGCTACACTCTTGACTTCTTTTGTTGTATCTTGTTTTGTTTTACTTTGATGTTGAACTTTGCTCTTAATGTTGGGGTGATATGACATCTCATTGTTTTGATTTGTATCTCTCAAGTGACTAATGATCTTGAGCATTTTTCAAATGTTTGTGGACCTCCTGAATGTCTTTTTTGGCAAAGTGTCTTTTTATTTTCTCTGTCCCATGTTTTTAACTGGATTATTATTAGGTTTTTCTTGTTGAAGTGTTGAAATTTTCAATACATTTTAGAGATTAGTTCATTGCCAACCATATTTTTCCCATCGGTGGATGTTTTTTAAAAACTCTTTTTGCTCTTTTGGTGCACATAAAGGGCTAATTCTTAGTTCCCAGTCATCTAGTTTGTCTTCTACTGTTTGTGGGTTTTTTTTCCATTTATGTTTGAGAGTGTATTTGTGCTATTTATTACGGCCTTCCCATCTTTTGGTTTTTGGCATTTTTCTCTTTGTGTCTATAGCATGTCTCATTGTAGACAGCATATCGATGGGTCCTTTTTTTCTTATCCATTCTGCTGCCCTGTTTCTTGACTGGTGCATTTAATTGATTTACATTCAGCATAATTATTGATAGGTATGAAATTCCTGCTGGTATTTTGTGATGTTTCCTTTTGTGGGGCTGCTGGTTTCTCAGTTTCATATGATTAGCTTTGCTGAGCTCACTTTGTGGGTTTTCTTGTCATTGTCTCTATTGCTTTTTAAAAATGTTTACTCAATCTTTATGATTTTCCTCTTTACTGTTTTGAGAAAATGTTGGAGTTGGCCCTGGAGGGTGTGGAGAACAAGGGGCCCACACCATTACAGTTACCAGTCATTGGTGTTTGTGCTTATGCTGGTTTGAATGTGGCAGAGTACTGTCCAATCAAATACTGCTTGCAAATGTTCAAGATGGACATGTGGTGTCAGGCCAACTGGAAAGTCACCCATGGTGTCTGTGACCTCTCTGGCTGTTTTATGTTCAGCTGCTTCTCCTACTCAGCACTCAATCCAATTTTCTGTCCTTTCTTCTGCAGCTGAGGGTTCCAAGATTATTATCTCTATCTGTTTCATTTTGAGAAAATCCTTTCAGGTTTTTGTACCTCAATTTTTATCCCCATTCTACATATGGAGAAATTGAAGGCTGATGGGGAAAATGCAGAAGGATTTTAAACAAGGGAGTAATGTGATCAGGCTTGCTTTCCCGAAAAAAATCACCTTGAAAGCAGAGTGAACAAATTTGAGGGGGTAGAGGAGGAGGCAGAGAGATGAAAAAGACAACGCATTCAGGTAAGACACACATGCACACACACAGAGGCTTTAAAAGATTTTTGGAAAAATGGAATGAAACTATACAAGATTTTCAAAAAATGGTTTGAGCATCTTTATTGATGGCACTGGTGGCAAGGGGCTATGACAGCTCCTGAATCTGAGACAGCATTTAGAGTCTACGCAGCAGTTTCGAAAAGCCCCCACGATATTTTGAACTACTCTCACACGTGTATATACGGAACGCACATAGCCCATTGGAATACGTAAGGAGGGGGCACCACTGTGACCAGTGTTTAGGGGCCTCACAGGCTTTAATCTGGCCCTGCTTCTTATTCTAATTTTGTCTCTCACTTCATGTATAATCAAGAAGCCCTGGGGGAGTGTCTCATAGCAGTTGTTATGAGTCTAAATCAACCCATTGTCAGTGAGTTTGTGTAGAGTGCTAACTGAAAAGTCAGCAGTTCAAGCTCACTAACTGCTCCCGGGGGGAAAGATGAGGTTTTCTGTTTTCATAAAGATTAACAGCCTTGGAAACCCTTAAGAGCGGTTCGACTTCATCCTATAATGTTAGTATGAGTAGAAAGTGACATGTTGGCAGGAAGTCTGGTTTGGTACATGCATAATTATATTGATCCTGTTTGAAGAGAAAGAGGCTCAACTCAACAAATAAAAAGGGCTCTTGAAATCCAAGGAAGGATTGAACAATCAACATTAACAAGAGCAGGACTGCAGAGCTCAATCCCCAGAAAAAATGGAGCAAGGACCCAAACCTTGTCAGGACTCTCTGCAAATCTTGTTTCTGTTGCTCTTGGTACGACAGCCTCATTTTCTCTCACTGATACTCAGCTTCTCTAAAGGCAGGCAATAAGTCTATCATATTGCTGAGTTTGGAGTTTATTGTTTTAGCCACAGGAGAAAGGTCAATGGCCTCAGGGAAATTACTCTGGCCCGACAAAGCATGGGCACCAAACCATGGTGGCCATGTTAACTGCAGGACCAGTTTCACAAAGTGTTCTACCAAGATAAGAAGGAATTTATGAAACAATGAAACATGAAGCTTGAATGTCTAAGTGTGACAGAAATTAGGTAGAAGAAAGTCAATGCTGCATGTGAAGGGAGAGGCTTTTAGGTAGCAAACGTAGGTGATCTATGAATGAAAAGAACAGGCCTGAATGAAGAACAAGTATGTCCTGGTTCCAGAGGAAATTTGTTCTATGAATTAGCCACTGTGGTTTTCTTGGTAGATACAACTGTGTTTCCCCCACTTCTAACATAAATTCCTGAACATTTACTAAAATCCTCCTTCCTTATTTGAAGTCTCACCTGCATTTCCTCTAAGGTGCACTCTGGTTGTACGTCTTCCAAGGCAGATTGACTTGTCCTGTCAGCAGTCCATGGTGCTTTCAGTATTCTTCTCCAGCACCACAATTCACATATGTTGATTTTTCTCCCATCTTTTCCCCAAGGAGCAGCTGGTGGTTTCAAACTGCTGACCTTGAGGACTGCAGCTGAACATATAACCACGAGGTCACCAGGGTTCCTCATCACTGTACTGGGGTACTGGGGTCACAAAATCATGAGTCGGGCCCTTAATTCCTTGGTTAGAAGTCCTTGGACAAATTTTGTAAGGTCTCTCTCTAACAACATCTAGGATGTTCCAGTCACGGTTGACCCCCCTTCTGTAGTTCCACCTGTAACTGTGATGTATTGATCTGCCACCAATAATACTGTTGTGACAGTTTCCTTTGTCCTTTCATGTCCTTTTTGCACCTGTGAGTCTCTAGAAACCATTACCACCTCAAGCTAATATTCTCCATAACCTGGGTGATGTGTCCTTATCTTGTCTTTGTCCTGTTTAAAACTTAATAAATGATCTCCTTAAATTGTATTTGAGCCAGATGGATCTTGACTGAAAGGAATAAATACTAGGAAGAGGTTTACTTTTGTTTTCCTGACTGTACAAAGGCATTTGACTATGTGAATCATCAAAAACTATGGATAATATTGTGCAAAATGGAAATATCCCAGAACACTTAAGTATACTCTTGCAAAACCTGTACATTGACCAAGAAGCAGTTCCTTGAAAAGTAAAAAGGGATACTGAGTGGTTTACAATCAGGAAAGGTGTGTTTCAAGGTTGTCTCCATTCATCATATATACTCAACCTATAGTCTGAGAAATTGAGTTATTTGAAGAATACAGCATCAGGATTGGAGGAATTTTCATTAGCAACCTGTGATATGAAGATGACACAACTTTGAAATACTTACTGATGAAAATAAAGAGTACAGCCTTCCGTATAGTTACATCTCAATTAAAACCAAAAGAAAAGTCCTCACACTGGACCACTAGACAGCATGATAAATGGAGAAAGGATTCAAGTCATCTGTGATTTCATTTTACTTAAGTCCACAATCAACACTCCGGGGAACAGCACTCAAGAAATCAAATGATGCATTCCACTGGGAAAATCTGCTACACAAGATTTATTCGGAGTGATAAAGAGCAAAGATGTCATTTTAAGGTCTAGGGCAGTGGTTCTCAACCTTCCTAATGCCGCGACCCTTAATACAGTTCCTCATGTGCTGCTGACTACCCCCAACCATAACATTATTTTCGTTGCTACTTCAAAACTATAATTTTGCTACCGTTATGAATCGGGCGACTCCTGTGAAAGGGTCATTCAACCCCCAAAGGGGTCGCGACCCACAGGTTGAGAACTGC
>NW_022103915.1:42276765-42278384 GCF_000313985.2 Echinops telfairi
CCCTAATAACAATAAGATCAATAGCTTGTAAAATAACTATTACAAAGGTTGAGATCCTTTTTGCAACACTGTAGTAGGAACAGCCCTCTAGGATGTTTTCAATTATTTAAATTCCTTTCATTACACATGACTCCTACGTTGCCCTCCTTAACAATGTTTGTTGCTTTGACATTGAGACTATACATAGCTTCTACCTGTGGCTCATTGGTAGAAAAAAAAACTGGGTGAATTACTGGCATCCAAGCCTGCACACATTTTTATCTCTGTCAAGCCTCGGGACCTCAGAGAAAAACTGAGTGTGTATCACTATAAATCATTCAATGCCTATATTAAGCTTGCTCAGTGACACTACATTTTATATCAGTGGGCTAGGGTTGGCCATGTTGTTTCTCATATTATCATGCTGAAATTCTGCCTTATTGTCAAATAAACTACATAAGGAAATTTATTCCTTCAGAAATTGGGATAAGCAGGTATTAGTTACAACTAATGTTTCTCGATTTATCATTTGTCTTAAGGACTCCTGTTAGGTGAAGAGTTCAAGTCCTGAAATAAAAAGAGAGAAAAAAAACTTCCCAATTGAATATACATTTGGATTTTCAATCATTTCTGGGGGAGAACATTTTTTAAAGCATTAGTCAGTTTTTAAGAATAAACAAAGTGGAATTAGGAAGAGGAGTGTTAACAAGAAGACAGAAACTTTAGAAAGAAAAAAATGCTTTTCAGAGCCCTACAGAATTTGGAAGCACCCTGGGGGTGTAAAGGTCGTGCTAGGCTGCTAATGGAAAGGCCAGTGGTTGAAGTACTAGCCACTCTGGAGCAGAAAGATGTGGCGTCTACTTCTCTAAGGATCACAGTCTTGGAAACTCTACGGGGCAGTTATTCAGTGGCCTACAGTTGGAATCGACTAAACATAACAGGGTTTTTGGTTTTCTTTTTACGGAGTTGGGAGAAAAGAAAGCTGAATGACCAAGAAATAATTCCACGACCATCTCAGCTTATGTGGGACAGACACAGGTTGAGGTCATGAATTTTGTTGTCTGGGATACTCTTGGATCATTGTTCTGATTTTCTTTTCTTTTCTTCTTAGCATCTTACTTTGGGAAAAGGTGATTGCAAGGCTAGGACATGAAAAACTTAAGAGGGGAAAAAAACCCTCGGTATCTATCAATTGTGAACTTTCACCTCTATTTGTCATACATTTGTGCTAACATGATACATGGAGAAATGACTGATGTTTTCAAGGATCTCATTTTACTGAGATCCACAATCAGTGCTCACAGAAACAACAGTCAAGAGATCAAACAACCCGTTTGCATTGGGCAAAACTGCTGCACCAAACCTCTTTAAAGTGTCAAAGACCAAGACTTTCTCTTTGAAGATGTATCTGACTTGAGCCCTGGTATGTATCTCTAACAGCTGTGCACGCATATGACAGTTGGCCAATGACAATGAATAAAGAAGACGGCAGAATTTATATATTTGCATATGGTGTTGGTGAAGAATATTAAAAATACCATAAACTGCTAGAGGTACAAACAAGTCTATTTTGTAGAAGTATAATCAGAATGCTCCTTTGAGTGAGTATCCTTAGATTTTGTATCATGTACTTTGAAGAG
>NW_022103915.1:42279649-42281330 GCF_000313985.2 Echinops telfairi
TTTTTTTTTTCAGGAGAGACTCACTTTATTGCTAACAAAGGCATATCACTCCGTTCCATACTTTTTAAATGTTCATTTGCCAACAGCATATTCTAAGGACCTGTCCACAAGTGTAAAAAATTAGACAGAACTATGCTTGTAATATTGATTTATTCATTTCACATAACTCATTAGACCGTTGATGAAGTACTGCATTTTTATTTCCTTGCGCTTGTGACTTTCAGGAAAGAAACAAAAAACACAGAGAGAAAAAGTGCCTAACAACCAGAATGTGACACGCTGTCACTCGTTTCAGCTTTGAGTTACTCCCCAACTTCCCACGCGGTATGATGAGTGACTGACGCAATTCCTGAAAGTGTTCAAAGAGCTAAAAATATTGTCAGAACAATTGTTATAACTTCAGCAGAAGTGGTGAGGGGTTTTTCAAAGGATGAGCATAATATGTTCAGAGAAGAGCAGTTGCCTGTTTCAAACACATCAAATGCAATGACTATGGTCTAATTGGCCTAGCTCTAAAGGAATGGGATCCTAGTCTTCCAGTGAAAAGATGGCGAAGGAGAAACCATACAGTCAATGATGCTTGGATAAAAGTGAAGAATATTGCAAGGGAGGATGCCAATCAAGAAGTAATCTGGGAATATCTTACATAACAGCTATTGTTTCCGTAAGGTATTATTTAATATTTGCCATTGATATTTTAAAGCTCTTATAATCTAGTTTTGTATCTCTTTTACTTAGTTAAGTATTAGCTGAATGAAATAATAAACTGTCTTTTGGTATATTGTTTTTTTAGTACTTCAAACAGTCACTCGGGCAGCAAACTGGTTGTTAAATTATTTATTTGAATCCCACCACTGGACCTGCCCTTTTGGGTTTCCAGGATGCTCACTCTTTATGGGAGCAAAAGTCTCACCTTTCTCCCATGGAGCAACTGGTGAAGTCGAACTGCTGATCTTGCAGTCAGCAGCTCAGTGCACAACACACGATACCACAAGTTGTGGTAGGGAATTTGTAACATAAATTTTACTGTTTAACAAAGCATGGATTAAGTTGGATTTCAGGTAGGTTTAAAAAAAGTAACTAATGGTAATGAAGATTCAGTTTAAAATGAATATTTTAATTTTCTTATTTAGTAACAGTTTTTGAACGTCACATAAATGATCTAGAAAATGTATTTCTCGGCTGTTCGAATATTAACTTCTTTTATCTCATTCTAAAATTATCTGAATCCAGTGTGATGAAGTTTAAGTTTCATTTGAATTACTTGTCAAAAGGAAATAGCCAAGACTAAGACGGTAGATTGTTTCTCTACTACTTTTATGAAAGTTCTATTTAAAAGAAAATCAATATTTTGCCTTGATACATCTAACTCAAGAAGATAAAGTTAAACTGAAGTATAGAGAAGAATATGACAAAATATATTTAACTTATTAATTATACAGGAGGAATGTAAACGGTTGTTATATCTGTCTGTGTGGTGTTCTTATTTCCCTTTGTAAGTAAGATAATTAAATCACCCCCAGAGGGTCCTTGCTTTACTTGGCAGCAATATATATATATATTTAAATTTATGTTTTGTTATAAAAGTGCTTGCCACAGAGTGTTGATATTTAAATAAAAGGATTCAAATATATTTTGTGGCAACCAAATTTAAATTTCTACTAAGTTTAAGACAGTTTGT
>NW_022103915.1:42281430-42282426 GCF_000313985.2 Echinops telfairi
AAGGCAGTTTGCTCTTACAGAGATGTACATACAGCTCACTGTAGACTCAGTGTCGGGATTGGCCCGATCTGACCCCACCACACGGTGGCAAAATACTAAGGGCATGCAGAAGAGCAGCAGCGGGGAGCACAGCAGGGAGGTCCCGAGGGAGTGCCAAGGATAGACAATGGGCCAGGGCATGTCTGGAGGATACTTCTAGATGTCAACAAACAGACCTTGAACTATTTACAGGTTTTTCCTCTTCCTTTTATTTATTTATTGATCATTTTATTAGGGGCTCATACAACTGTTATCCCAATCCATACACACATTAAATGGTATCCATACATTCCTTAGCTAGGTCTGAGTAATTCCCTTGGAAGGAAATTATTCTTATAGAAAGGCATGCATAAATTCCCATTCAGAGGCCATTCCTTGCTTTCTCTGAACAAAGCTGCTCATTTTCAAAAGCCATCTTCTCATCTGTGTCACACAGTCATTCAGAGCTAGCCCAATGCCATCTCTCTGCTCACTCCGTGTGGTGGCTGACTACTTTGTGTCTAATTTCCTAGACTTATTCCAGAATGCCTGGCTTTGCATCTTCTCTTCACGTACTTGTACCTTTTTCTCAAGTAGGGTCTCCCTCCCTAGAGTAGAAATGTCCCGGTACTAGACACAGTACATCCCAATCAGGTATGGATTCCTATTTGTTTGCAGACCTATGAGTCACATAAAGTGCTTTAACTCTTTCCTACTCTCCTGATCTGGTTCAAATCAATCTCCTTTCTTTTAACTCCTAGAACAATAGTCCTAGTTCAGGTCTCTATTCTCTCACCTGAATTACTGCTATCTTCTAATTATGGTCCTGACCTCTGGTCTCATTTCTGACAATTCATTTCTGGCTTCCTTCCCAGTTCTCTTTCAGGCGCAGTTGATGGTGTCACTACCTAGCTTAAAAACCTGCTTCTCGGCGATCCTTACTGCGTTCCATACTTTTTAAATGTTCATTTGCCAACA
>NW_022103915.1:42286253-42287635 GCF_000313985.2 Echinops telfairi
GAATTGACTCGATGGTAGTGTTTGATTTGTTGTTTACCAAATACATCTTTGCTCATTTTGATTCGCTGTCTATGTTTATTTTCTATCTTACTAACGTGGGCTTCTTTACCTCATCAAATCTTGTTTAAGATATAGCTTGAGCAGTAGCCTTAACAGTGAACTCAAGCATTAGCATATGCCATGGAGATGGAGATCAAGAAGAAAGAAAATGTTTTGGAAATGATGATGGCAACATATATACAAATACGCTTGATACAATTGATGTATGGATTGTTATAAGAACTGTAAAAGCCCCAAAATAAAATGATTTAAAAAACCCAAAACAGTTAATACATGTCTTAACACTAATAAAAATATCATGGAGATGGTGAATACCAGGCACAGTCTTTGCCCTGAGCCAGATCATCCTGAGTCAGTTCCAACAGCAAGCCAACTAACAAGATACAGTTCAACAGAATCACATCTCTAAACTTTCTTGCTATTTTTAGTCACATTTTGCTGCTTCTAATTCTCAGGGCACGTTGCTTGTGTCTCTCTTCTAGCACTTGGCAGCAGCTGTCTTCTAGGGGTGGACTCTCTGCCTCCTCCCGTTTATACTGAGAAACTCACAGGGACAATGCTATCCTGTCCTACAGGGTCGCTATTTGTTGGCATTGACTCAATGACAGTGAGTTTGCCTAACAAGTGGAATGGAAAAGGAGGAGTAAAGTTCATTGGTAAACAACATTTAATGAATTAGGGGAAGGGACGTTTCCCAGCTAGTTCTTGGAAGTAGGTCCAAGTCACAGGCACTCACCTTACTGGAGTGAACTAGAATGAAAGACTTCAAGAGTTCTTCTACGGACCAGAGTAGACAGGAAGTCAGACCTCTAAACTAACCAACCACATCAGAACTTGATACAGTGCATTCAGCTATCAACTGCGTGACTTCTGTTCGAGTTATTACCATGTATTCAAGGAAATTCAAGGTGTGGCAAGGGTCACTTTCTAATCTCTCAAGGTATGCCAAAAATAGCTGATTAGTCACACCATGTTCTGAACATGTGGGTGACTGGGCTATCTCCATGGATTATAACTGTTCGTTTTGCCAGTAACCCGTGTATTCCCTGGCCCAGTCCTGGGGTCGCCACCATCCAGTGTCGCCACCTCTAGTCCACCGCCTCCAGGCTTTCCGCACCCCACCCCGTAATCACCTGAGTGGGACGCTTCCGAGCGCGTGTGGTTAGTTACCTCGCCTCCATTCATCATGCTCTATTCGATTCTGGGCCAGCAGGATGGTCGGTGTTTGGCCGCACCTTCCTGGGTGGGCCCGGAGCTCGCGGCCACGCTAGCTGGAGCGCGGAGAGCGCAGAAGGTGGGCACGAGGGGCGCGCGGCGCCCGG
>NW_022103915.1:42288007-42295199 GCF_000313985.2 Echinops telfairi
ACGCGGGGCGGGGGCGCGCGGCGGCCGCTGCGGCCTGTGGCTCCGTCACCCGGCTGAGCCCAGCTGGCTGAGCCCGGCGTCTGCGAGTCCTGCGGCAGCCTCGGCGCCCGGGCAGAGTTCGGGAGTGCGCCGGGGGCTGTCCCGCTCTTCCGCTCCGGGGCTCCAGTCAGCTGGCGGCGCGGGGCCGGTTATCATGTCGCTGAGGCAGCGCCTGGCGGGGCTGGCAAGCCGTCTGCAGGAGCCGCAGAAAGTGGCCCGTTTCCAGCAGCTGTGCGGGGTGGAAGCGCTGCCCAGCGATGCCACTGCCGACCCGAAGCACGGTGACCGAGAGGCGGAGGCACAGCTGGCCGGAGACGCCCGGCGGCGAGGGCGGCCGCTGGGGGCGTGCGGAGGCCCCCAGCCGCCCGGGGGCGACCTCAATCAGTGTCAGGCCAAGTGCGGCGGCGGCGGCGCCCCCAACGGCGTGCGGAACGGGCTGGCCGCGGAGCTGGGCCCGGCTCTGGCGAGACGCGGGGCGGCTCTGCGTCGCAACTCGCTGACAGGCGAGGAGGGCCGGCTGGCCCGAGTGAGCAACTGGCCCCTGTACTACCTTTTCACCTTCGGCACGGAGCTGGGCAACGAGCTCTTTTACATCACTTTCTTCCCCTTCTGGTTCTGGAACCTGGACCCCCTGGTGGGCCGGAGACTCGTGCTCATCTGGGTGCTGGTCATGTACCTGGGCCAATGCACCAAGGACATCATCCGTTGGCCGCGGCCTGCCTCGCCGCCCGTGGTCAAGTTGGAGATCTTCTACAACTCCGAGTACAGCATGCCCTCCACCCATGCCATGGCCGGCACCGCCATCCCCGTGTCCATGTTCCTTCTCACGTACGGCCGCTGGCAGGTAAGGCCCGCAGGGGAGCTGAAGACCGCCGAGGCGGGTGGGTGCCCCCTTGCTGGCCACAGTTCGTTCCGTGGCGCGGCTACCCCTACACCTCTCTTCCCACGGCTGTGCATAGTTTAGCCTACAGGCCCTTTGTAGGTTAAACAAACAAAACCCACCCCAAACATCCAATGATCAGGGGAAACCTGCAAACGTGGCCGTCGAAGTACGTGTGCCTAGCAGTCAGTGCCTTTCCTGGAAACCAAAGGAAGCAGTTTCGTCTCACTGGGCCTCGCTTGGGTTTCCCAGTTCTTTTCCTTGTGGTGATGCACAGGGGAAGTGAGTGTTTCCAAGAAGACACCGTTTTGCTGCCCCCGTGGATGCTGTATCAGATCTAGGGAATAACATTCGCTGTAAGACAGTGGAGCCAAACCAGCCTGCCCGGTCCAGGGACCGAAGTCATGAATTTTAAACGCAAACCCGCCCTCGATGGGAGTCCCTGGCCGGTCCATACTCGGTGACGGCCTCTTCAGTGTGTGGTTAATTTGCTGACGGGACGTCTTTGTATCTTGTAGATCACCGCTCTCCCTAGTGCAAGTTGTTGAGCTACTGTCGCCTTGTTGCATCTCTTCTAAAAATGAATGGGTTTAAAGGTATCCTTCAAAGTTGATCAGACTAGTCCATTTGTTAAAAGTCCCTGACGGGTGTGAGCTCGTAATAGGAATCGGCTTTATATTTGGATTACATTCCGCCCGCCTCCTCTTTCGCTCGCTCCCTTCTTGTGTGTGTCAGTTTTCCCTGCTCTATAAACTGTCCTTAGGTCTTAAGATTCTCGTTGATAAAGCAGCAACATTCATTCTTAGGCTGTTGTACTGGTTTCTTCTGCCCTTTAAAGTGTAAGGAGATTTCCCAGTCCCTTAGCTGAAAAATAAATTTCATTCTTAGGGAGAATCTTTCAACGCAAGCATACTTCCTCAGCCCCCCCCCCCCCAAAATCATCGTGTGTTGAGAAATACACATTCACTGCAAGTCTCCATTATGGTAAATTTCCTTATCTCATCGCATTTCAGTATGGATAAAATCTTGTCCCCACAGGATACTTCTGTACAGTATGCTTTCTGCTTCTTATCCCATGAAAATATGCCTTGTACTTGTACTTGGTAAGAATGGCAGAATTCTTAGAGAGAGTAGCAGGAAAGGGATTTTGTTTTTTTGCCAATTTAACTGAAAGCGAGTACAGTGATACTCATTGTACTGTTGCCTGTTTTTCACGATATGTAAATGCTTCTTACCGTTAGTATTTCAAAAGTTGAGATGAATCATCAGTGTGTGTGTGTGTGTCATGATAATTAGCTGGTTAGCTAAGATGGGGCTCTTATTTTCATGAGACTATCAGGGTCCTATAACTCTGGGGCCCCTGAACCCCCTTCTCTGTGTGAAGTTCTACATGCTATTCATGTTAGTGAAAGTAAGAGAAAATCGTTATTTTTGTTCTCCATTTATTCAGAGCACACCCTATATAGGAAGTAGAGCGGAATTGTGTACAGGGTGGGGCTACTGGTCTAACATTTTGAGTGATCAGAATAAGTTTATCGTTCTTAAACCATGCAAAGCCTCAGGAATTTGTGTATCAGACTCTTTTAGAATTTGAGCTGGACAGGACTTTAGAAATTAGCCTCAAATTGCTATTTTATTCATGTGGTTGCTGACTAGTTACATCAGAGTGAATATAAAATGTACATTTCTAATTTTATATTTTGAAGCTCCATAAACATTTCTAAATTTGAACAATGGATTATTGGGGGGGTAGTTGTTTCCAAAGAAAGCCATTCTTATATGAAAGTTTTATTTTTGGAGATGTTTGATTGTAGTACAAGGACGGTTTATCTCATTAATGTATACTTATTATGAATTGAAAGCAGAAATGCCTTCCTTTGCTTCAACTGCTTTGGTTTTCACCTGGGCCAGTGAGTACTTTGCTGCTTTAAAAAGGGAGGCTAGCATGCACGATGCATTGCATAGTGGATTGTTGCAGTGTGATTAGGTTACCATTTAGCACTATCATTTGATCTCCCTTTTGAGCTATTTAAATTTGTTACAGCTTTTAAATATTTTCTGCTTTTCAATTAGGGTTTTTATCTGTTTTACTGTCATTTCGTTAATTTTTTGATATGTGAAATCTAGGCTAGGTAAATCTATGGAGACAGTAATTGGATTCATGGTTCCTTGGAGGGTATGGTAGGAGAGGGTGGGGGCAGGGGGGATGGGGAGCTAATGACAATGAGTACAAGGATGAAGAAAATGTTCAAAAAGTGATTGTGGTGATGATGTGGTTGAACTACTGAATTGTACGTTATGTGAATTTTATGCCAATAAAAGTTTTAAATGGTAGGGGCAAAGGCATCTATTTCCAGAGCAGGTAATGAAAAAAAAATTTTTTTTTTCTTTTTAGCAACTGGGGTAAGTATTACAAGAATGAAGTAGGTGTTTTTGTATTAAATTAGCAGCAGTTTTATTGCCAGGCCTGTTCATCTGCATATTGTTGCTTACTGTGGACAGGTGTGGTTATGTTTAGCTGCCCCCAATGCTGAAACCTCGCTTTTGAAATCTCTGTGCTATCTCTTTGGTTAACTGCTCCACTCTTCCCTACCACTTACTGTTTGTACCCACTGGGAGTTTGCTCAAGTTTCACCTCCTACACAGAATTTAAAAAATTTAGCCCTTCCTGTCTTCTTATTTCCCTGTGATTCTAAAATGACCGTATGAAAAAATGACCTGAATGTTTTTTAAAGTACAGATTTCTGCGCCTTAAACCCAGAGTTTTGTGTCCATTAGCAAAGGGAGAGAAGTCCTGTGTTTTATTGGAATAATTCCCCCCAAGAATTTTATTTATTCCCCTCTTCCCCCAAGAATTTTGAGGAAGAAATATTCTTTCTTTAAATATCATGAACTCTTCAGCACTAGAATGTATATTATTGTAAGATTGCTGAGTCAGCTCTTTTGTAGTTGCCATCTTTGAATCTTTTAAAGGAACATTTTAATACAAAAAGGGAGATTGGAACAATATAACTTCAAGCAGTTATTTGAGGCCGGAATAATTTTGAAAAAATATGTTTATTGTGGTATACATAGGAAATATTATGCATTTTCTACAGGGATTAAATGGTTTTGAACTCCATTGGACAGGATACTAATTATGATGCTCATATTCGTAGTTGAATTTTTTGTAGTCCAAATTATTAAAAAAATTTTAAACTTGAGCTATTTAGAATGGAATTATTTGAAGAAGAATCTACAATACAAATAAAGCACTCATTTTATATTTATATTTGCTTGTTCTTCCAGGGACAAGAATGACTTCTTATTAAATAAAATGGCACAGAATCTTTATGAGTGATATCCTTGATTTTAATCATTAGTTGAGATAGTTTTAGATTAATTTCATTTAAAAAAAATCAGTCTCACCGTGCACATTTTAGCCATATTTTCAACTACTGTATATGCTTTCACTGCCTTTTATAATAATAAGCTACCATTATTATTTAGAGTTATTAAGCACATCCTTTGTTCAAAACATCATTTCTTCAAAACATTGTTCAGAATCTTGTATACTTGACACCTTATTCACACTACTTTTATTATACCTCAATGTTTGATCCTATTGCTAAACACCATGAAGAAGCTGAGTACCAGAAAGGTTAAATTTCTCACTCAAGGTTACACAACTATTAAACGGCAGAGTCTGACTCAAAGGCTTACACAGAAAACTTTTCAATCATACTTTTTATTTATAAAGGATCTTTGCATCAATATATATATTATTTGTGAAACATATAGGATTGTAGGGTTGCTATGAGTTAGTTGCCATTGACTTGAGGGCAGTGAGTTTCATAAAATATAAAAGGAGATTTGCATATCCTTGAGAAGATAAATGTGTCTAAATGCACATGCCATACACACAGATATTTGTGTATTGAACATATATATAAATTCATTGGCCTGAAACCAAATGCTGATTTGGTCACCCTTTTATTTCTAATATCTTTCTAACATAAAATATTCAATAAATTTAATAAAAGCTTTAGATAGGGGAGACATATAAGATATTATATAAAAATATAGTTTAGATAATAAAGATAGTTGTATGTCTACAAAAATAAGAGGAAAGACAGAAAGTATGAGCCGTAAAAGTATGTTAAAAATGGCAAAGATGAGAGAAGTTGTCACTTAAGTAATTCAGGGAAGAAACGTTTATTTTAAAAAACAAGTTTATTTGATTGGTTTATTTACCTAGCAGCATAACTGTTTGAATTTAATATTTTCCTAATTTTATCAGTGTTTGTTACCAATTATTTATTTAAAGCTAATTTTAATTATTATTTTTTAATCATTTGACTGGGGGCTCATACAACTCTTATCACAATCCATACATACATCAATTGTATAAAGCACATTTGTACATTCGTTACCCTCATCATTCTCAAAACATTTGCTTCACATGTAAACCCCTGGCATCAGCTCCTCATTTTTCCTCCTCCCTACCCACACCCCACTCCATCATGAACCCTTGATAATTTATAAGTTATTATTTTGTCATATCTTGCCCTGTCTGGTCTAGGGTTTCCGAGACTGTAAATCTTTACAGGCAGACAGCCCTCATTTTCTCCCTCAGAGACTGGCTAGTGATGTGAACAACCAGCCTTGCAGGTAGCAGCCTACTGTTTAACCCACGGTGCCACCATGGTCTTTAAAAAATATGAACACCCAACACCTACTTCCATTGATTGGGTCAATTTTGACTCATAGTGACCCTGTGTAGGATTTCTGAGGCTGTACCCTTTTATGGGAACACATAGCCCCATCTTTCTCCCTTGGAGCAGCTGGTGGCTCTGAACCACCCAACTTTTGGTTAGCTGTCCAATGCTTGCTACCCAGGTCTCTTCTAGAAGAAATTATTGTTACAAGTTCGTTACTTACTCTTACAATCTCAACATAGATCCAGTTAAATGGTAGCATTCTGTACTTTTTCCAATTGGAGATACACTGTAGGTTAGCAGGCCAAAGCTTAATCCATGTGCCACCAGAGCTACTTATCTAGCAATTAGTATTGAGTAATTGGTGGCCTTTTTTTTTTAAGCTACCAGTTGCTGAATATCAATTGTGTGCTTCGTATTATTTTAAATGAGTGAAATGACTTAGCTCTTAATCTGCATATAAATCCTATGAGTCTCATCACCTGTCTACAGCATAGACAAAACTGAAGCAGAAGGTTAAGTACTTGCTGAAGATCAAACAGTTCATATCAGAGCCTAGGGTTAAAAACCTGGGCAGCAAATGAGTTTGATACAATTGATGTGTGGATTGTTTTAAGAACTGTAAGAGCCTCCAATAAAATGATTTATTAATAATAAAAAAACCTAGGCAGTGTGTGCTTTATTACTTCTCAATATTAGCACATTCCATGTTATGTATTGCGAGAGCTATCTAATCTTTTTTTATATTCCCTGATGTTCAAATATATTAATGTTGCATAATAGTTAACTGTAGGACCGAAATAATGCCTAAACAATATCACAATAACTATATAAATGAGGAAGCGTCGAAATGTTTGTGGAAAATGGAACTAAAAAATACTGGAAGTTTTTCCATGAACTTTTGAAGACCCTTTGTATATGTATATGTATTTAAATTCATTGCAATATCAAAGAGCATATGCATTTGGATTGTAACAGCTAGGTGCAATTGCCCTCCCTCGACATGTACCTGGTGGTGCAGTGGCTTACATACTGAGATGCTAACCACAAGGTCCATGTTTTGAATCCCCATATGCTTTGACAGAAAGATGACACTTTTTCTACCCCATAAAGAGTTCTAGGATCAGAAACCCACAGGGGCAGGTCTGCCCTGTCCTGTAGGGTCTATGAGTTGGAATCTATTTGATGGCATTGTGTTTTTTAGTTGTGCAGTATACGATAGTACCTGGTTTTCACTAATAAAAGTACGGTTCAACTGTTTCATCTTCACCAATATAAAAAATGAAAATAATGTTAACATTGTATTTAACTTGCATTTCTCTTATCAGAAAGATTGGACAACTTTACAGAGAATTTTTGGCCATTTAGGGTTCCTTTTTCATGAACTGCCTACATTCAAAGACTTTTTCTAATTTTTCTTTAGACTGTTGGTATTTTACTTACAGATTTATTTTAATGAGACATTTTTGTTGTTATTTTAGATAATGTTTTTAGTGCTCTCTGTACTTTCAAGCAGTATTACATCATTTCAAGAGTAGCTTACCGACCTTGCAACAGTATACTTCCATTTTCTCCT
>NW_022103915.1:42296788-42298237 GCF_000313985.2 Echinops telfairi
TAGATCTTAGACTTCCACTGTCATCCATAGTCTTTGGTAAACCAGGTGTTTACACTTTAAATTCCGATGCATTCTGTCCTTTGGATTTGGATTAGATTGTTACAATCTTTGGATCACATAAGCTGGTGTGATTCTTCTATGGTGTGCCTCACTTAGAAGACTCCTCGTTTGAAAACAGGCCTTTCAGATCACAGACGCTCTTCTTTCTGATAGCCAGGCACCATCTGGTTTCTTCCCCACACTTTGCTGGAGCCCCCATAACTTCAGTGATTTCTTCATGGGGGTGAGCATCAAGCAGGATCATGCCATAAGAACCACGAGTAACTGTTCTTTGATCGGAGTGGGTTGCATGATTTTTGAAGACAAATCTGTAATTTTTATCGGTGATCATAATACTTGTCTTCTGGATGTTTTAAAGATATTTTTCTTGTCATCAATTTTGAGCAACTTGAAAATGATGTGCCTTGGCATAATTTTTTTAATATTTTTTCTGCTTAGAATTCGTTCATATCCTTAGATCTGTGGGTATACGATTTTCATAAAATTTGGAAGATGTTCATTGCCATTTCTTGAAATTTATTTCTGTCCCCCT
Source organism: Echinops telfairi (assembly GCF_000313985.2). Classification (NCBI taxonomy): domain Eukaryota; kingdom Metazoa; phylum Chordata; class Mammalia; order Afrosoricida; family Tenrecidae; genus Echinops; species Echinops telfairi. The sequence continues at coordinate 42,297,381 of NW_022103915.1, forward strand.
TCTCATCCTTCATTCTTTTTCCTGGGATTCTAATATTGTATGTTTCACAGTTTTACATTGATTACTCACAATTTACTAGTGCCCCGGGCTATTTGTTTGCAGTGTCTTGCTCTTCTGCTTCATTTTCAATAGTTTCTAGTCCTGTGACTCTTATTTCCTTCCGCAGTGTGTAATCTGCTGGTAAACTCATCAGCGGTAGAGTATATCATTTAAGAGATTCTATTTTTATATGCAAAAGCCTCATTTGTGCCTAACAGTTTTTTTTAAAAGGATATTTTGTTGTGTTTAAGGTGATAGTTCACATATCAAATTAGGTTTCCATTTAACAGTCCCTGACACTGTTGAGTAAACTGTTGACGCAAGGTTGATGGTTCAAACCTATCTGCAGGAGAAAGAGCAGGCTCACAGCTCCCATAAAGATCAACAGCCTCAGAGACCCTATTCAGAGTCACTCTGAGTTGGAATCAACTCATTGACAGTAGGCTTTGGTTACACACATTATTTAGTGATGCTGATTGTACTTTTCTCTGTGTCCTCATTTACATTCATTTTGCCCTGGTTATACCATTTCTAGCACTGTAACTTCTCTGTTCCCTTACTTCCTTATCTTTGCTTCAGAGTACTTTTTGGTCTCAGATAGGTGATTTTTTAACTTCCTTAAAGGAATTCATTACTCATAGGTGACATTCCGTATTTTTTGCACTACCTTGTCATTTAGCTAAAAGGTGACACTGAGGATAAGGTTTAAAGAGTATCTCAGGGTAGTAGTCTTGGGGAACCCCCTAGTCTCAAACAGTCCAATAAGTCAGTCTGGAGTTTTTAAGAATGTGATTTCAGACAAATGGGTGCATAAGCAA
>NW_022103915.1:42299186-42330638 GCF_000313985.2 Echinops telfairi
GGGGGAGAAAGGCGGAACCGATCACAATGATCTACATATAACCCCTTTCTAGAGGAATGGACACAGAAAAGTGGGTGAAGAGAGACAGTGGTCGGGGTAAGACATGGCGGGAGAAGTGGGGGCTGGGAATTTATAAAGTATCAAGGGTTCATGTGGGCAGATGAGGAGCTGATATCAAGGGCTCAAGTACAAAGACAATGTTTTGAAAATGAGGACGGCAACAGATGTACCGATGTGCTGGACACAATGGATGTGTGTGTGAATTGTGATGAAAGCTGTAAGGGCCTCCAATAAAATGATTTTTTTTTAAATGTGATTTCTTTTGGGTTTTATTTTAAAACTTCACTTTCTTAGCTTGTGATGTTTTGTTCTCGAGTATATGGTTTTAAGTAGCTTTTTTAAGGTTCTTATCCACTAATTTCATCACCTCTATCATCTGTGGGTATGTTTTACATTTCTCTACCGACTAGTTGACTGTTTGCTGCCTGTATGTTGTAATGGTCTGTTCTGGTGCACAATTAAGGCACTTGTCAGTTTAGTCTTTTTTTCGAGCCCTGCTTTTACGTTTGTTTGGATGGGTTCAGGATAACCACAGTCTAGAGCTAACTGAGCCTTAAAACCAGTCACCCTCCCTAACTTAGTGAGACTGCCAGACTCATTTGGGTTCACCTTCCTGTGCTACAGCCTGGAAACTTCCTTCAGCAGAACGCTGGGGTAAACATAGAGCTCAATTTATTTGTTTCTTTTTTTGCAGGAATCATATTCCTGAGCTGTCTGCTGTCCAATATCTGAAAACAATGGTTTTATGTAATTTGTTTATTTTCTGGTTGCTTACAAGATAGGCTGTTCTTACAGTACTTAATCTTCCTGGGCAAAAATAGAAATCCTCTTTCCTCTACTTACCTCTCCAGGACTGAAAGATGAAGCAGCCTGCTTCTGTAAAGGTTTACAGTCTTATAAACCCCATGGAACAGTTCTACTCTGCCCTATAGGGTTACTGTGAGTCAGAATTGACTCACCAGCAGTGGGCTTGCTTCAGGGAATACATGCATAGGTCTAATTCTGTGTCACGGATCTGTTTGTCTGTCTCTGTAACAGTAGTTTGTCTTCATTGCTTGAGAGCAGCAGTTCTCAACCTTTGGGTTGTGACCCCTTTGGGGGTCGAACAACCCTTTCACAGGGGTCGCCCGATTTATAACAGTAGAAAACTTACAGTTATGAAGTAGCAATGATAATAACTTTATGGTTGGGGGGTCACCACAACATGAGGAACTGTATTAAAGGGTCGAGGCATCAGGAAGGTTGAGAACCACTGCTTTAGAGTAAGTCTTGCTCTGGGTTAATGCAAGTTTCCTACCATGTTCTTCAAGTGTGTCTTAAAGATAAGATACTTATGTTTAGTTTTTTATAAGTATGAAGCACCAGGATAGAGAGTAGTCTCGACAGATAACAGAGTAAATAAACAAATATCTGTTTTATTAATTAGATTGTACTGCTATTTTAGGAATATTATTCTATAATGTAAAAAATGGACTAGGTGCCAGATCAGAAGGAGGTATCCCAAATGAGGAGGTATTCTAAGAGTCAGCCAACAACAGTCTGCCAAATTCAATCTGCTGCTATATTTGATAGAACCTGTGAATAACATGGTTTTTATATTTATAAGGAGTTGAAAATTGTCAAAGAATAGTACTTTTTGATGTGAAAATTATATAGAATTTCAAAATATTAGTGTCTATAAATACATTTTTTTTTGGAACACAGCATCTTCCATTTATTTTATGTATTGCCTGTGACTGCTTTTGTTCTGCAACAGCAGAATTGAAGGACATATATTATATGGATGCAACCAGATTAAAGCAAAGACAGTTTACTATTTGGCTCCTAACAGAGAACCTTTGCTACAATAATAAATGGCAATGGAGATGGACTATCTGACTTCCTCTGGCTGTCTAAAGAAGAAGGAAAATCCAACTCCAGCATATTGCCACAAGGCAGAGGTGCGACATGCCCCTATGCTCTGTCCTTCTTTACCTACTCTGACAGCAAGTGTTCTTCCCACAGCACTCTACCACTATGCTGTGCTCAATAATTTGTTGCATTGACCACACCGAACGCACAGACAACACTCACGATTATGGGGGTTTATTTAGGAAGTTCATAGGTTACCACAAGTCAGGATCAGCAAGCAGTATGGAGACAGTCATTGGTCCACAGCAACTCCTCTCCCTAGCCAGCAGCCAAGTCTCTCTCCAGGCCTCAGTCTTTCAACCACATGGTCCCGGGGTGTTGGCCTCCATGGGTCAGGAAGCCAACCTGCCTGTTGCTCTGTCTCACAGCTATGAGGAGAAGCTATCCTGGAGACGCAGCACTGCTCCTCTGAGTCTCTGTGCAATAATAGTTTCTGGTGCATCTGGTCTCGGTGGCTACTGCCACTTCAGACAGAGATCTTGGATGTGCTCATCCTAAACAGCCTGCGATTTTTCTGTGTCTCAAGACCAAACCAAGCTCACTGCCATCGAGTCTGTGTCGACTCATTGTGACCCTAATGCCACAGGGTGGAACTGTGCCTTTGGATTCCCGAGACGGGAGTGGGAAACCCTATCTTTCTCCCAATCGAACAGCTGGTGGTTTTGAATAGCCGACCTTGGGGTTAACAGCCCAACCACTACACCACCATAGCTTCTTTCTCAGTGTCCCAGATGACACTTATATATGGAGGAATGGCTTTGATGGAGATGTGGTTTGTATTTTAGCTGACCATACTCCAAAGGAAAATGAAAGAACCACCGTAAGTCTTAAGTCCCACCTTCTAATAACTCACTGCCAGTGAGGTAGTTCTGATTCATCACAACCCCACAGGACAGGATAGAGCTGCCCATGTGGGTTTCTGAGACTGACTCTTTATGGGAATAGAAAGCCTCATCTTTCTCCTGAAGAGCTACGGGTGATTTTGAACCACTGAGCTTTCAGTTAACAGCCCATCTTTCAACCACTGTGTCACCAAGACTCCTATTCTCTAGTAAACTAGAGATGCCTTGAAGGAAACAAAGGGTGTGGCTTGGTTCATAGTGGCTGTAACAGTGGGCTCAAATATAAGAACAATTTCAAGAATAGTATAGGACAGGGCATTGTTTTGTTCTATTGTGCACAGGGTTGCTATGAGTTGAAACCGACTCTTTGGCACCTAACAACAACAATCCTGTAACAGAATCCCCTCAAAAATGAGATCATAACCACAGCACAGAATCCAGAATTATAATTTATCACATAAGGAATTGTGACTCGAAGGACCATATTAATTGACTATATCTCAGCCAACCTCTAGATTATACCTGTGGAAATAGTGAGAAATTGATGAATTTGAAAGACATTAAGAGTTAGAATTGAGAGGATATGATGATTAATTGGATATGGCAGTAAGGAGAGGAAAGGGAAAAAAGTAGTAAATGATTATTCCCAGATTTCCTTAGCTATTTGGAAAGATAAGAAATAATTGTTTAATTTATAAAGATAGAAAATACTTGTGGTAGTCACCTAATCTGGTGTCAATTTAAGGATTAAGAGTGTAGGGTAGAGTCTAGGTTGTCAATCTGGAGATAGCCAATGAGACTTCTGTGTGGGCATGGCCTTCTCCTGAGAATTCTGGAAAATCTGGTACTTCCTCCTTGGAGGTGGAAGACACTGCTCTCTCTCTGCCACTTCCTGGGAGACATTGCAGAAAACAAGCCACATGGATGCAACCAGACCTCTGAAGCCGGAAGAGCCACAGAGAGACCTCTGCCAGTGTTGAGATGCTTATAACGTCAATGGACCCAAACACTTTCTACCCACTGGCTTGGATCATCCTACATTTGGCTTCATTGCATGTGTTTCTTGAGTCTGAAGAGGACTTTATAGATTGGTATTGGACATATGGGCTAGTATCGGACTTATGGACTTGGACTGGACTGGGTTGGGATGCTTTCATAATGTGCAATTTCTCTTGTACATAAACCTCTTCCTTATACACATATGTGTGTCTATGGATTTGTTTCTCTAGTCTACCCAGACTAACACAATACTAGAAGCAAGTCAGATTTGGAAAGAGACACATTCAGGAAGTGTGTTAGGCCAGAAAGAATTTCAGTGCTACTCACATATGAATAAGAAAGAGCTTTATATTAAAGCAGCAGTTCTCAACCTGTGGGTCACGACCCCTTGGGGGGGTTGAATGACCCTTTCACAGGGGTAGCCCGATTCATAACAGTAGCAAAATTACAGTTATGAAGCAGCAATGAGAGTAATTGTATGGTTTGGGTGGGTCACCACAACATGAGGAACTGTATTAAAGGGTTTACGGCATTAAAAAAGGTTGAGAACCACTGTATTAAGGAGTAATTGTGCATCAATAAAACATCCCAACCCGGTCTAGATCAAGTTCATAAGTCTGACACTAGTCCATAAATCCCTCTTTAGACTCCTGAAGCCACACGCAATGATGTAGATTTAGGCCAGGATATCATGGTCTGGTGGCCGCCAAGTCCCGTGGATCCAATGGCACGGCTCTGCCAGCTCTCAGAGTGGCTTGATACCAGGAAGGTGAAGGCAAAGAGAGACAGGAAGTTCCCAGGATCCTCCTTATGAGAAGGCCACCCCCACCAGCAGGCACCAGCAGGCTGTGACCTGATTGACAGGCTAGAATCCACCCTACACTTTTATACCTTCAAGTTGACATGACAATTATGTAACTAGCACAGGAAGTCACGCGTGTTTTAAATAGGTTGAGTTTGAGGTCTACAAGACATCCATCTGGAGTTCCCCAGGAGGCAGGCCTATGCAGCCATGAAAGAGATCAGGTTTGATGCCATTGGCATATCGAAGGTAGATTGAAGCAATGAGTGGATGATATTGCCCTGGAAGCAGGTAATATCATAGTGAGAACAGAGGGTTTAGGGAAAACCTTTAAAGACATCAATATTTAAGGGATGGAAAGAGAAAACTAAAACCTGTAACAGAATTTGACAAATCGTTGAGAGGTAGCACGATACGTCAGAAATTTTCCAACTAAGAAAATTTTGGTGGAGAGGCAGGGATTTAGTAACAAGCAAAAGCCAAGAGTAGAAAGTGGTGTCAGGAGTCGTGAGCGATTAGCATTAGGCTCGTGAAAACTAACAGAAGTGAGGTCCACTGTCCGTCCACCTCTGGTTCTTAGGGTTAAAGGGCCAACCTCCCCTTTCTGCTTTTTTCTCTGCTTTCACATGCATATCTGCCCTGCCCCTAGGGGTTTCTTGTTTGTTTTAATCATTGCCAAATTCAAGCCAAGTCAAGGGCGGGGGGTGTCACAGTGTGCACATGTCTGGAGAGCAGTCAGCTCAGTCTAAGAAAGGAAGTTTTCAAAAGTGAGGGCTGGTAACTGGACAATCTGAGAAGAATACACGATGGACTAGGGAAACTATAGCTGAAAGACAAGATGTTTCTGAAGAGGAAAGTAATTAACATTAAAAGCTGCCAAGAGGGCAGGTGAGATAAATACTGAAACGCAGAAGACTTCGAAGAGAAAACGATTTAAGAAAAAGCTGTTAACATTTTACAGTATTTCTTCCTAACTTGAGGATAATGGGATCAATTATGTACGGTGTTTATTTGGTCAGCTTTCATATTATGTCACATAAATTTTGCACCAGCAAAAAATTCCTAGAGAACATTTCAATAATGTAGTATTTTTATATTCCTGCAAATTTTTTACACTAGATTATCATTACCGTATCTTTTATTATACCCGTCTACTGATGAAGAAACTGAGATACATAGAGATAATATCACTAGTCCCTTGTCCCACAACAGCTGAAATACATACATAGGCACACAGTACTCTGAAAGCTCCCTCGCTTAGAAAAAGCTCACAAACGGCCATGGAGACGGTACAGCTGAGGAACCTGCCGCCCCGGCAGCTGAAGAAGTTGGATGAAGATAGTTTAACGAAACAACCAGAAGAAGTGTTTGATGTCTTAGAGAAACTTGGAGAAGGTTAGCAGGGTTCCAGTTTTTCTGTGGGAGCCTAGATCCTCGGTGGGAACCAGTGGACTTTTGAGACGCAGATAAGTGAATGAGTTCATGACGTATTGATGAAATGATACTGAGTACTGGGCTGTGTGTATCATTGACTTCTACAATAAAATGAAGATGACGTCCTAAAGTTGGAAAAATACCCTTTGGAATCAAGCAAGGAATCAAGCAGAGAAGAGAAACGAAACCTGCCACCAGCTGTGCTGCCAAAAGATGAGTCCGGGCAAATCTGAAGACTGCCAGGTGGCCCGCCTCGCTACAGATCCTTGGTTGTTTCGGGGCGGAACTTGGACCTTTCCCGTTAAGATACCACCTTCAGGGAGAAAACAAAGCTTCAGATCTTCCTTCCATTTTGCCACAGGATAGCCCCGGCACTGAAGAATTAGGCTTACTTTGTGCTGTGGCTCGGATACCCAGGTGCTTAGATGTCTGTCATCCTGAATAATGAACCCGAACGGGCTTCACTGAATGAGCAGAATCTGGAGAAAGACCTGCACTGGAACCCCCTCTAAACACAAACCGCCACGGCACCCTTGCCTTGCTCTGGAAAATGAATGGTTTGTGAATGCTCTTTAAAGCTCTACCTAAAGCACTTGGTTGGATCCTGGAGACTGCGGTCATTCTGTGTTTTGAAGAAGCTGTTTGGATGGATCTCTGGCGGCAAAGGTGACCAGGAAAAGGGGAGAGCACATGTAGAGTGTTTTTGCATTGGCTCTGGCACCTTATTTATTCTGCTCTATTTATACTTACTTTTAAACATTGATTTTTTTAAAAAAATCATAACAAAAACTAGTATGTGCACAGTGTTTTATAACTTAATCTCTCTTCTTTCATTTAGCCATGTCAGCAATCATATGAGCTGTGTATTGTCATTATTCCCGTTTTACAGAGGAGGAGGTTGAGTCTCAGGGTGTCTAGGTTATTTGCCCATGGTTCCATAGCTAGAGATGAGCAGTATTGCTAAGAGTCATGCTTCAAAAAGTTTGTGGAAATCTGGAATGAAAAGATAAAGCAATATTCCTCTGAGAAAAAAAACCTCACAAACTAAACTCATTGCCGTCATGTCAATCCTAACTTAATTGACTTACCCTATGGAACAGAGTAGAACTGACCTTGTGAGTTTCCTAGATGCTAACTCTTTACAGGAGTAGAGAGTCTCACCTCTCTCCCACAGAGCCGCGGGCTGGTACATTCGAACTGCTGCCCTTGGGTTAGCAGCCCCATGTGTACAGCTTACTTTCTGTATTTGGTCTTGTCACATTGTAATTGAGTGTAGGTACTGAGTCTCAACTGGTCTCCTCAGTGAAGAAGTAGTAAATGCAGACGTGTTTAGCTACCATGTGAACTGAAGAGCACAGAAGCGGGCTGCAGAAAAAGAAGCAGACATTTGTAAAGAAACAGGCAAGAGATGCTCCTGTGACTGGCCAGTGTATCGTTTTGGTTTCTTCTTGATGCTCCTTTAGCTCCATCCTCCCATAGAGTTCTGGGAGACATTCTGTATCCTTACAGTACATTTTTAACTCTCATTTTGAACTTCAGGTCATTTAAACTGGTTTCTGTTTTATACATATTTAGAGTCCCAATAAATGCTGGTAAATCTAGCTTTAAAAACCCATATATTAATTATTACATTATAATAAATTGCTATGGATTTACTTGTTGTATGTTATAAATAATTTACAATAAGAATTTTTACATATGAATTCTTGCCCACATCCCTAGCTTGTTAGTGTAGAATTGTAGGCGAGGGACTATGTATATGAACATTTAAAGGTTTTATTACATATGTTGACAAGATGCTTAAGTAGAAAGGTTGTATTAATTTTCATTCCCCTAGTTGCACCTGAAGGACCTCTGTTTGCATAGTGGATTAAACCTGGGCTGTAACTACAAGATCAGTGGTTCAAACATACTATCCACTCCTCAGAAGAACAGTGAGGCTATCTGTTCCTATAAAAACTTTCAGTCTCAGAAACCCAAAGTTGCAGTTTCTACTCTGTTCAGCAGAGTTGCTAATGAGTTGGAATCAATTCATTGGCAATGTGAGCAATATATGGCAACCTTGGTAGTGCAATGGCTAAAGCTCTTGGTTGCTAGCCAAAAGGTTGGCAATTCAAACCTACCAACAGCTCTCCAGGAGAAAAGACCTGACAATCTGTTCCTTTAAAGATTACAGTCTCAGAAACCCTATGGGACAGTTGTATTCCAACCTATAGTGTCGCTTTGAGTTGGAATCAACTTACTGGTATGTAACAATAGCAGCAATGTATGAGGATAAGGCATATTTATCCTTAACGGGCTTGCCTTGTCATCTTTTGTTTCATACTATCCATTTCTAGAATTCAAAGCAGGTTATTTTTTCCTGCCTATATCTTTGTAGCTTAAATTTGATATTTAAAACTATTTTGAGTGACAATTTTTAATTAGAAATCATTTTACTGATTTTTGTTCACTTAATGAATAGGAATTGAAAATGCCGCAATACAAAGTATATTTCGAGTTACGTGATAAGGAGTTGAGGAAAGTACGCGAGGGGAGTAAAAGTGTTCAATAGAACAACTGAAGGAACTGTTGAGATAAGCTTTTCCACAGCAGAGTGTGCACTGGAAGATTAGAGAGTGTGATGGAATTAAAAACGTGCAGGAGGTCATGTGATTTGGTTTGTGCTTGAAATGTTTTCATTAGTTGGAAAATAAGGTGTAAGTTTTTGCAACCTTCTAGAAAAGTGCCTAATATATAAAAAGTTGTGTTAGGTAAAATTTATACTTTACAAATACATCTAAGTTATTTTTGTAAAAACATTTTTACGAGAGGAAATGCATAAGTTCATCTGGTAAAGCTCAGCATTCTTTGAGAAAAATAAAAGAGAATTAGGACTCCATACCAGCTTTAAAAGTATTGCTTATTTGTATAACCAGTAAAAGGGATAAATATAGCTAAAATTCCTCAAAATGTGTAGCATTCCACTGGGGTAGTTGTGATCATCCTTTTTTTTTTTTTTTCATCTTGAATATTACATCGATCTGTGGAAATTTGTTGCCATCTGAAAGTATATTTTTTAAAAATAATTTAAATGCTTATTTTGGTATTTGTATCTTCATATTTATTTATTACCAAATTAAGCAAGCAGAATTTATATTTGCCACATTATAATATAAATAAGCCTTGCTGTGACCTTAATCATTCAAAGACCAGGACAAACATCCTTTCCTTTGATAAATCTCATGGGGAAAGGATGATGTCATAGCTGTGTGCAGGCTCACTATATGTCAACAACAGACATGGTAAGGTAGAAAAAGCACTAGGACAAATTGCTAGAATATAATATCAATATTTCACAACCCTGGGTCTGGTTGTTTATCTGTAAAGAGACAGAGATGGTTGGGATTAAAATGTTCACAACCCCCTTCTCCCTCAGATTAAGAGCTTCCATATTTGTGTAATAGTCTACTTGATTCTAGGGGTGAAAGGAATGACTCAAACAGCACAGTCTGGAGAAATGTGTGCATCTGGAGAGGCAGTATAACATAGTGGCTACGAACTCAGACTTCTGGAATCAGACTTCTTGAATTTGAATTCCAGCTCTTGTCACTGAATATCTTGGTGATCTTGAAAAGGTCACCTGGAAATACCTATTTCGTTGATAAAATGAGGTAAGTCGTATAATACCTACCTCATAGGGTTGTTGTGAGGGTTAAATTACTGCTTGTCTCGTAAAACTCTACAAGAGTAGACAGCCTCATCTTTTTCCCAGAGTGGCTTCATGAGTTTGAACCACTGACCTTGTAACAGTTCAGTAGGGAGCCCACTACACTACCAGGGCTCTTAGAAAAGTGCCTAACATGAAAAGTTATGTTTCATACAATTCTGTATTAACTCTTTACCATGTGAAACAAATCCACATTCGTTTCTCCTAACACCTACTTTAAGTTGAACTGTGGTGACTTTAGGGAATCTGGCCAGATTGACGGATAGGAAGGAAGAATAGGTGGGAACACAGAGGAGGGAGACAGTAGAGGATGGCCCAACAAACCATGTCTGAGAGACGAGAGGGGGTTGGTGAGGTGGCTGCTGCACAGAGAAGGTAGGAGAGCTTATCCTTCCTAGTTTTATAGAAGCACTAAACTTGACACTGTGGGAAAGACAGTATTTGAACTTTCCATTAAAATATCTTTTGCAATTCAAAGATCACTGTACTCCAATCACTTCACTCCTGTCACTCTCCCGAGCTTGGGCAGTCCCAGAAGTGCTCTTGCCACTATAGACTAGATTTGCTCGCACCCCTAAAGACTTGAATAGAGATTTAAAAAGAAAAAGAAAAAACACCTTGCAGAAACCACCGTAGAAAAGCTTTCTGGGATTTTCTAGCAGCTTGTTGTTAGGTGCCGTGAACTTGGGTCCAGGTCATAGTGACCCTGTGTCCCACAGGGTGAAACCCTGTCTGGACCTGTACTGTCCTGGCAACCATCGCTATGCTTAAAGCCCATTTTTGCAGCCGCTGTGTCAATCCACCTGGCTGAGAGGAGCCTTCTTTTTCGCCACCCCTCTACCCAGCACGATGTCCTTCTTCAGAGATTGGTCTCCCCTAATAACATTTTCAAAGGAGCCCTGGTGACATCGTGGTTATGAGTTGGGCGGCGATCCGCATGGTTGGCAGTTCGAAACCACCAGTCTCTCCCTAGGGAGAAGATGTGTCTTTCTACTCCTGTAGAAGACCCACAGAGACATCACTATGAGTCAACATCAACTCGATGGCAGGGAGTGAGAATAACATCTTCAGGAGCCCTGGTGGAGTAGAGGGTAAGCATTGGGCTGTGACCCTCACAGTCCACAGTTAGAAACTCCCAGCCGCTCCACAGGAGAAAGACGGCTTTCTACTCCTGTCCACAGCTGCACTCTCGGAAACTCCCAGGGGCAGTTCTGCCCTGTCCTACGGGGTCACTGTGAGTCTGCAGTGACTCGATGGCAGTGAGTTATTGAGAACAACACCCTCAAAGTACATGAGAAGAATTTCCATCCCCTTCAAAGGGACTCTCTGGCTCTACTTCTTTCAAGAAAGATATACCGTGCGTGGTACCTCGATTGTGGAACTTCATTGATTCCAAATTCATGTTCAAAATTAAGAGAATTGAATATATTTTCCCATAAGAAATAACAGAAAACTTAACACTGTCTGATGTCTCCCTCGGACATGACAAAATAATAATAATTTATAAATTATCAAGGTTTCATAAGGGAGGGGGGCTGGGAGAGAGGAGAAAATATAAGGAGCTGATACCAAGGTAAGTTGGAAAGTGCCTGGAAGTCTGGTTTTGCTTGTTCCTTCTTTTTAACTCACTGGATGCTATAAAGGGAATTCATATTTCTTGTTTATCTTAGTGCTCTGCAAAGTTGTAATCTACCTGTACATCTAAAATGATATCAACTATTTAACATGTAGTCCAATCCCTTCCAGGAAGTAGGAATTGGAAATGTGTCCTATTTTGTTAACATTAAGACCAAATAGTACTTTCCTTATTATAGTTTGTAATATAAAGTATAAATCATAGGAAACACTTAAAAGTTTAAATTTTAGTTAATACTTATGAGATCTGTTTGTATATTATTAACACTGCAGGACTGGAAAGTGTTTTGTTCTCATCGTGTGTAGGGTCACTGTAACTCAGAACCAACTCCACGGCGCCTACTAACGACAATTGGTAAATTGATACTTATGGTTTAAGACTTTGGAGAAGAAAGCAGTAACTAAGGTGACATCAATCAAAACAATAGATTGAAATTAGAGTTGAAAATGAATTTTCAAATAAAGTGTATATAAAATTATTATAAATGTATGTTTATTTCAAACCATTTTATTAGGACATAATCCAGATATCATTCCATTCAGTAGTTCAGTTAGTAAGTGTATCTTTTTAAAATCTTCATTATTTTACTCCATATACGGGGGCTTCAAAACATTCCATTATCTTTTAATTCTGTTTTTCCACAAACTTAAAAAAGAAATTGTTTTATTGGCATATGCTTTACATAGCATACAGTTTCATCATTCGGTCGTATTAAGAAGAGTTGTAACATTGTGAATGAGGGGGAGTGCAAAGTAGGGACCCAGGGCCCATTGGGGGAAATTGGACATCCCCTTGCAGAAGGGCTGCGGGGAGGTGAAGAGCAAATCGGAGTGCAGTATAGTAACTATGAAATATACAATTTTCCTCTAGTTCTTAAATGCTTCTTCCACCCCACTACCATGATCCCAATTCTACCTTACATATCCAGCTGGACTGGAGGAGGTGCACTGGCACAGATAGGAACTGGAAATACAGTGAACCCAGGACAGAGGAACCCCCCCCCAGGACCAGTGGAGAGAGTGGCGATGGCGGGAGGGTGGAGGGAAGGGGAGGGAGAAAGGGGGAACAGAGGACAAGGTCTACATGTGGCCTCCTCCCTGGGGGACGGACAGCAGAGAAGTGGGTGAGGGAGACGTTGGATGCATAAGATTTGATAAAATAATATTAAATTATAAATTATCAGAGGGAAGGGGGGAGCAAGGAGGGAGGGGGAAAATGAGCTGACACCAAGGGTTCAAGTGGAGGGTGGGTGTCGTAAGAATGATGAAGTCAACGTATGTGCTAATGTGCTGGACACAAATGACGTATGTACAGATTGTGATGAGTTGTATGAGCCCCTAATAAAATGATTATTTAATTAAAAAAAAAAAAAAGAAGAGTTGTAACATTGAAATCCCTCTGGAGCACAAGTCTACTCCGATACAAATGGGACCACCAGGAGCCCACATGGTGTCAACCATTTATTTGAAGACTATTTCAATCCATTTCAAAAACAATTTTATGCTCATTGACCTTGCGTTCATAGCAGATCCTAGTTCTAAGCATAATTTTCCAAAGTAATGTTTATTGTTTTATGCTTAAAAAATTGCAATCAGTGTTAAACACCTCACTCAGCAAAAGTAGAAAAAAGTAAAGACCAAAAGAAAGACCACCCTGAAACTCACTATTAAGGGCATATGCACTATTACCATTTGAGTTAGTTACATTCCCCAGATTTCTTGTGTGTATAAATTATATTTATGTAACTAAAGTATCGGATGCTTCCTACTTCTTTGGAAAGAAATTTAAAAAAAGAAGAGTTGTACAGTCATCACCACAAAGTTTGAGAACATTGTCTTGTTAGCTCTATATTTCCACCCAAATCCCCTTTGCCATGCCCCAATGTAATTACTAATCCAGTAACTGTCTCCATAGATCCACCTATTCTGGATTTCATATACAGAAAATCATACAAAACACTAACAGGAAGCAAAGAAGCAAAGAAACAAAAATAGCAACTGTCACTGGACAGGGAAAATCCTCAATCGAAAGACAGCAGAAAATATTAAATACTGAGACTTTAGAATGGATCAAAGGGCAGATCAAATGAGAAAGTTATTACATTTTGACCTAATTATCTGCCACAATTGGCTCTCCAGTGCTCTCTGTCTGATAGCAAGGCTTAATCCATGTGGGGACCCTGCAAATGGATTTTGGGCTTCCACTGTCATCCATAGCCTTCTGCAAACTGGGTGTTCATAATAATATGTGTAGTCCTTGAGTCACATCACACTGGTTTGTGTGCTTCTTCTATGTGGACTTAGTTGACATCGCACTTAGATGACTGCTTGTTTTAATATACTCTTCCTTCCGATAACTGGGCACCATCTGGTTTCTTCACGCTTTTCTAAAGCACCCATAGCTTTAGTGATCTCTTCATGAGGGTGAGCATTGAGTAGGGCCTGTCATAAGAACCAGTTGTTCTTAGATTGGGACTAGAGTTAAGTTTGAGCCCCAAATCCATTCATATCTCTATTCCTTTTAGAGGTGTCATTTTCATTTCATAATAGCATTATAAATCACCCCCCAGGGCATAAGGTAATTATATTGATATTAATTTAACCAGTAGTATAAAATTTAAAACATTGCTGAAAAAAGGAAGCTATACAAGTATAGGCCAGCTCCAGACAGCAAAACATGAATTGTTGACTTATACAGATCAAATTCTTAAGTAACTGGACACTATTTACATGAATGATGGGGCTTGGTGATAGAACAAAACTTTCAATAAGACTCCTTAACAAAGGCAAAACCAGGCCCATGAACATATCTTAAGAAAGCAAGGAGAGCATTAAAATAGTAAACATGTGGTAGCCTCAGGCCACCATTCATTGGTCACCCTCAAAGCAAGAGATGCTAACCAAAGTCCCAAAGATCTTTTACTGTATTCCATAACCTTGGGATAGCAGTTATCTGCTGCTTTTCACACTAGGCTTTTCAGCCTTAAGTCTAGAGGGGGACTATGTCAGTTCCTTACATCTGCTACAGGTGAGTTTGAGCTAAAGCCCAGTTTACTTAAGGGGGTTTCCACATCAAATTCTTCAGGTGTGGCCTAGGAAGGATGTTGTGCACCTTGAAAGGCAGGGTCCAAAATCACAGTAGTCTGTAATACATGGCCTGGTCAAGGGCTAGATAGAAACTAGGTCAAAAGTGACCAATTAGGAACAAGCTTTTTGAAGCCCCCTTGTGTGTTACATTACATCAGAGTGGAAAGGACCGGCAGGAATAACAACTGCTGCTTGTGGCTTCTTTGCGCTTTCTTTCTTCTTTTATGCTTTAGGGGAGGAAATATGGTGCTTCCAGTGTACAACTGTAAGAAGTGTGTTCTTCAAATTTTACTTCTGTGCAACTTGAATTTGCCTTATTTTACATGCTTACAGAATCCTTTTCTAATAATGCTTGTTTTAAAACAAACTTTGGAGATTCCATTCCTTAAAGTTACTCCGAGGGGCTTTCAGAATTGTTGCTTATTGTGGTGAGTTACACAGAGACTCTGAACTGAAGGGTAGTGTAGCCAAGACTGAGGCCCAGAACTGAAAAAATAACTGTTGCCTTGGACCTCATTCTCATGAATGCAGTTTCGTAAGGATAGGACTAAGATTCCTAGAGGCTGACGGGTTATGTTTATTTACTTTTCACAACAAAAATTCATTGAAAACCACCTGTGCATCAACTGTTCTAGTGAACAAAACAAATTTAAATCCCTATGGTACTAACAGAGATGGTGGGTAGATGTGCCCCGAGTCAAAGATCAGGGTTATGGAGAAACTTAAAGCAGAGGGAGTCAGGAGGGAGGAGGGTTGCAATTGTTAAGTCTTGTGATTGGGGTTGGCTTCACCGGTAAGGAGATAATTTACAGAAGGACCTAAAAGAGGCAAGAAAGTAAGACAGGTCAGGTGAAATTCTAAGGAACTGTGCCCCAGGCAAGGAGAAGGCTGGATTGAGTAGGTATAGAGAGTAGGTGGAGGTGAAGTCATAGGAGTGTCCAAGTAGAAAGTCTGCCTTTCTCCTGAAGAAGGACTGGTGGTTTCAAACTGCGGACTTATAGTTAGTGCCCATGCTTAACCACTCGGCCCCCAGGGCTCCTTGTTTTCTTCAAAACACTTCTATGAAGTCATAAATGAAGCAAAGACAGACTCATCATCTGGATAAGGGAGGCCATTAGCACAAGGTCAAAGTGGCATCTGAGGAATTCACCGCTGGGGAGCTAGATAAACAGGGCAGGGACTAAAGGGAATTGCCACAAGAGCATGACTGGTGGCAGAGCAGTAATACAGCAGGGTTACAAGTGGGACTGCTGAAGCAGGAGCAGGCCTGTGATTGGAATGCGCACACTGTTAAATAGAAGGGCTTACAAGATTGGTCCAGGAACGTCCAACCAAGGCAGGGCACCATTGATAGGGTATGACTCAGGACTATGTAACTCACTGTATTGTCCTGGATCGGTATGGTAACCACCTGGATACTCCCAGGCTAATCCCTAAGAGAGACTACCCCTCCCTGGGCTGGTTTGGGACTAGTAGAGGGTTGTGAGGGATTATCTCCCTCCAAGGCAGTCTGCCTGAGGCCATGGTTATCCACATCCTTGGTTAATGATCAGAAAGAACTCAGTGGAGGCTTAATTTTTGGGGGGGCCCTGAAAACGGATTTTGGACTGTCATTGCCATCCATCCATAGCCTTTTGCCGACTGGGGTGTTCAGAATTAAGCTCTAATACATTTACTGCCTTGTTAATTTATATTTTCTAATTTTGCTTTTAGCCCTTCTCAGCAAGAATGTAAGGCTGTTTCACTAATATACCGGAACTACTTATTTTTTCACACGAGCCTTTGGTCTCCGTGTTTCTGCTATTGAGTGCCTTCATCTCTTTCATGCCTTACTTCTTACTTTCTCTGCATGAAGCCCATTAATCTTTCAAGCCCGCTTGAGTACTCCTTACTCTGAGAGGTTTTGTTAACATCTCAAGCTAAATTAAATGGGCCTCTGCTAGGCTGCCTCTGAATTCTAAATATACTCCTATTGTAGCACCGACTTCATTTATGAGTACTTGTCTGTCCGCCCCAATAAATCAAGCCCCCATGTGTTAGAAAACTGGCTGTAGAAATAGGTACAATCTAGAAGTTCTGAGGATATGAACAAGGCAAGTGAAAGTTGGGATGTAGAATAGAAATCGACATATTTAGGAAGTAAAATCAGCAAGGCTTGGTTATATGCTGTATATGAGGGAGGAGGAAGGCATCGAGGATAATTAGTATTTCTCATTTAGGTTAATACATGGAATGTACTATTTCGGAATGAGATAGGGACTGTGAGAGGAGGAACTAGTTTGGGTGTAGGATGAGTTTAGTTTGAAGTATATTGGGTTTAACTTCATAGGAACATTGAGGTCAGGACACTTGCAGAGATTGGATAGAGATGTTTTAATCTCAGGGAAATGAATAGGTTCATAACATTATGTTAAAAAACAAAATCTGCTGCAATAAAGTCAATTCCAACTCATCACGATTGGCCCTGCATTTCTGGGACTGTAAGATCTTTGTGCCGGCGGCAGCCTTATCCTTTTCCAGGGAGTGTGGTTGGACGGTTTGAAGCTCCCACCTTGTTTGTGATTAGCATGCAATGCCTAGCCCACAGCACCCTCAGGGCCCCTTCATCCTACCAGGTAGTAGTAGTTAGTTTGCTTTTAAGTGAGCCTGTCAGTAACTACAAAAGACAGAATACCTTGTTTATACCAATGTTTAAGGAACAAGAAGATATGTACTTATGTGAGAAATGCACAGTAAAAATAGTTGTTCAAGGCTATCAGACAAGTGTGATGCTGTAGACAAAGGTATTTTGAGTTTCAGGAAGAAAGTAGCTGGTCATGTTAAAAAGAGTAGAGAAGTCCAATCAAGATAACTAACTGTGTACTCAATCCTTACTACTCTTCTCTCGCAACCTTATCTTTCCCTTCAACTACTTCAATCACCTTGTCTCCAATTTCATTGAGAAATCTGAAGTCATTAGGTATAAGCTCCCTCAATGTGTCTTCCACCTCTTTATAAACTTTGCAACACGCCCATCCGTCCTATACTATTTCACTCTAATCTCAGGCAATTCTTAGAACTAGTGCAATTGACATTGTTGACTATACTTTGCCCCCTCCCCCTTTGTATGACTTTCTGTTATCAAAAAAATTGTTCCCAATCAGGTTAACATTTAAAAATTTTAGTGAAAGGACAGATGTGGAAGCAAAATTATTAGGTGCTAAATATTGAATACAAGTTGAAGGGTCAACAGACATTACAGATCACAGTTACTGAGAGAGGAAGATGATGTCATATCCAGTCTTCCTCCTCAGATCTGCAAGGTGACTTATAAAGACCAGATTCAGTCACTAGTTCAGGGTTTTATAATACAAATGTATCTCATACCTATCTGCCTTCTCTGTAGTGTGCCGGTGATCGAAACTGAACTGTAAAAAGCAAACTCGAGCAGTTCCCACAATGAAGAGGCAGAATCAAGCTTGCTTTGCTTTCTCTTTGGTTCATTTGTGTAAGAAGTAGTTCTTGAGTGGGTGCTGTGTTCTGTGCTTAGACTTGGCACTGGGAATACAATGGGGAGGAGAATCAGGTAGACCTTGCTCTCCTGAAACTTAATATAGTGATTTGTTTTTATTTGCTTGTTTATACTTAACGAATTTTACTTTTTCTTTCCTTTAGTATCCTCTTACCTATGGACTGATTCTTATTCCGTGCTGGTGTTCTTTAGTTTCCCTAAGTAGGATTTACATGGGAATGCACTCCATTCTGGTAAGGAAAATGTATTTATTGTACTGTTGGTTGGTTGGTTTTTCCTGATGTTGATGGATAATTTCATTATTTTTAACTATTTGCAAATTTATATGTAACCCAACTAAGAAAATGCAGTTATTGTAAATTTTTTACCTTTGTTTAGCAAAGCTATCAGCATGATGTTTAATGTAGTAATCACATATTACTTAGAAATAGTTTTTGGCTGTCCCTACAACCAAGTAGTACATTTAGGATAGCATTTCTCCCTTCAAGCCCCAGTTTCATATTTATTTAGTTTCATTCTACTTTGCAGTTACCCAAGCTCCCCACAATACCTTTCCTGCCATCAAGTCAAATCCAACAAATGAGTATAGGAATAGGGAGTGCTCTGAACAGGCAAGAAAGCCCAGGGACTAGACATGGAATCAAGTTAAGCTCTCCTGTTGCTGTTTGCATTTCCATATTGAACTCTTAAGTTTTCTTTTCCAACAGGATTTCCATCAGGTATTTCATTTTGAGAATGCTATTCAGTTTCAGTAGAGCCCTGGTGACATAGTGGTTACCCATTGGGCGCTGACCACAAGGTCAGCAGTTTGAAACCAACAGCCATTCAGTTAGAGAAAGATGAGACTTTCTACTCCTGTAAAGAGTTACAGTCTCGGAAACCCATGGGGCAGTTTCAACCCATCCTAGAAGGTCACTGTGAGTTGGAATCAACTCCATACCAGTGAGAGGAAATGATTCAGTTTCGAAAGCAGGACTGCAGGAATCCTGCACTAGTTGTGGTCACATCTCCTTCAGTGTACCTTAGGCATTCCGTCTGTTCCGGCCTGCACATCCCATAACCAGATTATTGTAGCAGCTTCCCAATCATAGCCCTGCTTCCATTTTAGTACCTTTTCATTCGGCATTCAACCTCCTGTTGGAGTGAACTATCCAAAATACCAGCATGATGCCATATTAGCTGATTTATGCTTCCTCAAATGCAAAGGTGGTTTTTTTTTAACCTTGATGCCACCTTGAGGAGTGCTGTACCATCTCCTTGAAATGCCCTTTCTCTTTGTCTACCTACACACCCCATACATCCTTCAACACTCATGACACATGTTATCAAAGGCCCTTTACCTTCTCGCTCTTCCTTACTGAAGATTGCACCATGACCCTTCTCGCCATGCATCTTGAGTATCATTCTGGCATCGTACTTATCCGGAGTGACAACTGCTTTCTTCTTTCTGTGTCACCCCCACTAGACTACAAGCTCCTTGAGAGCAGGGATTGTGTGTGCTCTGTCTCTCCCCAGCCTATCTTCAGAGGGACTTTATGAATATATTGTGTATTACCTTTGAAAATAAAGGATGAGAAAGTATGAACTACTCCGAATCTTAACATTTCTGATGGGTGATATCAGAATGTCATTGTTTGTCCTTAATAGTGTTATTTATAAAAATATTTCATTCAACATGTTTTATAGCTGTACAAATAGTCTTAGCTTCTATTTCTTACTTTCTCACCTTTAGAAGTTCCATTATTGGAAATTTCTAAAATTCCCAAATACTGTTTTAGTAAACAAATAATTTGACTTTATATAATCATTGATACGCAGTACAAATGACTAATATACATACAGTTCTTTCTGAGTAATCATTATTCATTTAATGACAATTTATATTAAATCTATTATGTACCAGAAGAGAATGCCATCCATTCTGTGTGATTTGTTACAATTGTTCCTGGCCACCCCTAAGAGTTAGCAGTATATATCCTTAAATACTGCAAAAAATAAAAAATTAAAACATCTATGCATCTTTGAGTGATAGAGATTTCCTAGTACTTCTTGGAGAAAAATATAGATGGTATTATCCTTCCATTCATTATCATAATATAAAGAAACTGATTATTCTGAATATGTAATCTCAAAAATAGTATTCTTAAAAAAAAAATTAAATGTTAATGGATTGGTCAAATATCCAGGCTGAGGTTCACTTTTTAAAAAAAATCATTTTATTGGGGGCTCTTACAGCTCCTGTAACAATCCATACGTTACTTGTCTCAATCACATTTGTGCATGTGTTGCCATCATCGTTTTCACAGCATTTTCTTTCTATTTGAGCCTTGGCATCAGCTCCTCATTTTCCCTCTCTCCCGCATCCGCCACACTTCATTTTTAAAATATACACAATAACATCTGTTCTTGAGCTAGCTGAAGTAAAAACAATATTAACCTACTATTTTTCAAACCATGAGTCTGATAACCCTACTTCTTTAAATGTTTAAAATGCATCTTGTCCCATAGGATATCTTACCAGTGTTATTCAGGCTAACTACTGAACTGTATTCAGTGTAGTATTACAAGTTTGCACTTTTCTTTAAGCGTAAAAGCAGCATCAGTTTGTAAGAATTGAAAGTTATAATTTTGTGCGATAACCACAACATAACAGGTGATCTAAACTGATGTCTTCATTAACATGAAAAAGACAGCTCTGATACTCTGATCTAAAATCACGAACACTTCATTCAATATTTGCCATATGCTTTACTGTTCTTGTTACAGCATAGAAGCAACAGGCTAGCTGATTTGTAACTTCCATCTACTTTTCTACTAAAACTTCTTCCAAGAAATCACTAAAACATTAAAAAAATATTGAAGAGATCTGAGCAAATGGATAAGTACCATTTTATCTGCACAAATGAATAAATATTATAGTTATTTTGACTTAAATTTACTTAAGTACAATTCCAATCAAAATCAAAACAAGGTTTTTTGAGGCAACTGGCCAGCTCATTAGAAAATTCTCCTAATACTTGCTAGCAGTTCAATAGGTCCTGGCATACTATAAAGCAATAGTAATTATTGTGATATTGCAACAGGTTAAACAAATTAACCAATTAACAGAATAAAGTTTAGGGGGAAAAACCATGCATATATGGAAACTGGATACACAGTAGAGATGCCATTATACACCCATGTGGGGTTGGGGTAATTTAAGCTAAAAATAAAATTTGAGTACATTCAAGTCTTCAGTGTCAAAGGCAAACCTGGAAACAATTTTGAATGATGTCTTCTTATGATGCCAGGCTGGGAAAGTATTTCTTGCCCTTCTTAAATAAGAAATAATGATAAATAGAACCAAATTAACATTTAAACCTCATTGCCAAAAGATACTGTAAAGAAAATACAATAAAAAGACAAACCACAACCCTGAATACTCACAATACTTATGATTGGAAAAGAATTTGTACATATACTATCCAGAGGAATCTTGTCAACCATTAAGAAAAAGAAAATCCAAAAGAACAGTTACACAGCATACACAAGTGTGCACTGCATAGAAAAAGAATAGCCCGAGGTGGCTGCCAGCTAAGAAAGCATTTAAGCTCAGCCGTAACTAATTACACCAAGACCTCCCAACAACCTCAATGACCCCAGTAAAATATTGACCGACTGTAAAAGTTGAGTTGACCTGCAACTACATATAATCACATGAATTAATACTATAAACTTAATATTGAGTGGAAAAAACATATCAAAGGAACCACCTTTTAGGTAGTTTAGCATTGGGACTGGGGCGTCCATTACACATGCTCAGAGGTTTGAGCTTCCAGCCAGGAAGGGGTGGTACACCTAGGTGGGCATTATACCTGGATTGGCCCATCTAAGCCAGGTGAATTCAGTTCAGCCAATGGGGGTCGACCAGGGTCATCAACCACGCCTCCCCGCGGAGGAAAGGTTTGGCTCTGGCGCTCTCTTTCCCAGCGGCTGCTACACAATGTAGCACAGCCGCGAGGCAGTCCTGCAGTCCTCAGCGGCCAGGCTGCAGTTCCACAACTGTGCCGCGGACTCTGTCCGGCTTGTGTTCCATTTACTGTAGAACCTGAAACTGCTTTTATTCTCTATAAACTCACTTGGATCACAAACCAGCCTTTGGCGTGAATTCTTTCTCATGCGGAGCCAAGGACTGAGGTATATCTCCCCCAGGAGAGATCTAACACATCTACTACATGATAACTTTTTGTAATGCTCATAGTTATATATTAATAAGTAGAAACAAGATAATGTGTAAGCAACATATATTTTACTCTATCTTATATAACATGTTATTATGTTAAACATTGTTACAGTTTTTTGGAACAATGCTTTCATGGATATTAATTTTGTAATTTTACATCATATATATCTTATACATTTATTATAAAATATAACAATATTAAGACAAATGATTAGGCCACTAGCATTGAGTGCTCATGAGAGATGACCATTGTTTGGAGCCAAAGGAGATTGCTTTCCATGAGAAGCCTAGTGAACTTACAGAAAAAATGACAAATGGGAAAGTGGAGCCAATAAATATAAGCAACTCTTTCTGTAAAATGTACAGTGATAGAGAGTAGATCCCAGAGTTTTGTGGTAAAGTTGAAACTCTGGAACATTTTGTATGCTTTTGAGGAAATTGCATGAAGGCTTTGCATGTGTCTGCCATCGTCCCAGAAAGAACTTCACTGGGGGAAGGAGAATCCAACTCCACATCAGCCCCGCTGAGGATGTCAAGCATGCCTCCACCTTCCTCCTTCTTTATCATGTTCTACCACAACCTTCCCTCCCACAGAATCCACTGCTGGGTTGATAATTCATTGCTTTGGCCACACAGAACTCTCAAACAATACTCATGATTGTGCGCTTTATTAGAGAAGTTAAGGATCCGGATCAGAAGACATTAAGGATCCAGTCTTCTACACAGCAATTCCTCTTCTCAACCATACCAGAAGGCTCATCTCTTTCTGATCCTTCTCTGGTTTTATCCTTTCAACCATGCAGCCCCTGGGCTTCTGCCCTGCTCCAGCAAGTCGTATAAAAGCTACTATAAAAGTTATAAAAGTACTGCTAGATGCCCAAAGAGCACCGAATTCTGCAAGCCAGCCTCCTATCCTAAGGCACTCAGCTTTACTTATTCTCTGGGCTGTTAGAGGAAACCAGCTTCTAATAATCATGGGGGTCCGTAGGTGCACTTTTACGGCAATAATGTATAAGGATCATAGTACAGTGAACCCTCGTTTATCGCGGTTAATCTGTTCTAGACCCTACCGTGATAAATGAAATTCCGCGAAGTAGGATTCCTTATTTGTAAATCAAATATTTTCGTAGTTAGAGCATAGAGGACATGAAAAAACACCCTTTAGTCACCATTACACTCGTATTACCCAATTTATTAAACGAAAAAGGGAAAATACAGTAAAACATTTTGGACGTTACAATTATCATTTATTATATTATTTATGGCATCTAGTTTACAGTATTACATATTTCACATACAGTATTATTATACATAGTTCTTACAAATACTGTAATCAATAGCCTATGAAATGACTTAAGGGATGTACTCTACAGGTGGGTCGCCGTCTTTTTCCTCTGAAGGAGCGGGTGTAGGCAGTGGGTGCTGTTACGCAAAAAACGCGATAGAGTGAAGCCGCAGACGTCGAAGCGCGAAGTGGCGAGGGTTCACTGTAATGTCATAGAAGATAGGAGAGAAGCTAAAATATAGGAGTCAGGCACATTTTATGGTAGCATGCTCACCTTTGGGGACGGCCATGATCTCAGCAGCCAAGTCCATGCAGAGAGAGGGAGGAGGAGAAGAGGTGACGGGAATATATACTAAGGAGCTTGTAAGCCCCCCTGATTACAGGTAACCACACGTCACAGGAAGGGGTTGTACACGCAATAGGAAGGGGAGGGATTAGGGGTACACATGTGACAAGAAGGGTGGATCCTAGATTCAAGATGGCAGCCTAACCTTGGTCATCCTTGAGCTGGCATGACTTATTCTGAGCTCTCCTTCTGGAACGCAATCCACTATCCTAATCAGCAGGGAGTGAGCCCCATCTGTGGTGGGACAGACAATAGAGTCTGATTGTTCTATGTGACTGAATGCCCTTAGGGAGGATACCTCTAAGTAGCTGATTATACAATGAGCTAGCAAGCAGGCGACAACCTGGGGGAAAACCTTTCTGTATTGCACAATTCTCCCTTTTGTTTTATGTATTAGATTCAAACAAGCTTTATAGACAACATGGTTATTTTCTGTACACTGAAAGCTGTCAAGGCAAAATTAATGACAGTATTAATGTGCCAAGCCAAAACTTCAAGCTTATGGAAGACATTTTGAATCCAGGCTCAGGCATAAAGCCCCTCTATGCCCATCTATTATTGGGGGATGGTTTAAGGGGGGTTGGATGCCCTGGTGAGAGAAGATAACAAGAATGTCTGCTTCTATAGGGAGAAAGAATCAAGCATGTGCTCACTTTAAGCAGCAAAGCTGTTAGGGGAGAATCTGTGGAAATGATATTTAACTCAGGGTAATATACTTGGACTTTATCTCTAACTTACCAAAGTGGTGGCTTTCCTACTGTGGAATACTAGCTTTCCAGATTCCCTCAGTTATAAGTTAGGGAATATAGTCCTAGTCCTATTTCCCTCGGTGTTAGTTTCCCACACTGGGCCAAGAAGCCCACCACTGTGCCTCATGGTCTGTGCATGGCTCTTTGCGCTCTCTCATTGTCTAAGTGCTGTCGCCTCTGCAGCCTCCACCATTGAGGCCATGGGTTTCACACTTGTTCCACTGGTGGATCCTCTTTCTTGATGGCCATGGGATTCCTCTGTTCCTGCTTCTTAGATGGCTTACTTTGTACCCAGTGGAATGGCAAAAACTGACCCATCCCAAGTTAGAGTGGGAGTTACTTAGTGACTGAGTGGGAGTTACAAAGACTTAAGTATGGAAAAGCCATACCACGTAGAGAGATTGAAGGGGTTGTAGCAAGCAATGTATGTGGGAGTGGGGAGTGGGGGAGCACTACAACTGATTGTGATTACACAACTCATTTTAAAAGCGATTTAACAGAGAAACTTTGGAGATTGACTTTTTTTTATTGTCCATAATTCCCTCACGATCCCTCTGAGTTGCATCTACCATTCGTTTGATCCTTTCTATTTCAGAGTAGCATTCAGTTACTTAGATGTCCACAGTCCCTCATTGGAAGACACTTGTATCTTTTCCAGTTTGGAGCTATTACAAATAAAGCTGCTATGAGCATTGATGTACAGAAAATATATATATTTTTATATATATAAAAGCGATTTAATCGTGAAAAAAAAAGAAAATGTTCTAAAATCAATTGGGGTAATGATTGTATAATTTTTTATGTGATTGACCTATTGAATTATATGATATGTGGATTACCATATATACTCGAGTATAAGCTGACCCGAATATCAGCCAAGGCACCTAATTTTACTACAAAACCTGCATTAAAAATGTGCTGGAAAACCTCATATATACGCAAGTATATATCGTATGTGCCAATAAAACTGTGAAAGAAAGAAAAGAAAAACCATACCATGTAATTCCACTTTACCCCAGCGTTAGGAATGTTTCAGAAGGGAAAGCTTTGTTTTGTAATACCATGATTTCCTCCTGTACACCACCTTTTCTCCTCAGCTACCATCATCTCAGTAAATTATTCTGTCATCTACCCAATTGTTTATATCAGGGATCTGTGATCTTTCTCTTACAATTCAATACATTACAAACTCACTTCCATCTAGTTAGCTCTGACTCATAGTGACCCTGTAGGACCAAGTAGAATTTCCCCTATGGGTTTCTGAGACTGTAAATCTGTACAGGAGCAGAAAGCCTCATCTTTCTCCCAAGGAGCATCTGGTGGTTTTGAACTGCTGACCTTGTTAGCAGCCCAATGAGCAACCTACTACACCACTAGGACTCCTTTTAATATATTACCCAGTTAAAATTGTCAGCTTAAATGTGGCCCTCATTTATATTTATGATGTCATATTTAACATAATATGTTAAATGTTCAACTGCCTTACTAATTCCATCTATGTTCTACTTTACAACTATATGTGCACCATGTATGTAGACTCTGGACATGGATACCACAATAGCCTCTACTAGTGTTGACAGTGGTCTCCTATCTTCTACTTTGTACTCCTCTATTCCATTCTTGAGACACAGCAGATAGACTACCCTTTTACAAATATCTACCATCAGATCATGTTACATCGCTACTTTGATGTATTTCAGTGATTGCCTGTAAATTTTGTTTGTTTGTTTGTTTGTTCTTGCCTATAAATTTTTTTAGCTAGGCTCCTTAGCTAGCCTACAAGGGCCTTCTGCAGTTTGACCTCTACCTGCGTCTTTGACCTCATACCACGTCATTCTGCCCTTTGCTCACTTTTCCAGCCATTCTATACTTCACTCAGTTCATTGAGCTCAACAAGTTCTTTTCTGCTTCGAGGCCTTAGCACTCACCCTTCTTTCCTCCTGGAACACTTCCCACTGTATTGATACAGGGCTGGCTCCATTTGGGAATCAGTTCTCTGCTCAGGTGTCACCTCCTTAGTCAGGTTTCCCTGATCATTCTCGGAAAACCAAATACACGGCCATCAAGTCAAATCTGACTCATAGTAACCCTATAGGACAGGGTGGAACTGCCCCTGTGGGTTTCTAAGACAGTAACTCTTTATGGGAGTAGAAACCCTCCTCTTCTCTCTCATCTGATCACTCTAATAGGGTCTTATTCAATTCTAGCTCCTTGTCTTCATATCACTAATAACTATATGAAATTTTAATCCAATGTGCTTATCTACCTTCCTATACGGTTACTGTTAGTCATCCCTCACAGAAAAATGTAAGCTCTACTGAGAGTTCGATCTTTTCGTTTTTGTTTAGCAGCAGAATGGCCTCAGCCGCTAAGATAGTGCCAAGAATAGGTAGGTTCTCACGAAGTAGTTGACAAAAAATGAATGAAAGAGAACAGGAAATTACCCAAGTATTTATTCAGACTTTGAATACGCTTTGATAAGTGATGGAGAATTATGGAAACATTAACATTTTTTAAATTATAACTAGAATAGTGTTTAGGATTTATCATATAATCTATTAGGAAAGTTTTTTTTTTTAATTTACAACATCATTAAAATTTAAATCCAATCCACAATTCCAATGTGAACTAGATACTATTATTTTCAAATATTATCATTTTAAATAACCTTATTTTTCTCTTTTCTCAGGATATTATCGCCGGATTCCTGTATTCCATTTCAATCTTAATGATCTTCTATCCATTTGTGGACTTGATTGACAACTTCAACCAAACGCACAAATATGCTCCATTTGTCATCATTGGCCTTCACTTAGTCTTGGGGATTTTTTCTTTTACCCTTGATACCTGGAGTACATCCCGAGGAGACACGGCTGAGATTCTAGGAAGTGGTGCTGGCATTGCGTGTGGATCTCATGTTGCTTATAACATGGGTCTAGTATTAGAGCCCTCTTTGGATACATTACCTTTAATTATACCTCCCATTACTGTGACTCTGTGTGTTAAAGCCATTTTAAGGATCCTCCTAGGGATGGCCCTTGTACTAGTAGTGAGAAATATAATGAAAAAGATCACTATTCCATTAGCCTGTAAAATTTCCAATGTTCCATGTGACGATATTCGAAAAGCAAGACAGCACATGGAAGTAGAACTTCCTTATCGTTATTTAACCTATGGAATTGTTGGCTTCTCTATCACATGTTTGATTCCTTACCTATTTTCATGGATCTCTCTTAATTGAGAAACATTGTTAAGATAAGTAAAAAGGATATCAGTTATTGATACCTGCAAATATATGCTAGGGAAAAGCCAGATCAGTTAGGCTTTTGCAGGAATTTAACTTAAATAATTATTTAAGTAAATTCTTAAGAGTCATTGTGCATTTTACCATTGCACATCCAGTTGTTGTTCTAGGTAAGCTGGGCTATTTCAACACTAGTGAAAGTAAGTGTCCATTCAGAGTGTTCATGCCATGTTTGGGGAGTTTTAGTACTGTTATGGATCAAATTATATAGAACATATTAAGGTATAAAATATACATTATATGTCTAATATATTTTATATATTGGAAATATATACCTAAGTTTTTTAAAACTATGGGGTCTATTATGAAATCAATAATAATATGCAAACAGTGAGCCTGTGTGTTTGGACTTATGCAGGTATATTATTACTAATAGCTATATTAAGCATTTATTTACTATGGGAGCCATTTCCTACTTGAATTACATAGTTACTAAACCAGAATTCATGTGCTACCATGTATTAATTTACTTTCTCTTATTACACTGCCATCACCACTCACATTACCCATGAGGTATATGGGAAGCATTTTTAATGGACCAAATTTCAAAAAAGTTAATTTTTGGATTCCTTAGGATTTTTTTCAGTTCTGTATAACTGTGTTGAATGTACTTTATTTGCAACTGTTGTGGACATCAGTTTAATAATTCAGGTACTGAATTTTACTGCTTGCTAATTGTGCCTTTCTGTTGCTAAATTAAAAAATACCACGAATACTGTGATGAAAATAAAATGTTAACTTAAACTTGATATAATCAGACAAACACTTTGAAAATACATGTCAAGCTAACAGGGATAAAGCAAACCTTCCTTAACTATTTAATCTCTAGTTAGGAAAAATGTGGAATGGGGTAAACTTTCTCATCAGTTTATTGGAAACCTAAATGGATAAATATTTTCATTTTTGTAGATATTTTCAGTGCATTGTAAGTTATAGGAATAACATTTTTTTGTACATTGTCTTGATTGTTTCTACTGTGGGTAGATCTTTCCAATTAGCAGAAATGTAATTGAAATTTGTAGATGGGACAGTGCACATGCTTCACATGGAAACAGGCCATTTTTCTAAATTATCTGGAAGGGATTGGATTTAGCAGTGTTGAATTTATACCCATTTATTAACTACTTCTGGAAACTATAAACTCTAAAAGTAAGTGTCAATATTTTAGATCCTTTAGATTATTTTTTTAACTTTTTATTTTCACAGTGGAAAATTTAGATATTGTATTAAACTATTGTTTATTCTGTCTGTGCCTTTATATTTTGAAGTGTGATTAAAATTAGGTTGACATTACGTTTATTTGTAGTAAGAAAAAAATTAACTTTCCAAAATAATGAACATCAGCAATTGAATTACTGATTTTAGTGCAATGCCTTTATGATTATCCAAAAGTATCATGTATGATGTTTCTATTTTGGGTAGCATAACTATTTGAGTTCATATTTTTATAATTCTGATGAGGTTATTTAGAAGCATGGTAATTTTTATCCAAATAGAATCTGATAGTTTTAAGTAAAGCAACTAAATTTGGGCCATTTACCTATTAGTTAAGAGGAAACTGAGAAACTTAGTAATGTATCATTGGTACGCCGGAAAATGTGACGACTGTTTCCCCCCACACACACAACAAATTTGTGTTTAATTAATTGAAATTAGAGAATATTTTCTATAAGTTGGGTCTGTGCTATCCTATTAATGTTGTGTAGCTTTAAAAAGTATTTGAAAAGATTCCATTTCTTGTGTTTTATTATTTTTCTCTCTTATGACAGTTTTATGCTAAATATATTTTAAAATAAAAGCCCAATTCGAGTGAATGCATTGTGTTGCCATCATCTATTTAGCTGTCACTCTAGTACATATTATCTGGTAGAGTTCTAAAAATAACCCAGTCTCTTGATTCCACCATACTTTTCCTCTGAAGCATTTTGTTGAGGAGCAAACTACTGTTTTTAGCAATAGGAGACAATCAAGCTACATGATTTCAAAATGACTTTCGGCTCTACTTATAAACATTTCCAACATTGTGCTTTCTGTGGAATGTCTCATAACATTTCTACAGAAGGCTTATGTGTGAAAAGTGGTCTCCATGATATCTGTGGCTAACAGTAATGTGTGGGCCCAGCGGCCATCCCAGTAACTCCAGCTTACGGCGAGCCCATGTGTCAGAGCTGTGCTGTTTTGCGGGTGGGGGGAGGGAATAGTTCACCAGACCTCTCATCCAGGGGGCCTCTCATATACACAAACCCCCAAATTGATTAGCCTTTTATACCATCCAGCTAGCATTTTACTATTCCATTAACAGCATCAATTAATCATAAGAGTAGGAGCAGGTACTTTTTCAAGCAGAATAAAAAAGACACACATGTTTGAAATTTCTAGGTCTGAAGTCCCTTGTATTGTGCAAGACAATGCTACTACAAGATTGACATTATTTTTATTTTCTCTTCTAGTTTTCCCTTTTCTTTATTTTCTAAAAACCTCTTATTGTTAATTAGGTGAAAAATTACAAAGCAAACCACCGGTTTTACATTCAAATGTTCATATACTTCTTGTTTCAGCTCATCTGTTTCAATCTCTTCAATGTACATTACTTATCCTACTTCCTCCCTGTTTGCTATTGCCATTCCACCTTCCCAAACCTTTCCCTAACCCTCTAAACTTTGTTGGGTAAATGCTGCCCTTTTGATCTCAAGCAGTCGATTATTCTTTTTTTTTTTACGCTTTATTATTCTAAGGCACGTGTATGTGTACCTCACTGGTGTTATTGTTCCCCTTATAGACTTGTCTCTTGTTTGGCTGAGAATTGAGGCAGGGAGGAGAGTTCAGTTGCAGATCTGAAGGACTGACTAAAGGCCACAGTCTTGTAAAACACAGTCTTGAGAATTCCTCCAGTCTCTATGGGCAAGTAAACCTGGTCTCTTTTGTGATTTCGGATTTTTGTTCCACATTTCTGTTCCACTCTATCCAGGACCTGCTAATATAATTCCTTTCAGAGCTGTTGGTAGAGGTAGCCAGGCACCATGTAGCTATTCTGGTCTTGGGGTTGTGGAGGCTAATGTTTGCATGGTCCAATAGTCCACTAATCTCGATGTCCTTCATTACTCTTTTCCTGGTCTGGACCAAGAGTTGTACCTTAGATGGCTGCTCATAAGCTTTTAAGACCCCAGTTATTGCTTGCTAAAGTAGGATGTAGAACATCTTTGAGAAATTGTTGTGCCAATGGACTGTGGTGTCCTCGGAGACTATAGTCCGGATCACCCAAGCCCAGGGACCCATTTCTCTAATGTGTTTGGTTATACATAAGAAATTGTTATAACTTTGCCCTGGTATGCGCTATCAAATCCTTGAACATATTTGAAGCAAAAGTAAATACACATAATACAAATGTCCTCTGCCAAATTGATGTATTTTCATGGCCCTGTTCCCACTTCTCCCATACCCGTTCAGCCTGAGTGTCTACCCAAGTCATATGCTCATAGAATTAAGGTGACCAGACATCCAGCTTTGGGCGGGACAGTTCCGATTTTTGGCATTTTTTAAAAGTCCCAATTTTTTG
>NW_022103915.1:42331781-42333045 GCF_000313985.2 Echinops telfairi
GCTGGTGTGCTTCTTCCATGTGGGCTTTGTTGCTTCTGAGCTGGATGGCCGCTTGATTACCTTCAAGCCTTTAAGACCCCAGACACTATACTCTTTGATAGCCGGGCACCATCAGCTTTCTTTGCCACATTTGCTTTTTAACAAAGACTATTTACTCTGGATTTTAAAACTAAAATAATCTGGGCATCAAGAAGGACCAATTTTTTTTATTCAACTTTTTTATGGGTGAGTATGTTTTTCTGAAGTTGTTTTTTTTTTAACTATTGTTTGCTAGAGACTTTGTGATAAAGAGACAGTGGTTTGAGAGTCATTGGCCATATAATTATTGAACAGTTAGCTAGCGTAGGCATTTGTTAAATACTAGACACATTCTTCCTGTGCCTTTTGAAATGTGCCTAAGTTAAAATTTCGTACTTGAGTTTTAACCATGTACAATAAGGCATTTTAACATGCTAATTTTGAACATTTTAAAGAATATTTTGGAATCTTCATTTTTTTAACATTTTGCTGAGGTTATGTCAATTTTTTTCAATAAATCATTTTATTGGGGGGCTCTTACAACTCTTAAAACAACCTATACATTGATTGTATCAAGCACATTTGTACATATCTTACCATCATCATTTTCAAAACATTTTCTTTCTACTTGAGCCCTTGGTATAAGTTACTCTTTTTTCCCTCCCCCACCTCACCCTTGTGAGCCCTTGAGAAACTGTAAATTATTATTATTCCTTTCATATGTTATACCCTCCACTGTCTCTCTTCACCCACATTTCTGTTGTTCATTCCCTTCTGGTGGGGGGCTTATATGTTGATTCTTGTGATCAGTTCCCTCTTTTTCCACCTCTCCCCACCTTTCCCCTATCCTTATAATATTGCTACTCCCATTGCTGTTCCTGGGGGTTTATCTGTCCTGGATTCCGTGTGTCGAGATGTCTTAATCTGTACCAGTGGACACGCTCCTGTCTAACCAGGTTTGTAAGGTAGAACTGGGGTCATGATAGTGGGGAGGAGGAAGCATTAAAGAGCTAAAGGAATGTTGTGTGTTTTGTTGGTGCTATAGTGCACTATGGATGACTCATCTCTTCGTTGTTACCTTTATGTGAGGGGATGTCTAATTGTCAACAGATGGCTTTGGGTCTCTACTCTGACCCCACTCGTTAGCATCAGTATGATTGTTTTTGGTTTTCTGATGACTGGTACCTGATCCTGTCAACACCTCATGATCACATAGGCTGGTGTGCTGCTTCCATGTGGGCTTTGT
>NW_022103915.1:42333145-42342142 GCF_000313985.2 Echinops telfairi
TGTACAAATGCGCTTTACACAATTGATGTGTGTATGGATTGGGATAAGAGTTGTATGAGCCCCTAATAAAATGATTTTTTTTATTTTTAAAAAAGAATAGAAGCCCTAAAACCCCATCTGCTAAATATATGTACATAGACCTATATCCCTATAGTTTTAAATATATTTACATATGTGCCTGCCTATATTTATACTTCCATAAATGTCTTTTGCCTCCTGGTTCTTTATTACCTTTTACTTTCCTCCTGCCCCACTATCATGTTCGACCTTCATTTGGGTTTTAGTAATTCCTCTCAGTCCTCTCTTCATTTTTAAGCCTACCAGACCTATATAAATCTTTAAGGATACCATACCTTCTTATGATGCATGTAAAAGGGGAAATTCAATAAAAAATAACAGAAACCTTGAAAGAAAAGTGTTTAAGGCGATATTTTTTTTGCCACCTCAAGTAGCTGGCTTTTGATTTTCTCATTAAAATGAATAATTCACTTTTAGATCCTGATTAACGCCCCCACCTGTTTCCTTTCTCATCCAAATATGGGATTCAACATCTGATAACAGCAAACTCAGAAGAATAAATTACCTTAGTTATTAACTACACGCAGAAAATCCTTAGTGTGAAAAAACAGACTCTTCCATTGCTCATCTTTAGTCTTGGTACATCTTCTTCCCTTGGTATCCAGAAAGCCCATCCCCTAGCCCCACAAGCAGCAGGAAATAGCAGAATATCTAGTGTTGATTGTTGAAGATTTTCTGTTTCTTTTTTAATTTCCAAATGAATTTTTAAATTGTCTTTGATGCATATTAATACATTGCATCATGATGTCAGCTACCTAAGTTTACTTTCAACCTTTTAGTGTCAAAAAAGACATTATCTCAAAAAATCACATACGTACGTATTAGACTTTTTTTAATATCTACTTAATGTAATGTGTATTTCCAGAGTTTCTTTTGTTATATACAGACATTTTTTTATGAGATATAAAATGGGTTCAAACCTCCAATTTCTTGGTTAACTGAGCACTTAATCACTGGGCCACCGGGGCTTGAAGGAAAATAATGCAGTTTCAACATCTTGGTATTTCATGTAAGTTTCTTAAGAAAACATCAAGACCTTGAATTTTGTTGACATGATATGATTGCTATATGAAGGGGATTTAAGAAGTTCATGAAGAAATGGAATTGAAAGTAGCAGAATCTTACCACAAACTTTTTTGAAGTGCCTTCATACTTGCAGTTATTTAGATAAGAGAAATGTGCATCTAAGGTTAAACTTCCCTCACCCTTTAAACCCTCCCTATGTAACATGTTGCTGTCAAGTCAATCCCAACTCATAGTGACCCTGCAGGACCGGGAACTGCTCCCTAGGGTGTCCGAGCTGAAATCATTACAGAAGCCGACTGCCACATCTTTCTCCTTTCAAGCAAATGGTGCATACAAATCACTGTCTTTGTGGCGAGCAGCTTCAAGCTTAACCACTGCACTACCAGGACTCCTAAACTAAGCACAAAAAAAAAAAAAAAAAAGCAAAATCCATTGCTGTTGATTAGATTTCAAAATGTAACGAGCATCTAAGACAGAGTAGAATTCCCAAGGCTGTAACCTTCATGGAAGCAGACTGCCACATCTTTCACTCTACGAGCAGCTGGTGGATTCATACCATCAAACTTGTGCTTAGCAGAATGCTTAATCACTGTACCACCACGGCTCCAAACTCTTACTATCTGCTACCATTGATCAGGTTGATTCTGACAGCAAACCTCTGTGTAGGGTTTCTGAGACTGTAAATCTATAGGTGCAAACAGCTCCATTTTCCTCCCACAGTGCATCTGGAGGGCTTGAACCACCAACCTTGTTTTTCACAGCTCAGTGCCTAACCCACTGTACTACCAGGGCTCTTAGTGGGTTTAAAGTAAACTGAAGACACACCTGGTAGCCTACTTACTAGCTTGAACTATGTTGGGAAGTTCAGGAAGAGCAAGCAAAACAGGCTACATGAGGCTCTTACATGTTCTACATCAAGAAGAAGACAAGCTACCAAGGGCTTTGAGATAACGCTCAGCAGTGAAGTTGGTGTTCAGAACTTAGTTCTTGTCCCACCATCCCTAAAAGATAGTTACATTTCCTCTGTGGATTGCGCATAGGGCCTATCACATGAGGTAAGTGATGGTATTCTTAGCTGTCGTGGAGTTGATCTCTATCCCATGAAAACCCCATGTATAAAGGAATAAAATGCTGCCTGATCCTGCACCATCCTCCTGATT
The DNA here is from genome assembly GCF_000313985.2 of Echinops telfairi. NCBI lineage: Eukaryota > Metazoa > Chordata > Mammalia > Afrosoricida > Tenrecidae > Echinops > Echinops telfairi. The sequence goes on from NW_022103915.1 coordinate 42,335,410, forward strand.
GGTTATGGGTGAAGGAAATGTGTTTGACATTAGACTCACAGAGGTATCACAAATATATTCTGTACATTTGAGATAACCCACAATACATGCCTGACCACCAAACAGAGCATATTTATCATTCAGCATTATTGTCCAAGAAGGCTCTTGGACATGATGACCACGTTGCCTTACAGTTCCCTTAATTGTCCTACAAATTACTGAGCATTGCACAGCTGTAAGTTCCTATACTGTGATAAATATGTTCGGCCGAGAGAGAAAAGAAGCGGAAAATTATTTCCCTCTGCCTCTTGAGGACTTGAACATTTTCCATGCCATCTTATTCCTTGCTCACGCAACCCTATGAAAAAGCTAACTAAATTCTCTGCTTGCAGCCATTAGCTTTCCCCAAATCCTTGCTTGCCCTTCCACTTTACAGGCCTCTTGTGCTTGTTCTTTTAGAGATCTTTGTGTAGGGATGCTTTGGGATGCTGGTGGCACAACTGGCTTTTTTTTTCCCTTCTCATTCTGTATCTTTTCCCCAATGAATACAAAGAGAAAATTTAGGTACACTGAGTAGCAAACTCAAGTTGCATATGTTATATTGAAAAATTTATTCAGAAATCAGGAAACCAGGATTTAATCTCGACTTTGACAATAATTAGGTATGATCCAGTTGATGAGGCACTACGTGAACTTTCTCCAAGACCTGATTTTCACACATTTGTGTTAGTCTGAGTTGACTCGAGGAACAACTCCAGAGACACTCGTGTATAAGAAAGAACTTTCTATACGAGAACAATTGAATAGTGAGAAAACATCCCGGCCCAGTCCAGATCAAGTCCATAAGTCCAATCTTAGCCCATATGTCCAATACTAATCTATACATTCCTCCTCAGACTCACGCAACACATGCAATGACACCGAATGCAGGAAGATCACAGGCCAGTGGGTGGAAAGGCTTGTGGATCCAGTGGCAGCAGAAGCATCTCAGTGCTGATAGGAGTCTCCACGTGGCTCCTTCAGCTCCAGGGCTCTAGCATAGGTCTATGTGTCTTCTCAATAGGAATGTCTTGCAGGGAGTGTGTGCGTGTGTCCTGCCTCCAGCAAGCTAGTTATCTCCTTAGCACCTCCAAATGAGGTCATCAAGCTGCAACCTGATTGACAGCTAAACTCCACCACTTCACTCTTAAATCTCAAATTGACAACAGATTATGTAACTACCACAACATTCAAAATTAAGAGATTAGACTTTTTAAAAACATTTTATTGTGAATTGGTGAAGGTTTACAGGGCAGATCATAGCTTTCCATTCCATACTTCATACACATTTTGATTCAACTCCTCTGTCGCAATCCCCTCCTTGTACCATCACCATTTATCCCTGTGCCTTCTGTTTCCATTCCTCCTTCTTTCTTAACACTCTGAACTTTGTCCTTGGGTAAATGCTGCCCTTTTAATCTTAAATGGTTGATTCCTCGGAAGTGAATTCAGTTCCAGACTGGAAGGGCAAGGGTCATATCCTTGGGGGTCCCACCAGTCTCTGTCCAACTAGTAAGCTTGGTCTCTTTATAATTTTGAGTTTTTTCCCACATTTTTCTCCCACACTATTCAAAACCCTTTAATTTGGTCCTTTTCAGAGCAGTTGTTAGTGGTACCCAGAACCATCTAGTTCTGGTCTCAGGGTTGTAGAGCCTCGATGTTTGCATGGTCTGTTCGTCCATTGGACTGATTTCCATGTGTCTTTTGATTTTTGTCACCCTTCTTTCCTCTGGATGGGGAAAGACCAATATGTGCACTTAATGGGGCTGTTGATAACCTTTTAAGACCTCAGTCACTACTTACCAAAGTAGGATATAGAACTATTTTATTGTCTTTGTGAACTTATTCTATGCCAATTGACCTTAGTGGAGACAAGATTTTCTAAAAAATCTTTTTCAACATTAAAATTTAATAAACTGTGTGGGCCAAGTACACACAAATGAAAGGAGGGTCTCTATTGTTTTCAGTAAGCTACTGATATTTAATTTTAAAAAAAAGAAAGAAAGCAGAAACATTAAAAAGAGACCATTACTGATAAATACAAATCTCTATGGCAATAAATAATGTGTTTGTTGCCATTTAATTACAGATCTGAGTGTGTTGTTGCCGCTCGTCTTTGAAGAACCCTCTTTCCCTGTGAAAAGTATGTATATACTTCTAAAAAGACACACTTTTTACCAAAGAGAAACAATGAAGTAAGTAATTTAGAAAGATCATAGCAGAAGGTTACAAGTCTCTATTATAACTTGTTTTAATCACAAGATTGGAAGTGACCATTAAGTGTATCTAATACAAACTACTGTCCACATAATTCTGAGCTGAAATCACCTCAAACAAATGGGGAAGGGACAGGACAGGCATCAGAGATCTTGGTAATTCAATAATTAATTCATTTAACAAATTTTGCTAGCTATGAGATACTCCTTTGGGTATCTCAACCAGAGCTAACGGAAACTTCAAAGAAGAAAATGCTGGATCAAAAATGCAAACTGACCTCATTATACATATTAGCCTCATACCAACTTAGAAGATTCATATTAAAAAATAAGATCCTTGTCAAAAATTCAAAACTAATTTTATAATTACAGAGAATATAACTGTGTTAGTCCAGGTAGACTAGAGAAACAAATTCATATACACTCATATGTATATAAGAAAGAGTTTTATATAAAGAGTAATTGTACATTAAGAAAACATCCCAGCCCAGTCCAGATCAAGCCCAAAAGTCTGATATTAGCCCATATGTCTGATACCAATCTATAAAGTCCTCTTCAGACTCATGAAATACATGCAATGACACCTAATGCAGGAAGATTACAGACCAGTGGATGGGAAATCGAGTGGATCCAGTGGCATTGTAAGCATCTCAGCACTGACAGGGGTCTGCACATGACTCCGCCAGCTTTGGGCAATAGAGTAGCTCATCAGCTGCAATGTCTCCCAGGGAGTGAGCCTGGGCCCCACCTCAAGTGAGCTATTTATGTCCTTAGTGCCTCCAAATGAAGTCATCAAGCTGCGACCTGACTGACAGTCTAAACTACACCCCTTCACTCATAAGTCTCAAATTGACAACAGATTATGTAACTACCACAGACCACCCCTTTCAATTTGACACTTTCACACAACTTCTTAGCCACATGTAATTTTTAACAAAACAATAATAAAATCATATTTGTGCCTAACAGGATAAAACTAAAATGCATACAATTCAATATGTGCCACCCGCATTCAAACATAACATTCTGTAAGTGAACAAAAATATACTATGCCTAACAATTGCAGTTAAGTAACACCTACACCTTAATCCAATAATCCTATGAATATATTCCACCACCTATGAAAGTTTGTAAGCCAGCTACTTCATGCCTTTATCCACCCCATTTTGAGTATCCAATTTCTATACTGCCCACTTACATCAGCTCAGTACTCTGAGGAGACAATCATATTCTTTGACGTGAAGAATCTTCATTCCAGTTTGAACCTTGTGAAGTCCACATCCATAAGCAAAGCCAAATCAAGACAAGCCATGCATAAGGCAACAAAAACATGCACCAGTTCACAGGCTCAAAAATCTTCTCTTTTTCTGGTCAGTTTCTGGTCAACTCAATGTGAACTGCCTCACCTAACCTCACCAGGGTGCTCATTGGCTGCCTTGCCTTTAGACCCAGCACAAATTCTCAAAAACCCTAGCCTCCTTGTGCTAGGTCATGAAATTCAGACCAGTCAACCCCCTCTCGTCTTCTCTATTTCCTGTAAACCAGGTCCACGGGTGTCAGTGCCCAGACTCAGTCCATCTCTATTGCTGCATTTCTCCCACTTCCACTCAACAAGGGGATCCAGGTGGTCACCTAGCAAGCATTTCAGGCTTTCACAAGCTCCCTTTAACTTTCAGTCCTAGAGAGGAGTTTTCTTCATGGTTCCAGATTTTTTCTGGCTTCTGACAAAAAACCACTAGTTCAAACTTCAAAAATCCAGAGTTCCTTTTTTATTTCAGTCTGTCAACAATCCCCTAGGCAGGTCTCTTGGAATACAAATATCCTGAGTACTGTACTCCAAAGCACTGTGTAGGACTTATCTTTTCAGAGCCTTTGCCGGTGTGTCCTAAACCCATTTAAAGATCAAATTTTAATGGCTCAGGCAAGTGGCCTTACAAGCTCTCTATTTTCATACTTCTCAATAATCATTTCTATAAATCCTTATAGCAACAATAATAAGCAGAAGAAATCAGTATAAACAAAGTAGAATCAGATCCTAAACTCAATTCTTAAGACAGTCCGGTTCCCCTATAGGACCAGTGGTGTGAGTGGCAAAACAGGGAGGGTAAAGGGAGAATGGGTAGGAAAGAGGGAACCGATTACATGGAACTGTGTGTGACCTCCTCCCTGGGGGACAGACAACCAAAAAGTGGATGAAGGGAGACGTTGGACAGGGCAAGATATGACAAAATACCCATTTATAAACTATCAAGGGCTCATGTGGGAGGGGGGAGCGGGGAGGGAGGGGAAAAATGAGGACCTAATGTCGGGGGTTTAAATGGAGAGAAAATGTTTTGAGAAACGATGTACAAATGCGCTTTACACAATTGATGTGTGTACGGATTGGGATAACAGTTGTATGAGCCCCTAATAAAATGTTAAAAAAGAAAAAAAAAACAGTCCGGTTCAACCCTTATCTAGCTTATTATAATCCTTATACAGTATAAACTATTTTATTGATAGAAAATATAGGACTAGAACTCTGACAGTATGAAGCCAGAGCCAGGCATTCTCTCAGCCGTTTTCCCTATGCAACTCAGAGAAATTCAATTGGTGATTTCTACCCCTGAGCTCAATATATACATTAATCACACTCACTTTCGCCATTTCAAACAGGAATAACCAAAGGCAACAGCCAAACAAAATAATCCAAACATTAACTTCCCATATTTTTTCCAGAAAACAACCCAGTAAACTGCAAGGATATAGCTGACCTCTGGCTAGCCACAGAAGAAAAACTACCATGAGGGAGAGGCCAAACAGACATCCACTCTCCCTTGTCATGATTTGTTTCTCTAGTCCCCCACTCCCAAGGTACCGTAATGTGTTAGACAGGGTCCTCTAGAGAAACGTCCTTCAACTCACAAGGGCTGCTGGGTCCATGGTCAAAGAAGCATACAGCTGAGTCTTCCCAAGAGCAATGCAGGCAGTTTGGCCACAGGCAGCAAACAGCAGGGCAGGTCACCAACAGCAGCTCAGGAGCTTAGAGAAGCAGGCTTGGATGGGATATCAAACTCCAGCAATGCAAGACAACAGGATCTAACACCCTCAAGCTCAAGTGATATATACACCAGCAGTATGGCAAAGCAGGTCTTGAAAAAACCTCAAGCTCTAGCAACACGATCCACAGTTTAGCTGTCCCACAGGTAGTGTAGCTCACAAGTTGAGGCAGAGAACTAGTTAAAGCAGCCTCACACTGGTCCAATCACCAGAAAGCAAGAGGGGGCAGGCCTTGCTGAGCCATTTATTTCTTTGCCCTCAATACAACTGCAACCTGATTAATTCCACATGTGTCTATTGGCCGGGTTGGCAAAATAAACCTATCATAGCTGGTATTAGTATAATGGTATTATACTCATGGTAGTATAATAGAGAACACTCTCCAATATGGGATTATAGCCACAAGCATAGAATCTAGAATTATATTACATAAGGATTTAAAGCAGATGAGGCTTTCTACTCCAATAAAGATTTATAGTCTCAGAAACTCACGGGGCAGTTCTCCTTTGTCCTACAGGATCACTATAATTCAGAATCATGTGTTTGGCTTTAAGAGGAATGTTAAAGGAAAGATCCATGAATCTTGAGGGTGTAAACACATTAACTTGAGTGAAAGGGAAGATAAGATGCAAGAGGGCAGTTGGCAAAAAAAAAAAAGGATAATAGATGAGTCAAAGGCAACAAAATAAATACTGTTTATATGCAGTCCTGCCATAACAATGATCTGTGAGTGGATACATGAATAGACATGTAGGTTGAACAGATATGGGAGGGAGAGTTGACATATACCTATAAATACATACATAGCCTTGACAGAGGACATTTATACCTGGATATTTATCTTTGCTTCAATTATATCCATGAACATGGTGCAGCACACAGGGGCAAAGTTATGAACATTTCTTAGACATAACATCTTGAGAAAATGAGTCACTGGGCCTGGGGTCTCAGGACCATAGTCTACGGGGACACCAAGGTCAATTGGCATAACATAGTTTTACAAAGACAATGTTCTACTTCCTACTTTGCTGAGTAGCATCGGGGGTCTTAAAAGCTTCTGAGCAGCCATCAAAGAAGCCATCCTTGGCCTCTCCACATCAAGAGGGAAACAAGTTATGAAACTCAAAAGACACGTGGAAACAATTAGTCCAATGAACAGATGGGTCCCACACACTTACATCTTCACGTACCTGAGGAAAGAACCGGAGGGATACCTGGCTACCACTACCAACTGCTCTGAAAGGTTCGGGATAGAGGCACACAAAAGGGTGGAACAAAACTCCAGATCCTAAAATAGATCTGGTTAAATAGAGCCTGGTGGAACTCCAAGAGTGTGACCCTTACTTAATCACTCGTGACATCTGGAATGAAATTCACAACATGGACTCAATGTTCCTCCAAACAATAAGTCTCTAAGCAGAACAGTAACAGTGAGGCATACACACCTGAGAATAATCAAC
>NW_022103915.1:42343744-42348861 GCF_000313985.2 Echinops telfairi
ACCACTGAAGACAAAGCGGGTGAATAAGCAAATGTGGTGAATAAAGCTGATGGTGCTGGGCTATCAAAAGATATAGCATCTGGGGTCTTAAAGACTTGAAGGTAAACAAGCAGCCATCTAGCTGAGAAGCAACAAAGCCCACATGCAGGAAGCACACCCACCTGTGTGATCACGAGGTGTCGAAGGGATCAAGTATCAGTCATCAAAGAACAAAAAATCATATCATTGTGAATGAGGGGGAGTGCAGATTGGGGACCCAAAGCCCATCTGTATGCAACTGGACATCTCCTTACAGAAGGGTCACGGGGAGGAGACTTGCCAGTCAGTGCGATGTAGCAATGGTGAAAAATACAACTTTCCTCTAGTTCCTAAATACTTCCTCCCCACCCCCACTATCATGATCCCAATTCTACCTTACAAATCTGGCTAGATCAGAGGAGGTACACTGGTACAGATAGGAACTGGAAATGCAGGGAATTCAGGACAGATGATGACTTCAGGACCAGTGGTGAGAGTGGTGATACCGGGAGGGTGGAGAGAAGATGGGACAGAAAGGGGGAACTGATTACAAAGATCTACATATAACCCCCTCCCTGGGGGACAGACAACAGAAAAGTGGGTGAAGTTGTGGGGACAGAAGGGTCCCTCACAAATCATCACAGGTCTGGTAGGCTCAATTGTACAGCGATAATAAGTAAAGATGATAGTAAAGTCATAGAGAGCATGAGAGATAGAAGAAAGATTGGACTAATGGAGTCAGACACAATTCATGGTAGCATGCTCACCTCAGCCCTGCTTGGTGGTCCTCGTGGGGGGGAGTTTGGCTCCGAGAGCAGGAGAGAGCCCCCACTTTATTGCTAACCAAGAGATATATCTCCATTGGGAGGCATGGTTACAGGTAACCACACGTCACAGGAAGGGGCAGTACAATAGGCATACACGTTGTAAGAAGGGGATCTATGATAGGCATAAGCGTGACAAGAAGGGGATGAGCTAGGGGTGTGCCCATAGGAATGGGAAGTTCTAGGGGTATATATGTGACAAGATGGGCGGACCCTAGACTCATAATGGCAGCCTAACTTTGTCATCCTTGGGTGGGTTTGACCTCTCTGGGGTCTCCTACAAGGAAACAGACAATGATTATCCATATCAGAAGGGAGTAGGCCCTACCTGTTGTGGGATAAACAGTGTTGTCTGCTTGGTCTAGATGGCTGAAAGCTCTTAGGGAGAATGACCCCTGATCTACTCCTGATGACCTCCGAGTGTATAGTCCTTTGCAAGCAGCTAAGTTTGGCATATATTTGGGGGAGATGACTTGGGAGAAATCCTTCTGTTTCCCACAGGTGAAGTGAGACATCAGACAGTGTAAGACATGACAAAATAATAATTTATAAATTATCAAGGGTTCGTGAGGTAGTGGGGGGCAGGGAGGGGAAAAATGAGGAACTGATACCAAGGGCTCAAATAGAAAGCAAACGATGTGAGGATGATGGCAACCAATGTACAAATGTGTTTGACACAATGGATGTAAGTGTGGATTGTGAAAAGAGTTGTATGAGCTCCCAATAAAATGATTTAAAAAAATAAAAGGAATGAAGTACTGAAACGTGCTGAAATATGGGTGAAATTTGAACATGAATTGCTAAGTAAAAGAAGTCAAGCAGAATAGACTATAAATTGTATGATTCCATTTATATCAGCAGTTCTCAACCTGTGGATCATGACCCCTTTGGGGGGGTCCAACGACCCTTTCACAGAGGTTGCCTAAGACCATCAGAAAACATAAATATTTCACAATATATAATTACATATTGTTTTATGATTAATGACTATGCTTTAATTATTTTAATTATGCTCAATTTGTAGCAATGAAAATACATCCTGCATATCAGATATTTACATTGTGATTCATAACAGTAGCAAAATTAGTTTTTGGAACTAAAATTATTTTATGGCTGGGGGTCATCACCACATGAAGAACTGTGTGAAAGGGTCGTGGCATGAGAAAGGTTGAGAACCACTGCTTTATATATATTGTCCAGGTTAAGCAAAGGCATAGATACACAGAAAGTGCTGACAAATGCTGGGGAAAGGAGAGTGAATGGGCATGGGTTTTCTTTTTGAGGTACTAAAGATGTTCTGGAAATATATAGTGGTGGTGATTATATAAGTTTGAGCGTATAATAAAAATCATGATGTACATTTAAAAAAATTTGAAGTTGCTGCTGAGGCTACTTATGTACAAGTAGATACTTCATGAGATTTTGTTCCTTGGTTTGGCAGTTTAGGGCCTTGCTTCATGGGACATCCCAGTTAATTGCCCTAATACAATGCTTAGTGCATCTGCTCTACCTCCTGGTTCATTACACAATGCCTGGGGTCTTAAAATTTTTCAAGTGCCCATGTAAGTGACCACAATTAGTCTCTACTCACCTTGAACAACAGAGAAAGGAGGGGAATCAGAAATAGGAGGAAGATATCTAATGCATGGTTAGTTGTCTCCATGAACATGCCTTCTTTGACATAAGATCAGATGGTGCCCAGCTACTTTAACTGAATATGTCAAAGATTCTATAAAAGATGCCTTTCAAGCTTTGCGCAGTGGCAATATCATAGCCAGTGAGGTTTATCCGAGGCGTGATTATTGCTAATTGAAAACTTTTCCCAATACCCCGCCGTGAAGACTTGAAATATAGTCGGCATTGGCAATTTTTGACAGTCTCTACGGAGACTGACAAAAGAAAAAGAAAGAAAAAAAAGATGCCTTTCAAAAAGCAGAAATATAGCATGTAATATGTTTTTGTCTTGACCCTCTAGATAACCATTTTTTCTGAAATATCATGTACCCTTGCGATGGCTGATGATGTTTATAACTCCACTGCAACAAGATTGAGGCTTCCCATAAATTCTCTGCATGTTTGCAGCCTATCTGCCTTCTGGGAATATAATCAAGGTATAATTTTGGACTAGTGTTCTGAATCTCTATTAAGAAGAAGGAGAAGCAGGAGGAGGAGAAAGAAAAGTTACCCCAGAAAAGGAGTGTCCATCTACTTCTGCCATAATTAAACTTTACCCTGTTAATTTCCACATGTTCTTTAAAAGCTATAAAAAGGTGAAGCCTTTCTATGAAATCAGGGTTTGTTGCAATTTTTAAGCCTGGCTAATTGGTCTTCTAAAATTTGTGAAATTAATAATCTGTGAAAGGCAAATACGACTAGTTATAAGGATGAAACCGTTAAGTTAAAAGGGACTTGGAATCTTTAAAGCTTATTATGCTAGCCTACACCAGAAGCTGTCTGCATTCCTCTGCTAAAAAATGTGTAGCTAATATGATTTTTTTAATGTGTAGCTTTGAAGTGCACTAAAATTAATAGATTAATTAGTTTCTAAAATTGAAACTCTACATTTGGTTTTCACATAGAGTAGTTCTATCAAATTACATGCATCTGAATTTTCGAGTTACCAACACTATGAACAGTTGATTTTGCTGTGTGCAGGCACCACTCAGAGGTGGGCATATCTGACCATCTCTGGCTTCTCTATTGCATGAGGCAGAGGTCAGACATGCCTCCACCCTCCAGCTTCCTTCACGTACTCTAACGCTATCTGCTCCTGTAGACACCGAGCCTTCATCTATAGGTAGTAAGTACATACACAAGGACTACTTCTGGTTTATTGCTGTATGCAGCCCTATTTTTTTGCCTTCATTTTTAAAACATTCCATTTTGCTTAAAATTTTATGTACTTGTGAATTAGGTCTTCAAATGTATATACAGAGCTCACATTTATATATTGTACATAATCATGCTAATCAACATCAGTGTTTTACAGTATTAAGTAAATATTAAATGCCATGTACAGAAGGGAAAAATGTTAACATGCTTGCAGTTATTTTTTTTTAATTTTATGGTCCATTTAAAATGCGTTGCCACCAATCAAATCCAAGGGCACCACCCTTCTCTTCCTTTTCATCATTCAGATGCCAGTTAATGAAGAATCTCGTGTTACTAATGGTAGTAGCAATCCTGCGCCGTCATAGACTATCACATTTCAAATATTCTAAACACTGTTTCCAATATTGAAATTGACAATATTTTACTGAAAAACTCACTGTCAAAGAGTAATTTCTCCTGCCTCAGAAACAAGTCCTCTTTTTTCGTACAGAACAAAGAGGAATGATGAAAATCAAAGGACTTTTGGCAGCATTGAGTCCAACAGACCAATGGACCCTGAAACAGAAGGACTAGATGGTGCCCAGCTACCACTATAGATGAGCTGAAACAAAATGCCTGTCAATTGCTGAATGTAAAACTGACGATCTACTCTATACACCACCACTTAATCCACAATAAAATATTTTTAAAAGGCTTACATTATATAATAATGTTTGTAGAGAAAAATTTACCTTATATTCTCAAGAAAACCTTTAAAATCCTAAAAATGTAAAAACAAAAATGCTTATAGATCACACTTTGGTTTGAAAAATATTCATAGAAACTCATCTAAAATTTTTTCTAGTCCCTTCAATAATGTATAGTTAAATAAATCACTTTCTCCTAGAGTAAATTGAGCAAACTGAAATTCTGACTGCCACCTTAATTTTTATCCAGATTTTCAAATCAGTATTTTGTTTTCTCCAGGGCAAGCTTTCTTTTAAAGTCCTGAACTTGAAATGCTGCACTCTGAAAGTATTTCTATTGCAGAAACCAACACAAAACGGCTGGTAATAATGACACACACTTTTACGGCCCTTGAGTTTATGACTTCTGAGAAGAGTCTAATCTGCTCAGACTAAGCAGAGAAGAGGAATGTTTCACCCGTCTGCACAAATCAATAACAAGAGGATAAAGACTGACCAGTGGTTAACTATTAACTACCAGTTACAGCCAGAACAGTCTTGAATGTATTATCACCAGATTGGCAATTAACCTTTGTTGCCAGACTTCCACATCTCTTCCCCTCTCCCATATTCAAAGAGAACTGACTAATACTTTGGTGGTAACTCCCAATACAATACACCCAGAAAAATTTTTTAATCGTTTCATTAGGGCCTCATACAACTCTTATCACAATCCATACATACATCAATTGTGTAAAGCACATTTGTACATTCATTG
>NW_022103915.1:42350463-42372746 GCF_000313985.2 Echinops telfairi
AGAAGTCTCTGGGTGGTGCCAATGGTTAATGTGCTGGGCTGCAGTTCAAATCCACCTACAGGTAGCTCTGGGTGAAAAAAAAATAACCCACCTTGTTATGTACATCTGAAAAATCAGTCATTGAAAACCCCAGAGAGCCCAGTTTTCTCCTGTCATACATGAGGCTGCCATGAATTGGGGCCTCCCTGACTCAGGGTCACCATGAGTCTGAATCAAGTCCAAGACAACCGGCTTTATCTTCAGTCTGACACCACAAAAGCTCAGGAGTGTTCCTGGAACTACAGGTTGTCCTATCTTGAGCCAAGACACCACCTCTTGTGCACTTATCCTTCAATCATTGGCTACAAGCTTCCCTGTGTGGGTAGAAGGGTAACAGTAGTCACCTAATCGGGTAGCTCCCATCAACTGAAGGTCAATTCTCCTGAGCAGAAGAGTACATCTCTAAGTCCTTAGCAGCCAAGCCTGTGGGGAATGGGTGCAGTTACCAGTAAAAGGGATCAGGGCAAGCACCAACATCTATCTACTCTGTTAAATCTCTTACTTAATCCTCGTATATGTATCACAATGTGCTGAAAGTGAACAACCAAGGAATGGTGACACGTCTGGGATTCCTGCTGTTGTCTCCAGTCATCCCCCACCACAGGTGACCCTCTGACCTTCACTGAGTGAAGATGCAAGGGTCAATCCATGGGTTAGATATTAGCAAAATATTATTTCCTTTTATGAAAAATAAGACATTTAATTAGCAGTTTTTGTATTTTCTTTCTAAACCTGTGAATCATCCCACTTTAGAGATCAGTGCACCAGTCATATTAATTCCAGACATTAGATACTCACTCAAAACAAACAGATTGTTGAGAATGAGGGGGGTCAGAGCAGAGACCCCCAAACCCATCTGTAGACTATGGGACATCCCTCACAGAAGGGACACAGGAAAGGATGAGTCAACCAGGGCACAGTAAAACATCAATGAAACACACAATATTCCTCTGGTTCCTTGAGGCTTCCTCACCCTGACCTATCATGACCCCAGTCCTGCCTTTCATTGCAGGGTTAGATAGTAGCTTGTACACAGGCACGGATAAGAGATAAGAGCTCAGGACCCACGGAATCCAGGAACAGGAATGGGTACAGCAACACCAGGAGGGCAAGGGGAAGGTAGGGAGAGGAGGAGAGGAAGAGGGAACCAATTACAATGTTTGAAACATAACCACACTCCCGCCCCCAGGGGGATGAACAACAGAGACCTCGGTCAGTATAAAATATGAAAACAATAATAATTTATAGTTTGTCAAGGGGTCACAAGGGGTGTGTGTGCAAAAAGAAGAGCTGATACCAAGGGCTCAATAGAAAGTAAATGTTTAGAAAATGATGATGGCAATATATATACAAATATGCTTGATACAATTGATGTATGGATTGTTATAAGAGCTGTAAGAGCCCCCAATAAGATGATCTTTTAATAAAAATAAATAATAAAATAGAGGCACTGTCAAACAGAAACTCTTCTAACGACTTTTGTATTGAAAATATAATTAATTTTTTACAAATGTGGCTCATGTTAACATGTAATGGCTTAATAGTTATCTTAAAATATTGTTTCACTGTCTTGTATAGTAGCTATTGATAGACTTGTATAGTAGATATATATTGGGGCTCACTATGATTTTCAAGTATCTATAAGGTCCCTGGAAAAGGACATCATCCTTGGTAGCTGGTCAGCAAAGAAGAGGAAGCCAGCCCCTCTATGAAACGAAGGGATAGAGAGGCTCCAACAGGTGAAAACACTCTGAGGATGGTGTTGGCCGGCAGTGTTTCGTGCTCTGGCCTAGAGGGCTACTATGAGTTAAAGCCGAGCCCAAAATGTTTGAGAACAACTGGTTCTAGAATTTCTCCCTTGCTTGTTAATATTCTCTGCCTTCTCTCTTCCAGCATGGTTATGCTTCGTCGTGTGCCTTGAGCATTTGTGTACCTGTATTAGTGTCTCTATGTGAAGAGAGAGGATGCCGTAGTCATGGCAGTACTGATTACTTTGCATCTCCTGGAAGCCCATTGAGCATGTGTTAAGGGGGCACGGTTGTCCCAGTTCTATTTGCAGGCTTCTCTCCTTTGCCAATGGAATCTCTGCTTGCCTCTGCTGCTTCCCCTCCATGTCCACTGTGGTCATGGGTGTGGAGAGGGCCGGAGGAGTCAGGTCAGGAATTCAGTTTTGCTGCCTACTATTTACAAAGTAATCTCCTTCAAGTATTGGTATGCATTTGATATTCTTGCTCAAGAGCCTACAGAGTCCCTGCTTCCCACCTCCGGAGTAAACCCTCCTGCCTGTGCTCATGTTCGCAATTTTCTCCCACCTGCCAACCATCAACACAGTGCACGCCTGTTCACTGCTCTCACATACTCTTTCTCAATACCCTGCTTTTTACACTGGCTGCTCTCGCCACCTGGCGATGTTAGTCATTTGAGGTCGTTAGTTAATTGTGCCAAGCTGGCTGATAAACACATGTGGAGTTAACTGGAGGGAAGAGGGATAAATGGCTCGGTGAGCCTCGACTTTCTAGTTCTCGGGTCTCTTGCTTTGTAATGGTCGGAGCAGGGTGCAGTTGCCTTGGCCAGTTCCCTGCTTCAGCTGGCAAGGCCCACTTCCTGCAAGTCATCCCCAAGGAGAAGCCATATGGACCTACCCCAATGCAGCCCTGGGTGCTGGAGCAGCCGTGTGGAGACCCCTGCTAGTGCTGAGATGCTTACACATTCACTGACTCGGCTTTCCTCCTGCAGTAGGCATCATAATGTGTGTTTTGTGAGATGGAGGAGGACTTTGTGGATTGGTGTTGGACATATGGGTTAACGAGTTAATGTTGGACTTGTGGGTTTGGGCAGCACTGGGTTGGGATGTTTTCTTGATGTGCACTTACCCTTTATATAAAACTCTCTCTTAGACATGTGTTTCTCTAAATTACCCAGACTAACACACCATTCTTCAACCCCAGTCCAGGCCCCCTAAGCTCTATGACACCTTCTTGGGCTACCTTTTCTTTCTTCTCATATAATCATAGGAAGCATGGGCTTGGCAGGTGTCAGGCCTTGGCTGAGGGATTGGGGATGAAAAATAGAATCACAGACTGTTCTTCTCCCCTTTAAGAATGTATCTAATGGAGGAGATAGAGAGGACCATAATAAATACTATGTTCCAAGCATTTCAAATGTGTTATCTTACTCACATTCTGGGTAGTCCCACTGCTGCTGTCTTAGAAATGACACAGGGGCTGGCCCTCCTTTCTGGCTGCTCGACAGAGGAGGTTGGGAGGGGAGATCGGGGCTGGCTGGTGGGGGAGTTGATGCCCCAACTGCATTCAGGATAGCAGGCAGCCTGATAAGGCCTTCTTCAAGTTTCAGTGGGATCTAGCCATATGCCAGCAGTGGGTGGAGTACTGTGAGAGAGGCAACCTAGATGCGAAAAAGAGTTGGTCTGTTTACTAAACATTAATTGGTTATGTGCCCATCTTTTTGAGAGCTGTGCATTCTGGAAGAACGAAGAGGAAACAGAAAGAAAAGCATAAAGAAGACAGTAGCAATGCTCAAAACCCCAATGCAGAAGAAGGTGTGTGTGTGTGTGGGAGGAACAGGATGAAGACATCTTTCCTTAAACTTGTGAAGGGAAGGAAAACAAAGAATACCTAAAATCTTTATTTGAATTTTTGGTTCCTTCTTTAAAAATTTGTAAGCGTTTGACTGATACATCATTCACATATCATGCAATTCAATGTTTAAATTATTAATAAGGGTTGTGTCAACATCACCACTATCAATTTTAGAATATTTTCTACTTCCTTGAACTCTATTAGCTGCCCAACTCCCAGAAGAAATTTTGATTCTTATGGGAAAACAACACAAACCTCAGGATGGGCATGAGGATGATGCAATCCCACAAGGTCTCTTTACTCCTGATAATTTCCAAGCACTATGAGAATGCTGGACAAATTCTGGGGAGAGTGTGGGATATAAACAAACTTTTCCCCAGTTTTGTCTCCCCCAAGATATGCCAAACATTAGAGGCTGTTTGCCAGCACATGGTGGGAGGTCAGATGCTTCGAGATATTCTCCCTGAAGACATTCAACCATCAGACTACTGTTTGGTCCACTGTAGGTGGGACTCACTCCCTAGTGATGAGGATAGTAATTGTTTCCATGGAGAGCTTAGAACAGGTCAAACCTGCTCAGTGACATCAAAAGTTAGGCTGCCATCCTGAATCTAGGATCCGCCCATCTTGTCACATGTGTAACCCCCCAATCCCTCCCCTTCCTAGTGCGTGTATACCCCAAGATTGTCCCCCTGTAATTACTTATTACCTATGGCACAACCCCTTCCTGTGATGTATATCTTTACCTTTAATTAGGGGGCTTGCATGACCCCCAAAGATATATAAGCCTTGGTTAGAAATAAAGAGCTCTCTCTCCTGCCCTCTCTGTTGAGATCGTGGCTGTCCAGGAAGTGCGCGTTCTACCATGAAATGTGTCTGACTCCTGTATTTCACTCTCTCTTCTATCTCTCTTATTCTCTATGACTTTATTATAATCTTTATATATTATTGCTGTACAATTGCACCTGCCAGGCCTGTGATGATTTGTGAGGGGCTGGATCACCTGACAGGAGAGGTGCCAAGGAAGCGCTTTGAGATGACAGCGGCGAACACACTGCTTTGTTTGAAAACACAACAAAAATAGAAGCTAGAGATCTAGGAGAGATGCATTTGGGAAGACACTCTCAGGGAAATGAGAGACTCACATGTCTTTTCCATAATCATTGTCACTGTGGTGGTGGACACAGCAGAGAAAGGGCATCTGCCAATGTTGGGGAGGCTTGTGGATGAACCTCAGAACCTGAGCAGCGGAGAATTTGTGGGTTTCCTGCCAAATGGAGCCAAGGAGGAAATTTGGCTGTGAAATTTCACACCACCACCACCACTGAGCTGTGGGGACTCAACAGGGTGGCTGTCATAGAGAGACTTCCATTGGGTGTCCACAGTGGATTTTCTACTAAGATGGAAGTTGTTGCTTCTAGACTTTTAGAGAAATATTCTTCAGCCATCTGCAGAAGTTGCTCTTCCTGCGTCTTAAATATGTGGTTGGCAAAATCAGGGCTTGGTAGGAGCATATCTGCTGCGTTAGGAACGATTGAGGATGTCTGTTCTTCTTTTCCAATCAAGAAGCTAATGATCTAGTCTAGAAGAAGCAAAAAGAAAGAGCAGCACGTTGCCCCTACGCTTGTCTCTCACTTTCACAGGCTTTGAAAATGCGAGTTGATTTGGTTTGATTTGATTGTGTGTGTGCACAACATGACCGTTTCTCTTCCTGGTCCGGATTTCTCCTAGCACCCACACAAAAAGACTGTTTTCTTCGTTGCTCTCCGATCAGTTTCCCATTGTGCTGTGGTTCTCTTTCTGTCAGGAAGCATTATGAGCTGGAGGCAAGAACTCTACCCTGAGAGCCATCCAGACTCTGATGCTCCCTACACACGTGGCAGGACAGGCATGTATCTGCTTAGAAGCCCTTTCTTTTCTTAGCTTCTTTACTTTAAAAAAAAATTCACATGTGTAGATTAGAACAAACTGTACACATTGGATTTTCTTTAATCAAAAGAATAGACATCTTTTCTGGGCTGCTCCTACCTAAACCACAAAATACTTCTTTGGGGAGATTTTCCAGATTTTGCCTATAAATCAAGGTGAGGCAATTTATATGTCCAACCAAAAAGATAGAAGAAAACAGATATGTTTTTCGGTACACAGTGTTCACATCCTCTGATTCTCTTTTGACAGGAAGCAAGTGATGTCCAACAGGCCCCTGCCAAAAAGCTTACGAAGAAGGTTCGAGAAAGGAATGCAAGCAGCAGTAATCAGCAGTGGCACTATACTGGGAAGCATTCCCATCACACTTTGACTGTCACTTGTTCCTTTAGGTTCATTTGAGAAAGACAACATCTACACTGAAATCCTTGTTTGATGAGTTCACAGTTTGCCTCACTCTGCTCCTTATATCCCTCAGCTGTCCATTATAGATTGTTAATATTCTTAAAACTCCCATTTGTCAAAAAGCAGTTTTGAGATTCCCATCACAATTCCTTCTGCCCACATCTCCTCCAAATGTGTTTCTTAAAAGAACTGTAACTCAATGCCTGAGCATGAAGCTACGGTGATTGTAAATGCTATAGCAGAAATGACTCCACTGAAACAATCTCAGAGTCTGCAACAGACATCACACAGAACAAAAATGTGGGGTGGTTACTGCTATCTTCTAGAAGTACCAGATACACCTCCAGACTATGGGGGTTCAAAGAGGGACCATTTACATACAACTCTTCTTGATGTGATTGAATTATTGAATTGGATAATATGTGAATTATATGTCAATAAAACTGTTCTTTTTTAATAAAAGGACCATTTAAATAAGTCGATTATCAATAGCTAGTGTGTTAAATCAGAAGTCTGTGGGCAAACATACTCAAATTAAGTGGCCCACATACACTTTACAACTTTTCCTCTAAATATCCAATACAAGAAAAAGAAGAAAAATCTTTGGTAATGCAGTCTCTAAGTAGTTTAATTGTCTCTGACTTACCTAGGAAGCTCTAACTTAGTTATACAGAGAGATGGTTCAGTATGTCCACCATTAAATCCAGATCATGTCTTTTGTTTTTCCAGATAATCTTTTTTTTTTAAAGTCATTTTATTAGGGGCTCATACAACTCTTATCACAATCCATACACACATCAATTGTGTAAAGCACATGTATACATTCATTGCCCTCATAATTCTCAAAACATTTCCTCTCCACTTAAGTCCCCCAGCATTAGGTCCTCCTTTTTTCCCCTCCCTCCCCGCTCCCCACTCCCTCATGAGCCCTTGATAGTTTATAAATTGTTATTTTGTCATATCTTGCCCTGTCCAACATGTCCCTTCACCCACTTTTCTGTTGTCCATCCCCCAGGGAGGAGGTCACATATAGTTCCTTGTAATCGGTTCCCTCTTTCCTACCCATTCTCCCTCTACCCTCCCTGTTTCGCCACTCACACCACTGGTCCTGTAGGGCTCATCCGCTCTGAATTCCCTGTATTTTCAGTTCTTATCTGTACCAGTGTACATCCTCTGGTCTAGCCAGACTTGCAAGGTCAAATTCCAGTCATGGTAGCAGGAGCGGGGAGAAAACATTTAGGAACTAGAGGAAAGTTGTATTTTTCATCGTTGTTACATCGCACCCTGACTGGCTCATCTCCTCCCCGAGACCCCTCTGCAAGGGGATCTCCAGTGGCCTACTAATGGGCTTTGGGTCTCCACTCCGCACTGCCCCCATCATTCACTATGGTAAGATTTTTTGTTCTGTTTCCAGATAATCTTATATGAAATTTTATCTTAAGCAAAACCAAGTTACTTGACCACTGGTCTGTCAAAAGTGCTCTTCAGCTATGCATGGAGTGAAATGCTTTTGTCTATTCTCATAGCTGGATGCAAGAACCACAGCCCAGGAGAACCTTACCAGGATACATACACACATATATATTGGATGCAACATTACTAGCAAGAAAACGCCTCTTACATCAGTGTAAGGATGTAACTTGAATATAGCTATGACTTAAGGAAGAGTGTGACTAAAGCCATGACTTCTTGTAGACCAACTAAAGATACATCCCACACCAATCCTGTCTCATTAACATAGAGAGAGAGGTTAGGATTTACAACACATCACAAATGGAAGCCAGATGCAGTCATGGCCTAGCCAAGTAGACACATGACATTAGGTGTTACATGTTCGCAACAGTACTCTGACCTGGAGTTGCCAGAAATTTAAGCTGGATTCAGAAGAGGATTCAGAATGAGGGATATCATTGCTGTTATCAGAGGAATCTTGACTAAAATCAGAAAGATGTTTACCTATGTTTTATTGACTATGCAAAGGCATCAGCTATGTGGATCATACTAATTGACATTTAACATTGGGAAAAATAGGAATTGCAGCACACTTTTAGAGTTTTTTTAAAATTAAAAGATGATTTATTGGGGGATCTTACAGCTCTTATAACAATCCATGCATCAATTGTCTCAAACATATTTGTACATATGTTGCCATCATCATTTTTCTAAACATTCACTTTCTATTTGATTCCTTGGTTATCAGCTCCTTTTCTTTTTTCTCCCCCTCCCCTCATGACTCCTTGATAAATTATAAATTATTATTATTTATATACCTTACACTGACCTCTCTCTCCCTTCCCCCACAATTTCTGTTCTTTGTCCCCCTATTTTGGGGTGGGGAGGGGATTATGTGTCAATCATTGCAATTGGTTCCCCCTTCCTCCCCTCCTCTCACAACCTGCCTCCTACATTCCTGGTATTGCTACTCCCATTCCTGTTCTTGAATTCCATGCCTCTTGAGCTCTTATCTCTTATCTGTACCTGTGTACATGCTCCTCCGGTCTAGCCCACATTGAAAGGAAGGACTGGGGTCATGATAGGTCAGGGTGAGGAAGCCTCAACCAGAGGAATATTGTGTGTTTCATTGGTGCTATACTGCACCCTGGTTGACTCATCGCTTCCTTGTGACCCTTCTGTGAGAGGATGTCTCATTGTCTACAGATGGGTTTTGGTTTTCTACTCTGACCCCCCTAATTCTCAACAATATATTTTTGTTTGTTTGTTTTGGGTCTTCTGATGCCTGTTACCCGATCCCGTCGATCCCCTCATGATTGCACAGACAGGTGTGCTTCTTCCTTGTGGGCTTGTTGCTTTTCTCGCAGAACACTTTAAATTGTGTTCAGAAACCATAGTGGTGTTTTGATTATGCATCAGGCTGCTAATCCCAAGGTCAATGGTTCAAAACCACAAGTCACTCTGTGGGAGAATGATGAGGCTTTCTACACTCATAGTTATAATTGCTCCCCCTCCCCCAGAAGAATACACTTCAGAGGACAGCACTGAAGCTACAGCTGGGGGAGAGGGGCATGTCTGATCAGAGCACACAGGAACAAATCAAGAGAGAAGGAAAGAGAGTGGAACACATCCTGGCCCACTAAGCCCCAAGGACAATATTCCTGCCAAGAGACCTGATGTCCCTCACTGACCCATAGCGCTATGTGGGACAACACTGGAGACTTAGTGCAGGATTTGTGCCTGATCTGACCCCACTACACTGGGAGAATCACTAAGGGTGTAAAATAAAGCAGCAAGGGGAGCAAAATAATGAAGTCCCCGAGGAATACCAAAATTAGATGTTGGGCACAATTCATGGCACCCCATCAGACTCGACTGGAAAACACTCCTAAAAGTCGACAAACAGACCTGGAACTATTTATCAGATTTTCTTTTTTTGTCTTTGTTTTTTGTTGTTGTTGTTGTGTTTTCTTTTGTTGCTTTGTTTTGCTCTGGCTTTGTGTGTGTGTGTGTGTGTGTGTGTGTGCTCAGTATTGTCTCTGAATGTCTACCTAGATAAGATAGGTGGGATAAACTATGCAGAGCAGAAAACAGTGGGATTGCTGGTTCTGGGGGGACACAGGAAAAGGGGAGGTGGGGGGAAAGGAAGTCGGTGTTAATAAACCCAGGGACAAGGGAACAACATATGATTTAAAATTGATGGCGAGGAGGGTGTAGGCTGCCTGTTAGAGCTTGACCAAGGGCAATGTAGCCAAGAGGAATTACTGAAACCCGAATGAAGGCCAAACATGATAGTGGGACAAGAGAAAAGTAATAAATAGAGGAAATAACTAGGAGGCAAAGGGCATTTATAGAGGTCTAAACACAGACCTGTACATATGCAAATATATTTATACATAACAAGAGGGATATAGATCTATGTACATATATTTATATGTTAAGTATTAAGGTAGCAAACAGACATTGAGCCTCTATTCAAGTACTCCCTCAACGCAAGAACAGTTTGTTCTAATAACCTGGCATTCTGTGATGCTCACCTTCCCGATATAATCACTGAAGACAAAATGGGTGCACAAACAAATGTGGTGAAGAAAGCTGATGGTGCCTGGCTATCAAAAGATATAGAAACCAAATTATCACAACTGGATCAAGAAGCAAGATAAAACAACTGAAGCTGTCAAGGATTTCATTTCACGTGGCTCTGCAGTCAATACCTATATGGAAGCTGTAGTTAAGAAATCAGATGTGGAACCGATTACAAGGAACTATATGTGACCTCCTCCCTGGGGGATGGACAACTGAAAAGTGGGTGAAGGGAGACGTCAGACAGGGCAAGATAGGACAAAATAACAATTTATAAACTAACAAGGGCTCATGAGGGAGGGGGGAGCAGGGAGGGAGGGGAAAAATGAGGACCTAAAGCCGGGGGTTTAAGTGGAGAGGAAATGTTTTGAGAATGATGAGGGCAATTAATGTACAAATGCACTTTACACAATTGATGTGTGTATGGATTGTGATAAGAGTTGTATGAGCCCCTAATAAAATGATTTTTAAAAATGATTTATTAATAAATAAATAAATAAGAAATCAGATGTGATGTATTATTGCATTGGGGAATTCTGCTGCAAAAGACCTCTTGAAAGAGGTAAAAAGCAAAAATGTTACTTGAGACCCATGGAACTTCCCATCACCTCATATCCTGCTCCAGGGGAGAGAAAGGTGGCAGTCTCCTGCTGTAAAGATTCTAGTCTAGGGAGCCATTCTACTCTGTCTTAGATGCCCACTGGGAGTTGACATGGTCTCAACCGCAGTGGATTTTTTTTATTTATGTGAAAACTGGACAATTAATAAGGATGATTGAAAAAAAATTGATGTATTTAAATTCTGGTATTGGCAAAAATATCAAATATACTATGAACCACTAGAAACCTGTCTTGGAAAAAATACTTGCTCCTTAGAATTGAGGGAGGCAAGAGTACATCTCAGATACTTCACACGTGTCAATGAAAAAGAGGAAACCACTCTGTGAGGTAGAGGGACAGAGTGGCTGCAACAATGGATTCAACCCTAACAGCAATTGTGAGAATCAGGCAGTATTCATACTGGTGTACAGTCACTATGCGTCAGAACTGAACCAACCACACGTCCCAACAATAATGGGTAAGCAAAAGGGAACAGGGAAGCTAAAGAGGATTTTTGCCAATATTTTCCTTTCCCCAAAGCAATACCTGTTTATCCTTTTTAAGTCAGAGAACCAAAAAAATAAGTAAATAAATAAAAGTCAGAGAACTGAGAGTCAAAAATGTAAACAGTCCCCTGCACCTCCTACCCTCATTGCCTAGCCCTGTTCATCAAGCAATTGTCCCTGACTCTCCGAGCTGTCCACCCAAATGTATAGCCATATTTAAAAATATATTCTTATAATTTTGGCTTTTATTTACTAATTGTAGACACAAAGTCCCCACTGTCATGGCCAGAGCTTTCTTTGCCATGGTCTCATGCACATAAAGACAAAAGCACGTCCCTTCCCTCTATGATTATTTATCACTTTTTTTGTTGCTGTCAAATCATTAATTAGCATTTTTAGGAGGGGTTTCAAGAATTCAGGAAAAAGTGGAATGAAGAGTCAACGGGATTTTTTCCTGTGGACTGTTGGAAGCCCCCTCATATTATTATAACTATGCAAATATAGTTCATTATGAGCTCAACTTTGTCCTCTGACCTTTGTTTTTTCCTGGAATCTCTATCTGACTTTTCTATATTCCTAGAAGTGAGGCTCTAGAGTGGGCGAGGTGACAGGGCAATTCAATGGCTTGGTGCAAAGACATCTAGTTCTACACCTGATGTCGACCTGCAGGAATGGGGCCTAAAAGGACTGAGACGCTGGAGGGTTTTCAGGTCTAATTGCTTTGCTTTCATTATTAGCATTTCTTCCTTTTGTTTGGAGTCACTCTTTTACTGTACTGAGCCAATTATCACTCTTCCATTGAATTCTATCTTCTAAACACTCATTAACATCTCTCTGTTAACATTGCTTTGTCCTTCTGAAGTATTACATAGTGTGGGGTTTTGGTTTTTAATTGACTGTCATTTCAGAAAATGGAAAAAAAAAACATTATTTCACCACTATAAAGTCTACTGAAAGTTTAAGAAGGAAATTTAGGATTTGCTCTTCTTAAAAGATAAAACATTGGTGACTTCATGAAGCAGGTGGAAGAGGGAGGAAATGAAGGCAGATAAAACTGGTTTGAGACTGTTGCAAAGTCCAAGCAAAGTGGATGAGGGCAGTAAGACAAGCACGGGTGCCGGATGTCAATAATGGTTGCACAATACAAAGAGTATAATCAATGACATTGGATTATACAAATAGAAGTGGAATTGGAGAATGTTCTGTTGTGTATGTTTGCCAAAATTAGGCAAAAAATAACACATGAATACCAATGACTACAAGGAAGAAGAAAATCATCTAGAATTGAATATGGTAACAAATGCACAACTCTTCTTGATATGATTGATTACTGAATGGTATGACATGTGGATGAAGTGTTAATAAAACTGTTTTTAAGAAAAGAAAGAAAAGCAAAGGTGCATAGAAATGGCCCCTCCAGGTTCTCTCAGGATGTGACTGAATGCAGAGGGTTAGAGCAGAGACATAATGGGAATAACTGACACAGGGGTAGCAGGGCGTGCAGGGGTTGGGGGTGAGCAATAGGGAGGGAAAGGGGATTTTGGAGTAAATAATGAAGGCAGTATGAAGGAGGGAGCAATAGAAGTGATTGTGATCGCAGAACTCATGTTAAAGGTGATTTATCCTATGGGGGAGGGGTGCTCTAAGATTGATGTGGTGGTGACTCTTCAATGCCCCTTGATATGAATGAACGATTGAGCTATTGAATTGTATGAAATGTAAATTATGTGCTGTGTTAGTCTGGGTAGACTAGAGAAATAAATTTAGAGACACTCATATGTGTATAGGAAAGAGCTTTATATAAAGAGTGATTATACATTAAGAAAACATCCCAGCCCAGTTCAGATCAAGTTCATAAGTCCAATATTAGCCCATATGTCTGATACAAATCTATAAATTCCTCTTCAGACTCACACTAAACATGCAATGATGCCAAATGCAGGAAGATCACAGGCAGTGGGTGGAAAGTCTTGTGGATCTAGTGGCAGTAGAAGCATCTCAGTGCTGGCAGGGATCTCCACATGCCTCCTTCAGCTCCAGGGCTCCAGCATAGATCCATGTGTCTTGTCAGCAGTGATGTCTTGAAGGGAGTGAACCTATCTGGTCTCCTGTGAGCTCTTTATCTCTGTTGGTCCTACAAATGAGGTCATCAAGCTGCAACCTGAATGACAGGCTAAACTCTACCCCTTCACAAGCTGACAAAAGTTCATTTAACTACCATTTGTCCCAATAAAACTGTTGGGGAGAAAAATAAAAAAGGAGAGGCTGGTTGACTTGCAAAAAAAAAAAATTCGGAATGGAACTACCTCTTGGCTCAACTTTCAGTCACACAATAGACAGGTTTATCTGGGGTACAACAACAGGAGGGAGGTATAAACACCTTAGAATAATCAATCATTTAAGATCATAAGGACAGCATTTGCCCCAGGACAAATTTCAGATGGATTAGGAAAGAGGGTGGAATGGAAAACAGGAAACACAGGGATAAAGTGGGATAAATCCAAGTGATTGTGATGGATGATATGAAACAAAATGTGTATGAATTTTTTAATGTAAAACTGATGATCTGCTCTGAACATCTTCACTCAATTCACAATAAAAAGGGTTTTTTTTGGTTTGTTTTTGTTTTTAATGATGTTAAGGTCTTCAGTGCTATTGCCTAATATGGGGAAACCACTGAGATGTGGAACAAAGAAAGATGAGGAGCAAAATCTTTGCAGAACTTTATTTTTAGGAACTTATATTTTGTGGACTTATAATTAGGAACATATTCTGTGTGACTGCTGACCAAAAGTTTGGCAGTTCAAATCAACCAAAGGTGCCTTGGGAGACAAGCTGTTAATCTACTTGTGCAAGAACACAGTCATTAAAAACCCTATGAAGGGAATTAAAATCAACAACTAGGAGGACGTAGAGAACCTGGGGGTGTTGGAGCAATAGCAAGCTAGCTGAGAGGAATTACTAAGAGGTGGAAGAAGGGCGAATGTGAGAGTGGGGCAGGAAGAAGGTAAAAGGAAACAGAGGAAAGATCTAGGAAGAAAAGCTATGGATAGAGGTATAAGCGTGGGTGTGTACATATGTAAATACAATAATTCGTTAAAATAAAGGTATTGGCCTATGTACATATATTTGTATGACAATACACCGAGGTACCGGCCAGACTTCAGGCCTCTGCCCATGCCCTCCCTCAATGCAAGAACATTTTATTCTAACAACCTGGCATTCTGTGATTTTTCACCCTCTGGGCACAATTGCTGAAGACAAAATGGGTGTGAAGAAAGTAGATGGTGCCTGGCTATCAAAAGCATCTGGGGTCTTAAAGGCTTGAAGTTAAACAAGTGGCCATCTAGCAATGAAAAAAACAAGCCCACATGGAAGCACACCAGCCTGTGCTATCATGAGGTGTCCACAGGATAGGGTAACAGGCACCAGAAGACCCCAAACAAACAAACAAACAAACAAAACCGTATTTTTGCGAACAAGGTGGGTGGGAGCAGAAAGCAAAACCCATCTGTAGACAATGGGACATCTCCTCACAGAGGGGTCACAGGGAAGGGATCAGTCAACCAGGGTGCAGAATAGCACCAATGAAACACACAATATTCCTCTGGTTCCTTGAGGCTTCCTCACCCCCCACTATCATGACCCCAGTCCTGTCTTTCACACAGGTACAGATAAGAGATAAGAGCTCATGACCCATGGAATCCAGGAACAGGAATGGGTGTAGCAATACCAGAAGAGTAGGGGAAAGGTGGGAAGAGGAGGAGAGGAAGGGAGAATTGATCGCAATGAGTAACACATAACCACACACACACCTCCAGGGGGACGAACACCAGAAACCACGGGGGAAGGGAGACAGCGATTGGTGTAAGATGTGAAAATAATAATAATTTATAATTTATCAAGGGGTCACACATTTTATTGGGAAAGTCATCGAGGAATCTGCAGTGAGTAGGAAAGGGAAGTGAAGCAGGGAAGGAAGTGATGCCCATATAAAGGGGCCCAATGAGGAGTTATACCAAGCCTGTTTTATCAGTATTCTTATTTTGAATACATTATACTATCATTAGCTGAAATTAAGTTATATACCTTTAAAGATTAATTATAGATATTGTTTATAGGTTTGCCAAAGGATATTTGTGTATGTGTATTTATCTCTCCTGCAACATATCCATGTATGTGGTGAAGCAGACAGGACGTACAGCTATGAGTCCTTCTTAGACATAACTAAGCTCATCCTGAGCTTCTTGGCCTGCAGGATCAGGACCAGATATTCAGGGGACAACATGGCCAATTATGGTCACAAAGACAATATTCTCCACCCTACTT
Organism: Echinops telfairi; assembly: GCF_000313985.2. Taxonomy (NCBI): domain Eukaryota; kingdom Metazoa; phylum Chordata; class Mammalia; order Afrosoricida; family Tenrecidae; genus Echinops; species Echinops telfairi. The sequence goes on from NW_022103915.1 coordinate 42,365,902, forward strand.
TAGTGAGTAGTGACTGAGGTCTTAACATTTTGTGAGTAGTCCTCTAAGGTACAACTATTGATCTCTTCCCATCCAGAGGAAAGAAGAGAGATGAAAATCAAGACACTTGGAAAGAGTTCAATGGACTAAGGAAGCATGCATCCATGAGTTTCCATAACACTGAGACCAGAAACACGAGATGGTGCATGATGACCACTACCAACTGGTCTGAAAGGGCTAACGGTGGGAGATCCAGGAGCGAGGATAATGTGGAACAGAACTGAAAATCATAAAAGAGGCTAGGCTGACTTCCAAGACTGTGACCTTTAGTCACCCTGCAGGTCTGATGTTAAACTCTGTGTGAATAATAAATAGAAGGCAGCACTTATCCAAAGACAAATTTCATGGGCTAGGCAAGAAGGAGGAATGGAAACAGGAAACACTAGGAGGAAGTAGGATACATGGTGGCACAATGAGAGGATTACAATGGAGTTGCATCATAATGTGTATGAATTGTTGAATGCAAAACTGATGGTCCTCTCTGTCAACCATCACTTGCTTCACAATAACATATGTATATTTTTAATTATAGATATTGTCTGTCTGCCCACTGGACATCTTCATGAGGACAAGGACTTTGTTTAACACTGTATCCTATGACCTAGAATATTCTGGGGACATAATAGATATAATAATATTTGTTGAAACAATGAATGAAATATTACATCAGAAAAAACAACCACCTTTCCCTAACTAAAGCATCTTAAGTGTAAGTTCTTACTCACAATGATACAGTACTTTATATTATTTCTGCAGAGTGGTTTCCAGTCTCCAATTTTTATCCTTCTGTTTTTTAATCAAACAGAGAGGACTGGTGTTGGATAAAAAATGAAGACCATTATGGTGATAATTCCAAGTCCCAGGAGCATCATCTACGTTTAGCATGAACATCTCTCAGTTCAAAGGCTCCAAAAGCATGGCCTGTCTTGCTTTGACTTGTTTTAGCAATCAAATGGGAGGTAAAGAATCTGTAGAAAAGTAACCTTGGTGTGAATTCAGTCCAGACCGGATGAATGGCTGACTGAGGGCCATTGTTTGGGAGGGTCTACTAGTCTCTGTCTGATCAGAAAGCCTGGTCTCTATGATGATTTTGATCCCCCCACCCATTTTTCTTCCACTCTATCCAGGTTCTTTCAGTAAGTGGAATAAGGGCATGAGTGAGGTACGTACCCCATAGAATAATCAGCCAATAAGATAAATGGGGCAACATTTACTCAAGAACGAGGTTCAGAAGAGTTAGGGGAAAAAAGAGCATGCAAACAGGAAAATCAGGTGTGGAAGAGGGATAAACGATGGTACATTGAGGGGGCTATATTGAATGAGATGAAACAAAATGTATATGAATTGTTGACTATATAACTATGGTCCAGGGTCTCGGGGAGGAGATGAGCCAGTCAGCATGCGATGTAGCAACGATGAAAAATACAACTTTCCTCTAGTTCCTAAATGCTTCCTCCTCCCACTGTCATGATCCCAGGTCTGCCTTACAAATCTGGCTAGACCAGAGGATGTACACTGGTACAGATAGGAACTGGAAACACAGGGAATCCAGGGCGGATGATCGCTTCAGGACCAATGGTGAGAGTGGCGATACTGGGAGGGTGGAGGGAGGGTAGGTTGGAAAGAGGGAACCGATTACAAGGAACTATATGTGTCCTCCTCCCTGGGTGACGGACAACGGAAAAGTGGGTGAAGGGAGACGTCGGACAGGGCAAGATATGACAAAATAATAATTTATAAATTATCAAGGGTTCATGAGGGAAGGGAGAGCGGGGAGGGAGGGGTAAAAATGAAGGTTGATGCCAGGGGTTTACGTGGAGAGCAAATGTCTTGAGAATGATGAGGGCAATGAATGTACAAATGTGCTTTACACAATTGATGTATGTATGGATTGTGATAAGAGTTGTATAAGCCCCTAATAAAACGATTAAAAAAAAAACTATGGTCTACTTTGTAAAGCTTCTCCCAATGAACAATAAAAAGTTTTAAATAAGGGAGAAAGAGAGAAAGCGAGAGGCCTAGAAAAAGAAAGGAGATTTGTTTTTCTCCTCCCCAGGGCACTTTCTTGAGGTAGGGCTCATACGTATAATATATTCCACTTACACTTGGTATTCATGAATTTGCCTTTTGAAAGGGTTATTTTCTTCTTTTCACTGCTCATGCTGTTCTAAGAAGTAGTTAATACTTTTGTTGAAATGTAATTTTTATTTTGGGAGCAAGAATTGTGGGGAAATTATTATATGCTACACGTTAAATTAGGAAATGATTATTAAAATTAGTAAAATGTGAAGCATCAACTGTAAGCTATCAGATGTTGATTTTCAACATTTGAATTTTAAAGGAGGTCGAGACTGAGACCTCTGATTAATTAGATTAACATATTCATGACTGAAACTGTAATGTTTCTTTTATCTTCTCCTAAACCTATATGCAAGTTTCATTTCATCAGTCTAAAATAATCATCTGTGATCATTTGTAATCATCTGGCTCCAATTTATTCAAGCTCCTGACTCTGTCTTATATTCATCATCATAATGCATTAAAATGAAAGAAAACTTGGCTGCTTTGCTGTGTTATATTATTATTGCTCAGATACTAGGGTGCTGGCAATCATGATCAGATCCATCTTTATAAGGTTTGCCATAGTAAAAGATATCATCATATCTGGCAAGGAAATTCATTTAATATGATACTTAGAAAATGAAATGCAACCTTTTCCTAAATACTTTTCCAGGACAGGAGACCAGAAAGAGTCTAACATATAAATGCAAATATGTGTAGACAATTAGGTAGGGAGAAAGGCGGTCTAATGCTGCAATGGTTAAACTCTCAGCTGCTAACCAAAAGATTGGCTGTTCAAACCCACCTGCCTCTGCAAGAAAGAGAAGTGTCAGTCTTCTGTATAGATTCCAGCCTCAGAAACCTTATGAGGCAGTTCAACTGTGTCCTATAGGGTTGCTATGAGTCAGAAATGACAGGTGATGGATGATGGGTTCAAGTAGGGTTATCACTGGCCCTTGAATATGTGGCTAATTTTTTTAGAAATCCTGCAAAAGAATTAGGACAACATTCAGATTTCTTTCATATCGGAGACCAATAGTTTTGCATCATACTACCACATATATCAGTTGGTGATCATATGAAAAAAGGGAAAAATCCGAAGGATACAAATAGTTTGCATGTCACGTAAATGCAGTTTAGCTCTTCCACTTAAGTATATTTAGAACCTACAAGTTAATTTGCTTTTGTAGCAACTATTTAAACCCTGACCTCCTCCCTTTGGCCCTAACCACATTGCTCTGTTTAAAAATAAACTGGTTTTAATTTTTAATTGAATAAAAGATTCAAAGACTGATGATATAGTTTGTCAAACACTTGGGCCTTTCCCCACACTTCTTGATCCCATTTAGTACAGCAATGTTACTATTTGTTCATTCTTTCACATTGAAGTGGCAGGAAGGGCCCAGTCACTGAAATCAGCCATGTCACCACTTTGGAGCGGTGCTGTGAAAAGCTTGTCTAGAGAGAGGTGGTACGTCTTACTAACATGTTTATGCGTTTCAGTGCTGGCCTGGTTTTTTCCCCCAACTTCTTAAGTCTGTACTAACAGGGATGACGGGCAAATTCATCTTAAAAGTGAAAGGGTTAGAAGAAGGCTCCTACCTTAAAAGGTACAGTGTGGTATGACTGGTGTAAACCAGTTGCGCCCTGTCACCGGATCTGCTTCCCACCACCTGCCTCCAGTCCCAAGAACAGGCTTGTTGACATTTTCTGAAGTTCTAGGGTAGGCAGCCTTCCAGGAAGTACTCCTTACGTAGAGGAGGCATGCATGGTGCTTGGGACTGGAGGCTGAGGCTTCAAAAGACAGTAGTTTCAAGGACTGACCAGCCAAATGAAGCAGGGAGTTATAGCGCCAGGTTGGAATAAAGTCTGAGGGTAATGGTTGTTCATTTTTTCTAGAGAGAATAAAATAGAATTAGTCTGTACATCTTTGTTCATAAGAACCCACTTCAACAAACACAAGACAGCATCTTAAACCTGGTTCTCTGGAATGAGTTCTGCATCTCAATTGCCTCTCTCAAGTGAACAATGGAGGTTCTTCTGTGTACTGATATGCAATTGTGGTCTGTGTGATGTGTAAACTTGGCCAGGCTGCAGGCCTCAGTTATGCCAATATTGATCTAGATGTGGTTAGTAGTAAACTTTAAGGAAGTTCATTTAAATAAATTGGGCAGGCCTAATCTGATCAGTTCAAAGGCCAAATAACAGAATTGAGGCTTCTTGGATAATGGCGTTTTGCCTATACAGTAAACAGTTTCAATACCTGCCCTAGAGTCCCAGCCTGCCTTTCTGGACAGCCTGCAGGTTTTGCACTTGCCTAGCCATTCTCCCAGGAACCCCTCTCCCCCTCCCCCAGGTGCAGTGGATACTTGTTGGACTGCAAACACGAGGTCAGCAGTTCAAAACCACATCAGCAGCTCCCAGGGAGAAAGACTGGGCTTTCTACTCCTTTAAAGAGCTTTCTATTCCTGTAAAGAACTACGGGGTTGGAAACTTACCTGATACAGGGTTAATATGACTAGATGGCAGTGAATTTATAATCACAAGAAGTAAATTTATTGTAATAAATGCCTTGATACTCAGAAATATGTCCTACTGGCTGTGTTTTCCTGGTTGATCCCTGACTAATAGAGTAGTTGAGTCTCAGAGTAGTTTGGACTTTATAGCATATTATAATACTTGAAAACACAAATATTTTTGTACATGTATGTCTGTGAGAGTTAGTATACAAAGGGGCTCTTCAAAAGGTGTATGGACATTTTCCAATTCCATTTTTCCATGAACTTTTTGAAGCCCCATCACTTACTGTCATTTAGTTGGTTCCGACTCATACAGACCTCGTATGACAGAGTAGAACTGACCCTGTAGTTTTCTAAAACTGTAACTCATTCTGAGAGTAGAAAGCACATCTTTCTCCCAAGGAGCTGCTGGTAGATTTCAACTGCTAACCTGTGCTTGGCAGCCCAACTACATAACCCACTACGCCAATTTTTCTTAAATATCACTTCAATACTTTGCATTGTAATTTAATACTATTTCTTAAAACTTTATACATAGTAGAAAGAGAACTGTTGCTGTTTAGTGAATTATATTTAAAAATAACATTCAGCCTCCCTCCCCTCCTTCTCCAATCTTCTTTCTTATCAGATACTTATAAAACATTTGTGTTCTTTCCTCTAACTTATCGCTCCCGGATATTTATTTTAAACTTCAGTTGTCAGGTCCTATAAATCACTCATCCACAGACTTAAAAAAATTTTTTTCATCTCGTCTGAATTTAAAATGAAAACAAACATTTCAGTATGTATCCTATTTCATTTCCAAAAGTTTATAGTACTGTTTTATTATGTTCACAGAAATGTGAAAAAACATTGATATTACAAAGTAAATATAAATAAAAGTTCTAGTATTCTCTTTCTACACCTCAAATGGTAATCTTGTACCTATCTTACTTTGAAGTCACTCCCTTCCCCTGTTTCCCAAGTGATGATGTGCAAAGATGATTCAGAGATTCACCTCTTTAACAGCCAGAATGGAGCCTGTTTTAATGTGCCTATTAATTATCAACAAACAAAATGATTATGTTAGCTTTTTCTCCTTAAAATGGAACACCATGGGAACCTCCAGAAGTCCAGTGAGTAAGTAGTCAGGTCAGTTATTGCAGTTTAGCCACAACACACTTATATTTTTACCTGAATACTGTTAACAACAGTCTTGATACCTACACAGTTTTTTATTGTTTTTAATCTTTCATTAATTGGTATTTAATATATACCTTAGATGGAGGCAAAAAGGAAAATACTGGTAAAATACTAGTGAAAAGTATTGAAATGGAATATTTCGAAGTTTCGCTTTAAGGGGCTTTGGTGCACTGGGTGACTGGATAGGGTTCTTCTAGCCATGGATTTTGTAACTCCTATCAAATGACTTTTTACCCGATTGGTCTGGGAAAGCGAAGGGAGTGGAAGAGGCTGATAGGATTATCCAATTAAGTTCTGAGTGATTGCTAACAGAGCTGTGGTAATTAGATGATCCTATGTCAACTTGAATTTTTATGAAAGTGTAGGTTTGGAATCCAACCTGTCTATCAGGTGATGGCCTGATGATGCCTCCTTGGGGGTGTGGCCTTCTCCTAAGCACAGAACTTGGGAACCACCCCTTCTCTGCAGCTGCTTGGTAGGACTCTGCTGTCAACTCTGAGAGCTGTCACACCCTGCCATGTTTCCAAGGACCTTGGATTCAAGCAACTCTGCACCAACTGGCCTGTGATCTTCTTGCTTCCTGGTTCAGTGGCCTGCAGCTACATGAGTCTGAAGAGGGATTTATGGATTACCATAGGTCTGTTAGTCAGGTTGACTAGAAAAACAAATCCAGAGACACTCATATATGTGTAAGAGTGAACTTTATATCAAAGAGTAGTAGCATATTAAGAAAGCATTCCAGCCCAGTCCCAGATCAAGTCATAAGTCCAATATTAGCCCATATGTCCAATGCCAGTCTATAAATTCCTCTTCAGACTCATGCAACACATGCAATGACGCCGAATGCAGGAAGGTCACAGGCCAGTGGGTGGAAAGTCTTGTGGATCCAGTGGCAGTAGAAACATCTCAGTGCTGGCAGGGGTCTCCACGTGGCTCCTTCAACTCCAGGGCTCTAGTGTAGGTCCATGTGTCTTGCCCACAGGAATGTCTCACAGGAAGTGAGTCTGCCTCCTGCCTCCAGTGAGCTATTTATCTCCTTACTGC
>NW_022103915.1:42372846-42385540 GCF_000313985.2 Echinops telfairi
GTGGGTGGAAAGTCTTGTGGATCCAGTGGCAGTAGAAACATCTCAGTGCTGGCAGGGATCTCCACACAGCTCCTCCAGCTCCAGGGAAGTGGCTCAATCAACATGGCTCCACATGGCTTGTCCACAGAAGATCTCCCAGAGAGAGTTTGTGTCCTACCTCCAGGGAGGAAGACAGAAGTTCCCAGAATCCTCAGAAGGCCATGTCCACACAGAGGCATAATTGGATATGACCTGATTGACAGGCTAGACTCCACCCCTTTCACTCAAGTTGACAGGAGATTGTGACTGCCCCAAAAGGACTTATGGACTTGAGTTGGACTGGGCTGGGATATCTTCTTGATATATAATTACTTCTTGATATAAAGCTCTTTATATATATATATATATATATATATGACGCTCACTAGACAACCTAGCTAATACAAAAGCTAATTGTGATTGTAAATTTTGGAACTCTCACATGGGGATTGGTCAGTTTTGCCGCTGTGCTATGGATGAGTTATTTCAGCAGTTGCTTTTCAAACATTCTTTACTGTAATATAGAAATCAAAGACTATTTTTATATGACAAAAATCTTATCAACTTAAAATTTTTATTATCAACTTAGTAATTAGGAACATCCAACAGAACATCCAGGAGACCTCATGGCAATAATTATTATGTGTTGGGCTGCTAACTGAAAGGTCAGCAGATTGAAAGCCAGCAGCTTCTCAGCAAGGGAAAGATGAGGCTTTATAAAGATGACTCTTCTTTTTTCATTCTCCATTTTATTTCTTATTTATAGATATAAAATAAAAATCAGAATTCTGATTAATTTATTGAGAGGTTTCACACTGTTGAGCCTGTGCTGTACAAGAGCACAGCCCAAGATTGACTCTTTATAGAGACAAGAAGCCAGGGTATTTTCAATTGCCTCCTATGCATATGAAAACTGGACATGGCATAAGGAAGACTGAAGAAGAACTGATGTATCTGAACTGTGGTGCCACTGAAGAACACTGAAAGCACCGTGGACTGCTAAAAGGATGCACTGATCTGTCTTCGAAGAAGTACAGTCAGAGTGCTCCTGAGAGGCAAGGATGGCAAGACGTCATCTTACATACTTCGGTCATGTTATTAACAGTCACCAGTGCCTGGAGAAGGACATCATATTTGGTAAAGCAGAGGGACAGCAAAAAAGAGGAAAGCCCTCAAGAGATGGATTGACACAGTGGCTGCAACAATGGGCTCAGGCACAGGACCAATTATGAGGATGGCGCAGAACCTGACAATGCTTTGTTTCATTGTGCATAAGGTTGCTATGGGTTGGAACCAACTGATGGCACCTTATCAACAACAACAACCAAGAGTCATCAATCTCGGAAACAACCCCACCGCCCCCACACACACACACACTCTCCCAGGCAGTTTGACCCTGACCTATAAAGTCGCTGAGTCAGAATCGACTGGATGGCAGTGAGTTTGAGTTTTTAGAGCAGAATGCCAGTGTCCTGTTGTCAGACTGCAAGGGGTCCAAGACCAAAAACAGGGGCCAGGTTGCTTTGTGAAATTTCAAGTTTATTCTTGCAAGTGCTAGCATTTGGAAAACAAGCAGGTTTCTCCTCCTAGCTGTTTCAGAGCTCAGTCCTGACCCTCACAGGTTAATAAACAAAAAACAGGTTTTTTAAAACAATGATTGAAGGAAGAGATTAGCAAATTTTTACAATGTCTCCAGATGGAACTGATGCTCCAAGAAGGCAGGCTCTGCAAAGATCATTCTGAAATGATCTGTCTCTATATTTTTCCAGGGCCATTAGCTCCTAACATCTCACCGGCCCTCGGAGAAAGGGCTACTTACCTTACATACATTGTTAGCTTCCTTCCCATATTGGAACATCCCTGCTGATTAAGCTTAAAAGGAATTTTTACTGAAAGGAGGTGAGTGTTACATTCTGGATTTTTAACAAATTAATGATGTTATTTCTAGTATTGACTTTCCCTGTCGGTAGTAAAATGTTGGCAATATTAATATTTGTTTATAAATAAACATATTTGAAATAGTTCGTGTTCCGAAGTGCCGTTGCCTTTCGTCGCGTTGATAAATGGGAGGGTATGAAATTCAGTGGAACTAACCGGAAATTTCAACAAAAGTCTGCGTGTTATTACTAACAATAATGAACTACTTAATAGTAACCACCCTTTTTAAAGCTGTAGAAATACAGCGTCTGACACTACAAATCCCAGAGTTCCCTTCGCTGAGGTAGCGACACATCACAGCAACAACTTCTGCCTGGATCAGTCACCTCAAAGAGGGCGTCACAGGCTTTCTGAGCACGTGTGTTTCAGTCAAATTATTAAATATTTCTCACACTCAGTAGAGGCCTCCTATTCACCATAACATTTTTTCCTACCCGAACTTGGCTCGGTAGAAACTTCTAGCGTGCAACTTGAAAGAAACCCACTTGCCTTAGAGTCTAGGTACAGTGCATGCAGAGGCGGAAACGGCTTCGCCCTTTGCCCTTTATTGACCCTAGTAGAAACTTCCGATCACGTTACGTAGTTTGTAGCGCGCTAAACGGAAGTTGAGTCTACGCAGGCGCAGACATCCTACTTTCATCCAATCAGAAAGTAGAGAAAGAGACCACCCCTTCGCGCCTCTACGCCCCGCCTCTTTCCCCGCCCCTTCGGGTTTGGCTCGCCTCTCGGCTTCTAACCAATCGACTTCATTTCGCTTTGCGTAGTTCTCCAATCCGAGAGGTAGAAGGCGGGGTTCCGGTCTTCACTTGTCGCTGCGGCTGCACTAGCACGGTCTCTTGAGCCAGTTGTGGCACTTGCTCTTAATTAAGGTACCTGTCGCTCTGCGGGGCGGGAAGGGATCCCCTGGGTGCGCTTCTCTAGATTATCACAGGTCTTGGGACCTGGGCGTCGTTGAGCCTGTAGCGCCAGGGTTGCTGGGGAAGTGCCGCGAGGAGGGGCCAGGCCACGCGCGGGCGCTTCGAGCGCCGCGGGGTCAGGACGCAGCGGATGCCTGGTAGTAAACCCGCTCCTTCCGTTCCTGGCACACTTTCTGCGGGTGACCCGGCCCCCCGCTGTCCTGTGGGTTATTCTCGGAAAACTAAGTGCTCCTCGGCCACCTTACCCTGAACTCTTGTCAAGGCACGCTTTCTCCTGGGCCGCCCGCTCTCCTGCCGCTTCGGTAGGTACCGTGTGGGTTTGGTGTTTTTCGAGACAAGGAAGCACATATTCACTGGGGAAAAGACATATTGTGTAGCACTTTAACAGGATACTAAGCACCTCACGTTCATTACCTCAATCCACCCTTCTAAAAGCTGAAAGAACGACTGATCTCATTTTCACGCGAAAAACACTGCCTTTGAGTGGATGCCGACTTAGCCGCCCTCTAGGACAGGGCAGAACTGCCCCTGTGAGTTCCCAGGACCAACCCTTAAGAGAGCAGAAAGCCCGGCCTTTCTCGGAGTGGCTGGTGGTTTCTAACTGTTGACTTTACGATTAGCAGCCCAACGAGTAACCACTACTCCTGGAACACTTAGACTTATTGTTACTTACCCTTGACCTATCTTAGCTGCCCTTTGTGTCTGCCAACCCTGAGTGAGTATGGCATTTGGTTTCCCGGGATGTAAAAAATTAAATGATGGTTCTACTCCAAAAATACTGCTCCGCCCGTGTTGACTGAATTGCAGTTTTAAAAGTTGATGCAGCATACCTGGAAGGAACTGTCGTGATAGAGTTGGACAGCTTAGGTCGGCGGGTCAAGCCCACCAACCCCTCCATGGGAGAAAGATGTGACAGTCCACTTCGGTAAAGAAACAGCCTGGGAAACCCTGTGGGTTCCTGCTGTAGGGTCACTGTGAGTGAGAAGTGAATTGATGGTGGTGGGTTCACCCGGAAGTAAATGCATAGGTTTACTCTCGTCAGATTAAGATGATCTAATAGGAGGAAACCTGAGTAGGAGCTGCTTACCAGCCTGACCACCTCAACCTCTTCAGCTGCAGAAATCAATACTAGACACGTCTACTTCCTAGAGTTGTGAGCCATCAGTAAAAGAGTGGGTAGGAACTGTAAATTACTGATGTTGACTACAAATGCCTGTTCCTAGTATTCAGATCCTTTCTAGTGGCAGGGTTTCCTAAACCATTGTTTGAGCTTAGTGCACAGAATAAGAATAAAAGTGTTTAACATGCAGGGTGACATCCCTGGGTGGCGAGTTACGATAAATGCTCAACTACTAACCAAAAGATTGGCAGTTCAAATCCAATCAGAGCACCCTGTAAGGAAGGCCTGATGATATGCTTCCAAAGCCTTGAAAACTCTGGAACATCACAGGGGGTCTGGCAATTGGTCAGTTGGTTTTCACCTGCAGTCCACTGTCACTTTAGTGTTAAATACCTTCCTCAGCCTCTGTGGGCCACTTACTGCCTGCCCAAGGTTCAGGACATCATTTCCTGTGAGGTCAGAAGTGTTATTTGTCTCATTTGCGTTCTTAATTTTGGACTGCTATAGATAGCATAAAGCAAAAGTAGATCAGCCCATGTAACTGCTTTTCTGAGCTATTGTCTTCCACCTTGTATTTTTACCTGTGTGGTTATAAAGTTATCTTTGTTTTAACCTAAAGTCATGACTACTTGTTTTGTATCTTTTATCATCTGCTATAAATGGTAAATAAAGCGGCTGCTTCCTATCTTTTCCTTATAATATTTTAATGGTCTACATTTTCGATGCTTTCTACATATGGGAGATTGTCTTTACTTGATAGCAATGGCATAAGGTTAAAAACAAGACATTTCTACATTTCTAACCTGGAATGCTCGTTAGAGATGGACTCTGTTTTAAGACCCAAAACCAAACTTGTTGCCATCAAGTCAGTTCTGTCTTACGGCAGCCCTAGGGCAGGGTAGAACTGTCCCTGTGTGACTATGGAACCACTGTACCACCAGGGCTCCTAGTATTTAAGACCAACTGTATGTAAAATCACCGTTAAGTTACTGGAAAAAAAAAAGTTTTTCTCCTTCTGTTCTTTGTTTCCTATGGCTGTTAAAAAAGAATTGACTGGATAGCAGTGGGTTTGGTTTTTTTATGCATGGCTGCTAAACCAAAATACCACATCAAGTGACGTAAAGAACATAAATGTACTGTCTTAGAATTCTGGAGGTTCTTGGCTTGTGGTCCTTCCCATCATCTTCACGGAGGAGCACTGATTTCTGCCGTCGTCATCGCCTTCTCTTCTGCAGTCAAATTCCCCTCCACCTCCCTCATGAAGACATAAGGAGGCTTCAGAGTTTGTGGAAAAGATTATCTTTTAATTATATTTTCCCATGAACTTTTTGAAGCCCCCTCATATTAAAGGCTACCTGGATAATCCAGAGCATTCCCACCATCTCAAGATCCTAAATTTAGTTATACTTGTAAATCCCATCTTTTTTTTTGGTAGTAATCCTTTGTGCCATTAAGGAAACAATCATAGGTTCCACGGATTAGGATCTAATATCTCTTTGGGGCCAGTATTCTGAGGGTAAAATGCAACATTTTCTATTATAGTTTAAAGTCTTAGGAACTCTAAGAACAAAACCACACCAAACGACTGGTTGGTTAATATTTTTCAGATTGCTATGAAAAATTCCTTCCAAGTTACCTTATAGTGATGCTTCTCCAGCATTTCCACTACCATGTCAATGACAGGTAAACAGCTTGTGGGAGAGCTGAAGACAGCCTGGATTAACCCCTCAGGAGAATACAGTGTGAATTTTTACCAACCTTAAAGATTCATCTGAGTTTGATGTTCAACTCTAATAAGTTTATGGTTGATGATTTGATTTTTTTAATTATATTTTTTATAATCATTTTATTAGGGGCTCATACAACTCATCACAATCCATACATTTGTGTAAAGCACCTTTGTACACTCATTGCCCTTGATAATATTTTTATTGACATAGCTTACTCATTCCAATATATCCCTTCCCTTCCCATACAGTTCTGTTGTTCAGTCCCATTGGGTGGGGCTATGCAATCATCAATGCTATCAACTCCCCCCTGTTTTGAATTGTTTGCCACACCATGACATTACTGTGTTAGAGAGACTTTATTCTGTGGCCTCGTATAATTTCCTGCTCACTGTAGTTATAGGCATGTGTTCACTAGCTTGGGAAGCATGCCCACATGTTTGATGGCGATGCATTATAACAGTGGTTCTGAACCTTCCTAATGCCGTGACCCTTTAATAGTTCCTCATGTTGTGGTGACTCCCCAAAGCCATACAATTATTTTCGTTGCTACTTCATAACTGTAATTTTGCTACTGTTGTGAATCGAGCGACCCCTGTGAAAGGGTTGTTTGACCCCCAAAGGGGTCACCACCCACAGGTTGAGAACTGCTGCGAGACCACATGGACAACCAAATGAAGGCTCTGGGGTCCATTGCTCCCAAAACTAGATTGCAGAAGGTTTGCTGGTCTTTGCTGATCATAGAGGGTGTGAGAACTGCTCCCCAGTCCCCTTCCATTCCTCTGGCAAAATGAGAGTAGCTCTGCTGACTTTAGTATTCAAACCCATCTTCCAAAGAAGACAGTCATCCAATGTTCGCCATTGTCCCTGTCTGGGATTCTAATTCCCAGGAGAGGCGATCTGATTAGATTGGCTTGGTTGATCCATACTTCATGTGGGTTGTGGAGTAAGATAATGTCTGAAAAAGAACCCAGCTCTCAGTATGCATTCAGTATATGATAGTAAATCAAGGTCTCACTGTATTCTTGGCACAAAGTTAGAAGGGGAGTCACGTGAGGGAGATTTACGTGAACCAGGCCTGAGCATCAGGGTTTTTCGTGGAACCCTTTGGCTAGAATGCTGTCAGATAGCCACACTTGACCAGTCAGGTGCCCTGTTAACCTGCTGAGGAGCTAGCAGTCTCAACCCCAGAGGAGGTTACAACGGAAGATGCCTTTGGCTGACTGCTTACAACTTACCCTTTGCTTTTAGTGTTTTTACGCCACCAGTTGGTGTCCAAATGCCTCTCTAGGCTTCCCTCTTAGACAAAGTCCTTTTAAAGTGGGTTCTAGACCTTTGCTGAATCGTTTTACCCTTTGTCCTAACAAAGCCTGGGTGTAAAGACCAGAAACAATGCAATACCACCGTTTCTCTCTAGCTTGAGCAGGTAGCACCCCACCCCTGTGCGTGCACACACCCCCCCCCCTTCGACATTTCTAGGGGTGTCAGCAGTCTTTCAGGAGTTGGTCAAGCTTTCTCTAGCAGGTCATGCATGATGAAATAGGGACAAGGGGGAAAAATCCACTTTGCTACAGCAACTTTTTCCAAAGAGATTCCTTTTCAGTCGCTTGGATACCTTCCAAATGAGTCATGGCAAAACTGGTGTGGGCCCATCTTTACAAGCCCAGAGTGGGTGATCAGGGCCTGACTTTAGGACATGAGGGTACAGTATGCAATTTATAAGCCACATGATTTATAATTTGATTCATGGAAAGTACAGCTGGGTTTTCTACTGAATTTTTTTCCTAATGCATTTCTCCGCAGTAATCCAAGCCCGAGTGCTTGTACTTGATGGAATATTCACCAGTTCTCTTTGATTCTTGCTTGGGTGGCAGTCGTCGATCTGGAAGGATAAATATTTCTTAAAAACTAGTGTGCCATCCAGTCAATTCTAGTAATGACTTCATAGGGTTTCCTAGTCTGTAGTTTTTACGAGAGCAGAACCCCCGGTCTTTTCTCCTACAAAGCTGCAGGAAAACTTGCAGAAAAAAATCATCTCAGGGCAGCTGGCATTTCTGAGTGACGGAGGGGTCCCTGCACAGGACATATTAATCTCAGAGCTGCTCTATGGAGACTGGTGGTTATAACCCGCCCAGAGGTCCCTCAGCGAGCAGGTGTGGGCATCGGTTTCTAAAAGGCCACAGCCTTGAAAACCCCGTGTGCAGTTCTTATCTGCACGCGTGGGCCGTCCCTAATCGCAACATTAGAAACCAACACGACGGCCTCTGGCTTCTCAAATGGCAAGCAGGCTCATTTGATCCAGCAAGTTGGCATATTTGCTTTAGAATAAACCAGTGGTTGAAGTAAATAGAAGTAAACAAATTTTTTTATCTTAAAATATAGTACTTTTACCTCAGACTCATTGCCATGGAGTTGATTCCATCTCTTAGTGACCCTATAGCTCAGAGTAGAGCTGCCCCTGTTGGTTTCCGAGACTAACTCTTTAGGGGAGTAGAAAGCCTTCATGTTTCTCCCACTGAGTCTCTGGTGGTTTTGAACTGCTGACCTTGCAGTTAGCAGTCCAACACAGAACCACTATGCTACCAGGGGCCCTGGTACTGTTATAGGGTTACATTATTTCACATTTAAAGTTAGATTCACTTAACTAATAAATACAGATTATTTTTGGCTTCCACATTTACTTTGGCAAGGTTAACTTGGTTCCTCATCATTCCCGCTAGATAAATTGAACATCGTCTAATAATGAGATTTTTAGCAAAGCTCTGCTAACATGTTAAAGGTCATAAAACCTCATTATGTGTTCTAGTGTAGTATTTTCCAGATTCCCTTGGATAAGTAGTATTTGTTATGAAATAGCTTGCAAAGTCTAAGGCCTAAAATTGTTGGCAGTATGTTGTAATAGAAGAGGCACTTGGAGTCAAAAGATCTATTTAGACTATGCAAAATATTGAACTGTCCTAAATTTCCATTTATACATTTGTAAATTAAATTAAGATAACGACCAGTTACATCACATAGCTGTAAGTATAAAATGATATGATAAATACTATAGCCCCTTTAAATATGAAAATCTTATTTAAAGAAAATATAAAGTGGTATTAAGTATCCATTATCCTTAAAAGGGTTCCAGTTTAGTATTGCTTGTTGTGAACTCCACTGTTCTTGTGATTTCTTATATATATTCTCTCTCTCTCTCTCTCTCTCTCTCTCTCTCTCTCTCTCTCTCTATATATATATATATATATATATATATATATATGCCATGGTGTAGTGTTGCCTCTTCTTAAGTGGGTTGGACCAAAAGAGAATAATCAAGCCTTTGGGGGGTTATATTGGCCTATTTTCAGAAGATTAGTGGGCCTTTCTTCCTGGTCTTAGCCTAACTCTGCTGAAACCTATTCAGAATCATAGCACCACAAGCCACCACTGACATACAGGTGTTGGCTGCACATTAGTTTCATTGAACAAGAATTACACCCTGGTGTCTTCATGGGAATCTACCACTGAATACCATTGCCTCATTGAAATCATTGAGAAGCAGGATTTAAGCATTTGAAAGTGTGGGTTCTGTAATCAGATTTGAATCCAATTGCTCCACAATTTGTGAGCCATTTGATTTTAGCAAATCTCATATCCTCGCTAAGCTTCATTTTCCTTGTTTATAAAATGGGCTAAGTCTCTATTTCATCGGGCTGCCCAGAGGGCTCAATGTAATGTAGTACCAAGGAAGTGACGTGCAGCCACGGCTGACTCCCTCCAGCTCCACAAGGGAGAAGGAGAATCCAACTCCACATCTGCCCAAGGAGGATTCCTCTGTGGAAGAGGACAGACATGCTTCTACCCTCCATCCTTCTTTGCCCTGGTCTGAGACCAGCTGACCCCCCTGACACACTACCTCTCTGCTGGGTTTGATAGTCTGTTGCAATGGCCACACACAACACTCACAGACAATACTCATGATTATAGGCGCTTATTAGGAAGGTTAACAGGTCACAAGTCAAGATCAGAAAACCTTAAGGATACAGTTCTTCTGTCCATCGTAGCACCGGTTCTCAGCCATGCTGGCAGGCACATCTTGTCTGTAGTCCTCAGCCACATAGCCCATTGGCCTCTGCTTTGTTCTGGCAAGTATTATAAAACTCATTGAGTGATGATAAGTGCTTAAAGAGCACCCCATTTTACAAGCCAGTCTCCTGCCCCTAAGCACTCAGCTTGACTTGTTCCATCAGCTTAGACGCCCACCCCTTGGCCTCACAGTCTACTGCTGCCATGGCTCCTTCCTGCTCTTTTGCATGGAACTCTCTGTTCCTACTTCTGCAGTGGCTCACTTTATACCTAGTGGAATGGCAAAACTGTGACCGACCCTCAAGAATTAGAGTCCTCTTGTACATGCTTCTGTACATTCTCCCACCTAGTCAGGTGGTGAGTGTTAAAAGACTAGGGTAGAATAGCCATACCAGGTAATTACACTGTACCACAAATACATTTAAAGCACTTAGAATGCTGCCTGAGCTTGTAACGATCACATTGTAGTTACTGTAAAAGTCACTGTTACTCACAAAAGAGTTCTGTTGAGTGAGATGAGGAAACCAAAGTTCCCTTAGGACCTGTGACTTACTGCACATCAAACACAAAGGAGCAAGCAGATCTTTGCTGAGATCTTTCCCCAGAAAGCTCTGCCTCCCTCCCTCCTGCACCAGCCCTTCCTTCAGCTCTGTCCTGGGGGCCAGGTCCACTCCAGAGGTGTGCTCCTTCCGCTCCCTGTATGTTTCCAGTTCCTGGCTACTGTCAGTCCTGAAATCTGGGCTCTGATTCTGGCAGAGCGCTCCCCGTCATGGATCGTCCAGCTCTACTACTCCGACCCCGTGTTGGTAAGCTTGTAGGAGCCTATGTTCAAGAACGACCAAAGGATAGATAGAGCTGCTAAATTTTTCATATTGGCTAGGTTTTTTTGTTTTCACTTGTGATTCTGTAAGCCTGTCATTAATTTATATTTAATGCAGTTCTGAGTTATTTTTGTGAATATGTCTTACTTAGTCTCTGAGTTTTCTCATCCCCAAGCCCCACAGAGATTGTAAAGTTAGTTTTTCTCAGGAGCTAAGGAGTTTGAGAGTCATGAAAATCCCCTGAGCGGTTCTAAAAATAGGAAGCCTGTACTTCATGAGTAT
Source organism: Echinops telfairi (assembly GCF_000313985.2). Taxonomy (NCBI): domain Eukaryota; kingdom Metazoa; phylum Chordata; class Mammalia; order Afrosoricida; family Tenrecidae; genus Echinops; species Echinops telfairi. The sequence goes on from NW_022103915.1 coordinate 42,383,735, forward strand.
TGGGTTATTTTTTTTAAATCTCCAATGATTAAAATGTGATTTAATTTATTGCTTTAAAACCAACTTTATATCATGTGAGCAAAGTACATAGTACTTATCATAGTATTCTGGAAATGTGAGCTAGTTTGATCTTCTAAAGTATTTTGTGAACAAAATAGTTCCTTGAACTTTCTGTTTGAACATATTGCTTAACTCCAGAATTTAGGTTTCTAGGAGTAGGTGCTAAATTACATCCGGACTAGCAGGCATTCATTCAGTCCCTTCTGCACAGAGGAAGCCCTGTGAAACTGAAGTGCTGGTCCCAAATCTTAACCCTCCCTCAGCATCCTCAGTTAAGCCTCTGCTGGTGCCTCCGGTGCCTTTAGAAGATTGGGCTGCTGAACAAACCCTCTCAGAGGTGCAATTCTGGGCAGTTTATTGGTAGAGTTACTGCTCAGGATTTATCCTTGGTTTCTCAAGGAAGAGAAGATGCCTCTGAGACTGAAGATGTTGTGGGAATTTTTTTTCTTTTTGTTTTCTGAGACTCTGTTTAGACTGTCATGACCTTGCATGTATGTGTAGTGTCTTTGCCATCCTCCAGTGGGTGACTTTGTGTGGATTGGTACTGTCACAGTCCTCTCACAGGAAGAAGGACGTAGTTGAGTAGGCTGCGGATGGAGCACTCTGCTGGCGGTGGTGGCAGCTGTGGTGGTGGTGGTGGTGGTGGTGGTGGTGGAGGTGGTGGTAGGTGCCATCCAATCGGCTCTAGCACCAGGCGACCCTTTGTACAACAGAATGAAACACTGAGCATGCCCATGCTTATTTGGTTTTGAGCCCATTATTGCAGCCAGTCGCTGTGTCCATCCTGATTGATAGATTAAAGGTGGTTTGGCAGAGGAGTGATCGTTGAGAATCAGAAAACTAGGTCCCTGTTCTTGAGACACTTATAGTGGGGGGAAATGTACAAGGAGGCTTCAAAAAGTTCCTCGAAAAATTACATCTGTACATAAACTTTTTTTTTTGTACATAAACTTTTTTTTTTTTACATAAACTTTTTTAAGCTTCCTTATATAAGTATGCAAAGCTAAGTGAGCTATGTAATAAACGTGACAGCATTATATTTATGCTTATTGCCAAATGAGTAACACGGGCAATACTTTGGCATTCATGGAAATGAGAAACTCATTGTAAACCACTCCTCTCAAAGAAACAAAGAAAAAACCATTCCCCTTGAGTATTCCAACTCCAGCCCAGCACACCAGGTGTTACAGAAGAAGGGCTCCAAGGAGGATTTTTCTTGGCTGTAAGTTTTGTGGACTTTGAAGCGTGGGTAGGTTTTAGATCACTTGGGAAGAGGGTGCAGATTCTTAGCATGGGGAGCAGCCCTGTATGTAGTTCTATTTGAGGAAATGCCAGTTTTTTTACCAGTGAAAATACTGATGAGTTTGATGCTATTAAGAAATACAGCCTGTAATTCACATATTCAAACTTTCATTTATAATCTACAGCCCATGCAAAAACAACAAAAGAAATGTGGGATACTTTTAAATAATTTCTTTAGTTTTATGTACTTATGAGATGTGTGTGAAGTCATATATTTCCTTTCAGTTCCCATTTAATGTCCCGCTGCATATAGTATAAAATTTCTTTTTAATATAAAATTTGTTTCTAGACATCAAACTTTTTTCAATAATATTTCTTCTGTTAAAAATTTAAGAAGAAGATATGACAAAATAACAATTTATAAACTATCAAGGGCTCATGAGGGAGGGGGGAGCGGGGAGGAAGGGGGAAAATGAGGACCTAATGCCGGGGGTTTAAGTGGAG
>NW_022103915.1:42386646-42396286 GCF_000313985.2 Echinops telfairi
GTTTCCAATTCCCATCTGTACCACTGTGCATCATCTGGTCTAGCCAGGTCTGCAAGGCAGAATTGGGGTCCTGGTAGTTGGGGGGAAGGCTACAGAGATTTATACTGATGTGTTACCACTTTCTAAATTTCCATTTCAGCATATCCCTTTTGGGAATGAATGAAGAATTTCACTCAAAGCTTAAAAGAAAATATTGAGAAAACATTGCCCTATCATCTGAGAATGGTAATGACATTATTAAATCTGTCCAGAGCTTGACATCATGTAATTTCAACTACTGGTTGACACTGGAAAGTACAAGAATTATTAACATGCTAAGCATATTTTTGTTTTACGGCTCTTTTAGGGAATATTTTAGAGGAACATTGCACACTGTGACTTTGTCTTAGAAGTATCATACACACACATATACACACACGGGTACCCCCCAAAAAACAGATTTTTTCCCCAAAGTTATGTATTTAGAGTTGTTTTTTTTCTTAACAAAACAGCCTTATCACCTTCAAAGTACTCTCCATTACACTTAATATATTTGTCAAATCAGTGATTCCATTCTTGGAAATATTTTTCAAACTCATCTATTTGCATGGCTGATAGCACCTCCCTCGTTTTTATTTCTTCACCTCCTCTATGTCATCAAATTGCTGTCCTTTCATGTCCCTCTTCATTCATGGAAACATAAAGAAGTCGCAAGGAGCAAGGTCAGGTGAGTAAGGTGCTTGGGGCAAGAGAAGCATGCTGGAGTGTGTGTTTTTTTGCAAAAATGGCTCACTGAGATGACTATGTGAGCAGGTGTATTTTTATGGTTGTAAAACCAGTCCCCCGTCTGCCACAAATCAGGCCCTTTTTTGTCGCACACTGTTATGCAGTCTTTTCAGAACCTCTAAATAGCAAGCTTGATTAACAGTCTGATCTGCTGGAAGGAACTCCAAATGTACTATCTCCCTCACATCAAAAAAACAAATGAGCATCATCTTGATCTTTGATTTCACTTCATGAGCTTTTTGGGAGATGAGGTAATGAAGGTATCGTCCACTGACTTGATTGATGTTTGCTTTCAGGTCCTAGGAATAGCACCCTATCTCATCACCATAATGACCTTGAAAATAAAATTGCTGGGTCACTTCAGAGCTGTTCTTTCCAAGCTGGTCATGTTTCCACTCAGTGCCCTTTTTCCTGGTCAGTCTGAACCCGAGGCACAAATTTCGCAGCAACCCTTCTCATTCCCAAATCTTCTGTTAAAATTCGCTGAACCGAGCTCCAAGATTGCCCAAATAAAGTCCCCATCTCTTCACTGGTCTGTTGTCAGTCTTCGAGCACAAGTGCACGAATTTTGTCGACATTTTCATCTGTTTGGGAAGTTGATGGACATCCAGAATGAGGTTTGTCATCAATTGACATTTCACCTTTTATAAAATAAGAAAACCACTCATACACTTGAGTTTTTCTCATAGTGCTGTCCTTGTAAGCTGTGTTCAACATCACAACAGTTTCTGCAGTATTTTTCTTGAGTAGGAAACAAAATTTCACAGCCATACACTATTCTCTTATATTGGCCATCACAAAAAAACGAGGTTCGAGCAAAACTGCTTTTATGAAAAAATTTACTGTGACCAGAAAGAACGTTCCCAGGCAATGCCACTGGGTGCACTAACTCAGAGTGAGTTGCTTGATGTTCATCCAGTGGGAAAAATGTGTGCTACAAAAGATATGCCCTATGGAGCTTTTTCTGGTCTCTTGGTTACCCCCTCATATGTATGGCTATATGGGACTTCAAAAAGCACATAGAAAAACAGAATCAAAAGGTAATGGCATTTTTTTCATGAATTGTTTGAAGCTCCCTAGTATATCATTCCTTGTTGGGTAAATGCAGGACTGCTAACCTCAAGGTTGATAGTTCAAACCCACTCTCTGGAAAAAAGATAAGGCTACCGCTCTGTAAAGGCTTAACAGGCTCTGAGGCCCTTTGAGTGTGAACAACCCACTTGAGTCAGAACACACTTGATGGCGTGTGTGTGTGTGTGTGTGTGTGTGTGTGTCCATATATTTACTCTTGATAACTTACTTTGAGTCTTAAACAATTTTGGCAGTAGACTTGGTTTTTGTGTTACTAGTTTGGGGTAGAACCAAGAGCTAAGCACATGACTGCTGGTGGAAAGGTTGGTGGTGCAAGTCCACACAGGGATGCCGGGAGAGAGAGCGTCCTGGTGATCTACGTCCGGAAGGTCACAGCCTTTGAAAAGTCTATGGAATACCACAAAACTCACTGCCCTCGAATCAAATCTGACTCAGAGTGGCCCTATGGGACAGGATAGAACTGCCCCTGTGAGTTTCTGAGACTGTAACTCCTTAGGGGAGTAGAAAGCCCCAGCCACCTGTGGAGTGGCTGGTAGTTTCAAACTACTGACCTTTCAGATCGCTGCCCCAACACATAAACACTGCCACCAGCGAGTCCTCTCCATGGAGTACAGTTCTCTGCAAATACAGGGTCATAGTGCATCACAACCCACTTGATGGCAACTAATAACTGGTGTGTGTGTCTGTGTCTGTATGTCTGTTTATAAGTTTCCTCTTGATAACAAATCTATGAGGTTTGTCCTATTACAGTGTTTAAAGAAAAGCAAATTGAAGGATGAAGCTAGTAAAGCCAGAATTTGAGCCCTGGCATTCTGACTGTACATTTATTCTCGTAACTATAATGCAGTGCCCATCTCTTTAAGCCTCTGTTTCCTCATCTAAAATGGGAATAGAAAAACTATATATACTACATAGGATATTGGAGGGGAGGGGTAAATGAAGCATGTGAAAAGGTTAACAACATAAAATTAATGCTCCATTAATAGCTACTTGGCCACTTTTCTGATTTTTCCCCCCATTTCCCCCCCTCCTTTATAGTTGTTTATTTTACTTTCCTCTGCCCATTCCTGAAGAAATATTGGTGTGCTGTTTTGTATCATTCTTCCTCAACTGTCCCAGTTTTTGACCACCACTCACTTCCCTGTCCTTTGAGGTGGAATCCCATGCTGGCCCCTGATGGTTAGGCTGGCATATCCCAATGCTCATCTGCTTTTGGATACCGCAAACATTCCTCAGGTTGAATATGGCTGAAATATGTCTTGTTTTTTTCTTCCCCCATTTCTTGATTTTAGGATTTACTTCCTGACTGCTCCAGTCATAAACCCAGGCTTAACCTCTATTTCTTCTTTTCCTTTTTCATGGCTTCCATCAGTCAGTGCCAGATTTCCCCAGTTTTACTTCATAAATGTTACTCATATTTGCCCTTTTTCCTCCAGTTAATGAAAAGTCCCATTCTATCTTGTCTTGCCTTTTCAGTAGCCTTTATGATCTCCCAAACTCTCCTTCTCGTTCATTTTCTAAGTTATAAATTTGTACATTATGAAATATGACAATGACTATAATTTTCTTCTAACTCATTTCAGCGCATTGATTTATTGAAAATATCTAATATGGCTGCTGGTGGTGCAGTGGGCTAGCAGCCCAGGAGTAGCCCCCTTCACCATCAGGACTCTTTAGACAGCATGCAGTGGATCTTAAACCCCGCCATTCCCCCTTATTCACCGCAACACCACCACCACCCTGCCCCTGCCTCCTGGGTCAGTCTGACCATCTGCCTTTTCACTGATGTATCCCAGCCTTTTGGTATATAATATAGTTATCGAAATGGTTGAATTTAAATTGACCGTGTTGCTTTTTTTTTGCTTAGTATCTCCTGTTTTGTTTTGTTTTGTTTTCTTTCCCTATTTTCTTCTTTTGGATTTTTAAAATAATTCTATTTTTTCTCTACTGTTGATTTGTTAATTTTACCTTCAGGAGAAATTTCTTCTTAGTGGTTACTCTGTGGTTCATGCTTTTTCAACTTGTCAAAATCCAACTTACACAAGACATCACGTGCGAGAACCTTATAACTGTGTCCCTCCGTTTCCTCCCTCACCTTTAATCGATGGTCATATATTTTAATTTTATATAGGAAGGGGCTTCAATACATGTGTGGAAAAATTCTATTCTCAATTCTATTTTTACACAAATGTTTTGAAGCCCTCTCATGTTATAGTATTGTATTTTAATCATTTATTGATCTTTGAAGGACATTTTCAAATAAATCAGTGGAATCTTGTGTATTGGCACACTGTGTTTATCCTACTACTTGAACTTTTTGGATCTTTAAATTTTGGAGAGTTCTTGTCTCTCTTCATGTATTTCTAATACCTGTTCTCTTCATTTAGTGTTTCAACTACATGTATGTTAGTCTTATCAGAAAATTATTTCGCTTTCAAAATAGATCACTTCATTACCGCACGCTAGTACAGACTGTGGTATCTTATGTCCAGACTCTTCCATAAGCTTCTTAACTACTTTCACTCTTGTCCTAAAGTCTGTTCTCCGGGCAGCAGTCAGGGATTGCTTTTTACACTGTCTCTCACCCGCTCTCAACCTGCAGTGGCTTCTCTCTCACTGGAGAATAAAGTCTGAAGTTTGAACCATGGCCTACAAAGCTCTTGAAGCTCTTTCTCTTGTTCGCTCTGCCTTTAACCTCATTTTCTCCATCTTTCTTTCTCTGACTCAGCTTTAGCTGCACTGACTCACCTGCTATTTCTCTTCCCAGGAGCTCTTGCCCCACATAGTCCCTAAATTTCCTTCAGGTCTTGGCTCAAATGTCATCTTAGGGGGGAAGCTTATATTCAACCACCCAATAAAAAAAGCCTTACTTCTTCTTGCTATAACTTACTGCCGTGAGTTGATACTGACTCATAGAGACCCTTTATAGGGTTTCCAAGATTACAAATCTTTACAGAAGCAGACAGACTCATCTTTTTCCCTCAGTGTGGTTGGTGTGTTTGAACCATTGTCATTGAGGTTAGTAGCCCAACGCCTAACCTACACTGCTACTAGGAACCCCCCTCCTTTTTTTTTTACCTTGTATTATTTTTTATAACAGTTAGCATTGACTTTTGATTTACTTATGTATCTCATGCACACATACAGTGTCCTCCATGAAGACACGGGCTTTCTCTGTTGTCTATTGTATCCAGGATTTCTAGGCCTGTCATGTGTAACTAAGATTTGCTTTTGAATTATTGAACAGGGAAATGCTTTAGGAATCTCCATAAAGCAAACTCACTGCTGTCCAGTCAATTATGACTAATAGCAACTCTGCTGGCATAGTGGGTTGCACAATGGGCTGCTAACTACAAGGTCAACAGTTCGAAACCAGTAGCCATTCTGAGGGAGAAAGATGAGGCATTCTGGTATCAGAAACTCAAAAGGGCAGTTCTACTCAGTCCTATCGAGTTGTTATGAGAGTTTAGGACATTAGGGTAGATTTAATGTGCTATACAGTACAGCATATATAACATCCAAATACCTGTTCTTGGATAATAACTTCATTCTGTTAAAAGTGCCATGGTTCTTTTTCTTTTCCCCTTTTTCAGTTATTAAAGAGAAGAGAGCATTTGGGTTAATTTTTAGATGAATCCTTTCAGAAAAAAAGAAATAGTAAACATAGAGTACCGATTTGAGCATCGGATTATTCCATGCTGCCACTGACTGTTCCCAATGAAGACATCTGGTGACTGGGGAAGTTCGGTTTCTCGGTAGTTGGTTAACCAGCTGGTTGTTCTGGAAAGGAAAAGCAGTTCATTGTTCCTGTTGAAGGAAGCTGGGCATTCACAGGCCTACTGTAAAGGGTTACTTTGGGGTAGAAGATTGCCTGAGAAATTAGACATTATAGATTGTTATTGAGGAAAATGGCTTTGTTTTTTCAAAAAATGCTTTGAATGATCTGTCTGGAACCTGAGTGATAATCTCATACTGTATAAGAAAGTGTTTGTCATTCCCTCCTCCCTGTCCCCACCCTTTTCCTTTTTCCTTGGTAACAGATTCCAGCTCTTTAAAATTGTGCTTTCCCTTGGGAAGTGTATTTTAGTGTATGTAGTGCATGGGCTGCCATATGCTGCTAGTTAGTATCTTGAACATTCATGTGAATAAGAATCACATATTCAGATTCCCTAAGCAGGATTCATCAAGAAAGGCATTAAGTTTCCCTCATTAATGAATATGATATTTAAAATTACAGTGGAATTGTAGCAGATGCCAGTTTAGCATACCTTCCACTAAATATTCAGTACTTCCCAGCTTAAAACAAATGGTTCTTTAACAAATTGTTTTAAAGCCAATTCTGTGTTATTTTAAAACAAACGAATTCCCAACATTATTTCTCTACCTGCTTTCTGGGGCAGGTTCTGCTATGCGTTTACCCTGAAGTATTGTTTCCTCTTGGATACACTCATAATGCATCTGAGCGACCTTTCCTATTTTGTTCTCTCTCTTTTGAAATGTTAACAAAGTTCTCTTTTTTTAACCTTTCAGAATGTTGCTATGATTCGAGTTGAAGTTTGCAGAGCAAATTAGTTCCCCATTCAATATTTCCTATACATTTTGTTTCTGACACTGTAGTCCTCACAACGCAACAGTGTTCCTTCCGCTTCCCTCTTGTGTCTGCCATTTCCTTGTAGCCTTCATTTCTACTTTTCCTGCCTTCCAAGGTGTATTATCCCAGGGTAAATGCTGCCCTTTGGATCTTATATGGTTGATTGTTCTAAGCAATGTGTACCTTCCTGGCAGTATTGTTCACCCTGTGGGTCTGTCTGTTGTTTGGCTAAAAGTTGAGCCCGACTTCAGGCCCAGGTTTAAATGTGTTCAGGGCCATTATATTTTGGGGGTTTTAAAAATAAGTGTTGCAACCAGAGGAGGTACACTGGTACAGATAGGAACTGAAAATACAGGGAATCCAGGACGGATGAGCCCTATAGGACCAGTGGTGTGAGTGGCAAAACAGGGAGGGTAAAGGGAGAATGGGTAGGAAAGAGGGAACCGATTACATGAAACTGTGTGTGACCTCCTCCCTGGGGGACAGACAACCGAAAAGTGGATGAAGGGAGACGTCGGACAGGGCAAGATATGACAAAATACCCATTTATAAACTATCAAGGGTTCATGCGGGAGGGGGGAGCGGGGAGGGAGGGGAAAAATGAGGACCTAATGTCGGGGGTTTAAATGGAGAGAAAATGTTTTGAGAAACGATGTACAAATGCGCTTTACACAATTGATGTGTGTATGGATTGGGATAACAGTTGTATGAGCCCCTAATAAAATGTTAAAAAAAAAAAAATAAGTGTTGCAGTTATGACCACAACTCACTGATGCAATTGGAGGTCAGTTTACTTGTACTTGCCGTAGTTTTCCCATAGCCTTTCCTGTGGTGATTGAAGGTCTCAAGACCCCATTAATCTGATTCCGCCGTCAATCCGTGGGGCCTTGCAGTCCTCTGTTACCCAGCCAGCAGCCAGGTGAAGAGAAGGTAGGGAAACTCACCATCTCTGTTAATCCTTCGGTCGACATGTGGCATGTATCATATATATGACATGTTGGAGAGAGGCAGTCCTTGCTGGATGACCTGGACACTCTTCAGCAATGCCAATACATGCCCTACATCAAGTCCAAGTTTTTCACGTCCTTGTAATGTCCTGCTACTGTGGGCTGCTTCTCATTCCAAGATAGCATGGAGACCTTAGACTGGCATACTCTTTCTGTCAGGAACCTCTCAACATCTATAATAGGGAAGGTTTTGTTGTTGTTAAATCATGTTAGATTTGCAGAAAAGTTGTCCACAGTATTTCAGAGTTCCTGCCCGTAATGTTAACTAATGGTGGCACATTGATAAAATGGACTAGTTAACATTGCTGCACCATTAACAAAATTACAGTCTATTTTGGCAATATCAGACTTTCCACTAATGTCCATTTTCTGTCCAGGGATACCAAGTTGCATTTAGTTAACCTTTCCCCATAAATCTCCTTTATCTGTGAGCTTCCTGGACTTGCTCTGTTTTTCATAATCTTGAAACTTTTAAAGAGATGGGTCAGGTATTTTATAGAAGGGCCTTCCATTTGGGTGTGTCTGATATTTCCTCCTGGTTAGACTGGGGTTGTGGGTTTGGGAAGGGGGTCCCAACAAGGGTGCAGTGCCCTCCTCCTCATGTCACAGCAGGGGGTTGTGGTATCAAGAGGAAAGTTGCTGGCCTTTACCCTTCCGTACTCTGTTCTTGAAGGCTAGTTCCTAACTAAATCAGCTCACATTCCAAGGGAGGAAATGAAGCTCAGCTTCTGTGGCGGGCATATTCACATACTTTTCAGAGTATCATTCTCTGGACTGTTAAGGCTCCTTTACTCTTTAGTGATATAGTTATAAAATCTAAAGAAAATTAATAATATAGCCATATTACATTATTAATTGCCTCAGATTTGAGAGTTACATTTTGATATTTGTGTCCATGAAGTTTTGCTGATTCATTTTTCAAAATAGTTTGTAAATATAAAAGTGAGACTAAGGCTTTTTAACAGCTGAAAGAATGGTAGCTTCCCAATGCAAAGGCAAAATAAAAGAGTAAACAAATGAAAATTGATAAAGGAAAATATGTATTGCTTACTCTCAGTATACTGAGAACTGTGTCCTCTGCATACTTCTCTGTGTTCCTGTGTCATCCTGTCATCCTAGGATTAACCCTGTCTTGGCACCTGTCACCCTATATTGTAATTGTTTACTGGTCTGTCTCCCAGTTTCTTGAAGACAAACGTCTAGTTTCATATCAGGCTGTCCAGTGCTTAAATAAATAGGCACTTTGTGTTAAGTGCATTCTTTTATGTCAATCCCTTTTTTCCATTTTTATAGATGAGGAAGCTGAGGTGTAGAGCAGTTAGGTTATATGTACCCAGAATGTCTTTTCTAGTTAGAGATAGAGCAAGAGTTTTGCTTCTTAAACCTGTTGCTTCTCCCTGCCCCAGTTACCACATGGGCAGTTTTTTGATAACCCCCAGATACTTCGCTTCATTATTTACCTTAAATTCTAATTTGGCAATGTTGGAAAGTAAATATAAGCAACTGGTAAGATGTATTGCCTCCTAGGAGAGGAAAGAGGTTTAAGGAAAAGAATGTTCCAAGACAGTAGTTCTGGGATCATTCTGAATTTTGAACTGTGACAGTATTAGATATTCAGAAATATAAATACATATTTTTATGTACACAGAAACTTCCCAGATGGCATTATATTAATCATTTTATTAGGGGTTCATACAACTCTTATCATAATCCACACATACTTCAGTTGTGTAAAGCGCATTTGTACATTCATTGCCCTCATCATTTTCAAAACATTTCCTCTCCACTCAAGCCCCCAGCACCAGGTCCTCATTTTTCCCCTCCCTCCCTGCTCCCCCCTCCCCAATGTGCCCTTGATAATTTGTAAATTGTTATTTTGTCATATCTTGCCCTGTCCGACGTCTCCCTCCACCCACTCCTCGGTTGTCTGTCCCTCAGGGAGGAGGTCACATATAGTTCCCTGTAATCAGTTCCCTCTTGCCTACCCACTCTACCCTCCCAGTATCACCACTCACACCACTGGTCCCATAGGGATCATCCGCCCTGGATTCCCTGTATTTCCAGCTCCCTTTTGTACCAGTGTACATCCTCTTGTCCAGCCAGACTTGCAAGGTAGAATTCATGTCATGATAGTGGGAGTGGGGAGGAAACATTTAGGAACTAGGGGAAAGTTGTATTTTTCATC
>NW_022103915.1:42397227-42401051 GCF_000313985.2 Echinops telfairi
ACCTCCCCCTCTCCCATGTCCCCCCGGAACTGTCAGTCCCGTTGTTTTCTCCTCCAGATTGTTCATCCAGCCTGTCCTATGCAGACAGACCTGCGGAGACAACATGCACAAAAACAAGACACAATGTACAACAAAACAGCAACAATATCTAGCCACTGACAAAGAACAAATTAAAACATACCAAGAAAGAAAAGCTTGTAGTTAGTTCAAGGATCTCTGGCCTTTAAGAGTGTTTTCCAGTCCAGCCTGTTGGGGTACCATGTCCTGTCCCCAAAGTGCACCCTCATCATTCCCTGGGGATCTTGCTGCTCCCCTCCCCTGCTGTTCCTCTGCACTCCCCCAGTGCTCTGCCTCAGTGTATTATCACATTTTTAAGTATTGTTTCATCCCAGTGACTGGTTGCTTTTGTTTTATTTGGTGAAGACTTTAGGATCCAAGGTCTGATCATTTTTACCAAGTACAGATTTGGTACACAGCCTTCTCAGATTTCCTAAGTGTGTCCCACTTTCCCCTTTTACTTTTGAACAAGTACACTTTGCAAAGTGAGGAGGGGGAAAGGGTAGAACTTTCCAAAAGCAGCAAGAGTCCTCTTCATTGTAAGTCAACTTTTACTTTTAAAGCTATGCTCTGTACATTTTTGTTTTTTGAGGGGACTTCTATGCTAGGGCAGCACTTAGTAGAACACCCAGAACTTCCTTCTAATTAATTCTCAGATACTTTTTGCTGTGTGTAACAAAAAGGCTGCTGTAAATTGACTTAAAACTTAGATCAAGTTAGCGAAAAACAGTGGGACCAACTTCAAATTCATAAGAACGATTCAACCTTTTTGGTCTGATGGAGATTGATGGAACCCTAGAGTCTCTGGCTCTTAGACCACACTCTCACTTAGAGCTGAAGCCACTCCAGAGATTATCTGTCCACCACAGAACAGTGGACAAAGAGTGTTCCCAGAGGAACAACACTACATTACATGCAGGAGACACACAGGCCAGTCACCAGTCGGGCCTGGGATCCACGTCACCACTGCTTTGCCAAGAGACTGCATGAACAATTTGGCTCCCCACTGGAGGTCCCTGCATAGTGACCAGGTCTGGCTCCTTTCCCTATCTTCCTGCCTTCCTTCCTCATCACCCCAAGTGGACTCTTTAAACCCTTCCTGCCCTTTACCTGCCTCCTCGTCCACCTCTCCTTTCTTCCCCCTTTCCTTGCCTATCTTTCTGGTGCTCCTACCACCACTGTAGTCCAGGCCATTTGGTGGCTGCCACAACAGGAAAGCCATGGTCTCGTGCTTGTGGTCATGCACAGGGCACCAGGGCTGAATAGCGCACTAGAGCATTCACCTTTTAAGATAGGATATCTTGCTCATCAGCTATGGTGGCACCTGCTCTCTCCCTGCCTGAGCTGAATCGGCACAGTGGGCAACTTCAAATGTATGGTAGGACTTTCTACTGCCCCAGGTCCAGGTGGACACTGCACTGGAGAGACAGATTGGCTCCCCATACACAGCACAGTATGTCTGCTATATCTCATTATCTGATTGGGATCTTTGAACTCTGTTATCATCTATAGGCCACAGATATATATGTATATATATGGTTGGATGTTCCCTGAACAGGGGTTAAGCAATGCATACCATACTGATAAAAGAAATAGGATTGCTGTGATTAATTTAAAATCATCAGGATCTACCCTTGGAATGGGATCAAGTCCTGAACCCATGTGAATAGCACACAGGCTGGTGGCAGGGGAATGAATTTGAATGTCTCAATCACATTGCCCTCTAAAGTTTCCTAATTACCTTTCAAATAAGATATGTGTGTAAGCGACTCCTTTGTCTTTATGAATACCTGATGGAAATGTGATTCATTTGTGCTGGGGATGATTGGCACTGGGGTTGCTCTTGCAGTTCTCTTGTTGTTTGGTGCCACTGAGTGGGTCTCAACTCATTACACCTCTTTATGACAAAGGTGGACTGCCTCCTGGGCTTCTAGGCTTTAATGTTTACCACCACCACTCATTTCTCAAGATTGTTGAACTGTTGTGGCTTGTGTTTTGCTATAATGCTGGAAGCTATGCCTCTGGTATGTCTGATACCAGCAGGGTCACTCATGGTAGACAGGTTTTAGAGTCACTTTCAGACATGTCAGACAAACATAAGGAAGAAGAGACCATCCACTTCTGAAAAACTAGCCAGTGGAACATTGTCTGCAGTCGTACCAGAGGGTGTGCCCCTCAGGTTGGAAGGCACTCAAAATAGAACTAGCGACGATTTGCCTCTTTAAAGTATAGGCAATCACATAGGTGGAGCAAAGGCTATTGGGATTTCATTTGTTGATGTAGCAGGACTCAAATTGAGAAAGCATTCTGCAAACATTCGTTAGTACTTGTAACATGAAATGTATGAAATATGAATCTAGGAAAGTTGGAAGTCCGTAAAAAATGAAATGGAATGCATAAAGATTGATCTCCCAAATATCAGTGGTCCAAAATGAACTGTTATTTGGCCAATTTGAATTGGACAGTCATATGAGAAACTGACAGGAATGACAAATTGGAGAGCAATGATGTCACATTCATGGTTTGTTTAGGGAATGGGAGGTCAAGCCACTTTATTGAGAAGTTTCTGAGAGGCAAGGGGTGTGGACATTGGGGTTCAACACTAAAGGGTGGCCAGAATCTCCAGGAACTTGCAGCCTCCGGGAGTCTCGTATATTGTTTAAAAAGGAGCCTTTCAGGATCTGTCCTTAAGCACAACCCTGTCAATGAGGGGATAATATTAATACACCTATAGAGAAAATGAGTTAATGTGATTATTTAAATTTATGCCCCAACCATTTAAGTCAAAGATGAGGAAATTGAAGGGTTTCAACAACTTCTGCAGTATGAAATTGATTAAACATGCAATCAAGATGAATTGACAATTAACTAGTGATTGTAAAGCCAAAGTTAGAAACAAGAAGCATCAGCAGTTGGAAAATATGGCCTTGGTGTTAGAAAAGATACTTACTTTTAGGTTGAGTCGGCCCCATAGCAACACCATGTACTACAGAATAAATCACTGCCCTGTGCTGTAGCTCTCAGGATAGCTTGCTGTGTTTGAGCCCACTTTCATAGCCAGTGGGTCAGCACATTTTGTTGGCGGTCTTCCCCTTTTTTGCTGACAGACTGTACGAAGCATGATGTCTTTGACTGAGATGAAAACTTGCCATCCTTGCTTCTCAGGAGCATTGTGGCTGTATTTCTTCAAAGAGAGATACCTGGCCCTTCATTATTTTTTACCAGCACCATAATTCAAATACATTAAGTCTTCTGTGATCATGGTATTCATTGTCCAACTCTCACATGCATATGCGAAGATTGAAAATACCATGACTTTGAGGCCGGCCCCAAACCCAACTACGCGGATACCTGCCCTTCCCCCCAGAAGAATTTATTTCAGAGGATGGCACTGAAGCTGTAGCTCCGGGAGAGGGACATATCTGATGGGAGCACATGGGAGCAGATGAAGGGGGAGGAGGAGCGAGTGGAGCACGTTCCTGGCCCACCAGGCCTTGAGGATGATGTTCCTGCTCAGAGCAGCCAGTCCACAGAGAAGACCACATGGCCGGCCCCACTATGAGACACAACATTCCTCACTGACTAATAGCCCTACAGGGGACAATACCAGACACATTTTGAAGTACACCCGATCTGATCCCGCCACACTGAGGCAAAACACTAAGGGGGAGTAACAGAATAGCAAGGGAATGGAACAGCGAGGTCCTCAGGGAATGCTGAAGGTGGACTTTGGGGCCAAGGCTTGGTGCCCCAACAGACTGGACTGG
>NW_022103915.1:42402232-42411891 GCF_000313985.2 Echinops telfairi
CCAGTCAGGGTGCAGTGTAGCAACAATGAAACATACAACTTTCCTCTAGTTCTTAAATGCTTCCTCCCCTCCCACTATCATGATCCCAGTTCTACCTTACAAATCTGAGTAGACCAGAGGATGTACACTGGTACAGATAGGACTGGAAACACAGGGAATCCAGGGTGGATGATCCCTTCTGGATCAGTGGTGTGAGTGGCAATACTGGGAGGGTGTAGGAAGGGTGGGTTGGAAAGGGGGAACTGATCTACATATAGCCTCCTCCCTGGGGGACGGACAACAGAAAAGTGGGTGAAGGGAGACGTCAGTCAGGGCAGGTACGACAAAATAATAATTTGTAAAATATCAAGTGTTCATGAGGGAGGGGGACGGGGAGGGAGGGCAAAAAATGAGAAGCTGATGCCAGGGGCTTGGATGGAGAGCGGATGTTTTGAGAATGACAGGGGCAATGTGCAAGTGTGCTTTACACAATGGATGTATACAGGGGATTGTGATGAGTAGTATGAGCCCCTAATAAAACGATTAAAAAAGAAAAGACCATGACTTGAGTCGGCCTTGCCCCCTTCCTGAAAGTGACATCTTTGCTCTTCCGCACTTTGAAGGAGTGGTGCAGCAGATCTGCTCAATGCAATGTGTCACTTGATTTCTTGACTTATGCTCCCATGAACATTGATTGTAGGTCTAGGCAAATGAAATCATTGATAATTTAAATAATTTTTTATCGTGATATTGTCTGTTGATCCAGTTGTGAGGATTTTCGTTTTCTTTACATTTATTGAAGGCTGTGGTTTTTGATCATCAAAGTGCCTCAAGTCCCCATTTTCAAGAAGTAAGGTGGTGTTACCTGCATACTACATGTTTTAAGTAAGTCTTCCTCCAATCCCAAAGCCACATTCTTCTTCATTAATATTGTCCAGCTGCTTGGATTATTTATTCATGATGCAGACTGAGTAAGTATGGCAAAAAGAAACCCTTGTGTACACCTTTCTTGAATTTAAATTTTAAATAGTAGGTAAACATCTTTCTGGTATTCTCTGCTTTCACATAAGATCCATCTGACATCACAGTGATATCACTTGTGCCACATCCTCTTTTAAATCTGGCCTGAGTTTCTGCCAGCTCCTTGCTGATGTACCGCTTCAACAGATGTTGAATTATCTTCAGTAGAATTTTACTTGAATGGGTTATTAGTAATATTGCTCAATAATTTCCACATTCTGTTGGGTCACTTTTTTTTCCAAATGGGCACAAATAGAGATCTTATTCTGTTAGTTGGCCATGAGTCTGATGTGCAACATTTTTGGCATAGACTGGTAAGTGCTTCCAGCACTGCATTGGTTTGTGGAAACATTTCAATAGGCATTCTACCAGTTCATGATGGAAGCATCAAAAGAAGGTAGAAAAAATACCCAGAGTCATTGTACAAAAAAGAGTTCTTCCACATTCAACGATTTCAAGGAGGTAGCTGGTGATCAAGAACCAGTGCTACTGAAGAAAGATGTCCAGGCTGCACCAAAAGCATTAGACTCCACGAATCGATAGAATGCCCATTGAAGTGTTTCAGCAAACCATAGAAAGGTGTTCACCCAACAGAATATGGAAATTGTTGAACAATATCATTAGTACCACAGGCAAATAAAATTCTACCAACGATAATTCAACAACCATTGCAGTTGTACATCAAGGAGCTGCCAGATTCCGAAGAGGATGTGGCACAAGGGATATCACTGTTCATGTCAGGTGGATCTTGGCTATAAGTAGAGAATACCAGAAAGATTTTCACTTGTGTTGTATTGACTATGCAAAGACATTTGACTGAATCATAAGAAACTCTGGATAACATTGTGAAGAATGGGAATTCTGGAATATTCATTGTGTCCCTGCAGACCTAAATGTGGACCAGAAGCCGTGGTGTAAGCAGAACAAGGAGATGGTGCATGATTTAAAATCAGGAAAGTGATGCACCAGGGTTGTCTCCTTTCACCACACTGATTCTATCTGTAGGATGAACAGATATTCCCAGCAGTAGAACCATATGAACACGAATGATCAGGATTGGAGGAAAGCTTTTTTTTAACTCCGTTTTATTTCCTTTCAGGTTTGTTTTCCTTCAGCTTCTAATCTTTACATAGGCTTTGGAGGAGGTCGTGGGGCAACACCTGCAGGTCTGAATCAAGGTGGGGGGGGTTCCGTCTTTCTGTACTTCATGTGACCGGTTCCCAATCACCTTGCTGTGAATGGCACAACTCACACAGTAATGTAGCTTCACATATAGCTTGGGAAACACGTATGCGTCGAAGACACTGCGGAAATGTCTCTGATGACTGTGGCCTCCACTATGTTTCTTATTATGAACTTCTTAATGGCCTTGTCTTTGGGCACGCAGCAGGAGCAGTTTGTGCAGAGAATGGGCTGCCTGTGGCCGCTGCCTTTCTGAGCACGATGTTGTTACGCCTTTTCTTTGTCATCTCGGAAGCAAGGACACGAGAAAAAAGGAAGGCTTACTTTTAACTTGCAGTATGCAGACGACACAGCCTTGCTTCCAAAAAGTGAGGGCCCCTTTAAGCACCTGCTGATGAAGAACAAGGACTGCAGCTTTCAGGGTGGATTACCACTCAAAAGTAAAGAAAATCCTCACCACTGGGCCGACATCACGTTAATGTCGTAACATCATGATAAATGAAGAAAGATTGAAGTCAAAGACTTCATCTTGCTTGATCCACAATCCATGCCCCGTAGTAGCAGTCAAGAAAGCAAATGATCAACAGACTGCACATGGCCTCTTTAAAATGTTAAAGAACAAAAGCATCACTTTGAATGTTAGGGTAAGTCTGACCGAAGTCATGGTATTTTCATTTTCTTTGTATGCATGTGAAAGCTGGACCATAAATAAGAACTGAAGAATTTAACCTTTGAATTATAGTGATGTCAAAAAGTATTGAATATACCATGCTCTGGCAGAAGAACAAATAAATATCTTCTGGAAGAAAACATCCAGAATGCTCCGTGGAAGAGAGGATGGCAAGGCTTTGTATTATGTGCTCTGACACGTTATCAGGAGTAACCCATCTCCAGAGAAGGACAGCATGCTTGGTAAAAGAGAGGCTCAGCAAAGAAGAGAAGACCCCTAATTAGATGGATTGACCCAATTGGATTGGCTGCAACAGTGGCTTCCTACCTGGGAACAAATGTGAGGATAGCACAAAACTAGGTTCTATTTTGTTCTTTTTACATGGGGTCACTGCAGGGGCAGTGAGCTAGGCAATGTGGCTTTTCTAGTCAAAATCTCTAACTTCCACCATACAACCCTTCCCTGCATCGGTCTGGTAAGAAGGTAGAGGAAGATACTAATAGGATTTGCCTCTGAGTAATTAGCCACAGAATTCTGTAAAGTGTCCTACTACTGGGTATAAAATGAGCCCTTGGAGAAACAGGATTCTAATTATCAGCAAAAGCAAGTAGTGGAGTATGTCCCCTGGACCTCACAGTGAACCTCCCAGATCCAGAAGACAGCTATAACATCAACAGAGCAGCAGAAGAACCAGGAGGCAGCTCATGGAGCAGAGTGATAGACTTCCTGTGTTTAAGCCAGGTTTTCTAGAAAGACAAATCAGTGACAATCATCTATATACAGGAAAGAACTTTATATCAAGAGGCAACTTTACATCAAGAAGGTGCCCCAGCCCAATGCAACTCAAATCCTTAAGTCCAGTGCTAGCTGGGACTCTCGTCAGACTCACGTAGTTGCAGGTCAGTGATGCAGAAAGGTGAAGCGGGAAGCAGGGAGAGCACAGGCTGGTGAGTGCAAGAGTCACAGGGATCCAAAGTTGGTAGAAGCATAGCAAGGTGCCAACAGCTCTCAGGCGTGGTCAGCACACATGAAACTACCCGGGAGACACACACAGAGTCTCCAGTTAAGTTCCAGCAAGGAGGGAGGTGAAATGGCAGAGAAATTGTGTCTGATCTAGCTCTTATACAAAAGGCCACACCCCCAAGGTGGTGTTATCAAGTAACCACGTGATTGGCAGGTTGAACTCCACCCCCAGCAAGGAGTGTCTAGTTTCCATCCTATCTAACTCACCAACCCATGGAGCAAGTAAAGCTGAGTGCTTTTGTATAAAAGCCTGACTCGTGGAGTGGCATGCCTCTGGGCACTTAATTTGGGAAGCTGGCCTTGCTGACCCACTGGATGTGGAGCTGAGTGCCTTCAGACTGAGGTTTACTTGCGTGGGTGCCTCTGAACATTTAATTCAGGGAACTAGACCTGCTGACCCACAGAGCTTGAGCTGAATGCCTTCCGTTGAGGTTCACAACCCTGTGGTATGCCCCCTTAGGAATTTATTAGCAGATCTGAATGCACTTCGTTACATCCCTTGATAAACATCTCAACCCTGAGCATTTCTCACTGCCATTGCAACTTGTTAACTTCCCTAGCAAACCCTTTAATCATGGATTTTGTCTGTGAGCTCTATGTGACCACTTCAATAAATATTAGAACCCAGCGAGGTAAAATAGAGACAGTCGCTATGAGTCAGAACCGTTTGGACAGCACCTACCAGTCTTTATAGGGAACAGATCACCAGGTGTTTTTCTTTCAGAGCTCCTGGGTGAGTTCAAATCACCAGGCTTTTTAGCAGGCAAATACCTAACCATTGAGATACAAGAATAGTAAAAGGTAAATAATGTTTAGTTACAGTTAACATTTTTCTAGGTTGGTATGGTTTTTTCGGTCGTACTGCTCCCTGCTGCTAACATGCAGGATCAACATGTTATTCCTCCCCTCAAAACCTGGGCATATTCCTTAATTAAAGCTGACACCTGTAGTAAGTGGAAGAGCAAAACAAAGTATTGAGATACCACAAAGATTACAAACCAGACTTTCTCTGAACTCTCATTTAAGAGCTATTAGAACATGGACAAGTCTTCCCCAGTCTTTCAGTGTTAAATGTCCTCTGAACCTCGAAAAAATAGGGATGATAATCATACCTAGCTCATAAGGTTGATGATTAAGGATTAAAAGACTAGAAGATGTGAATTTCTGGCATATAAATTAGACTAGCATGTATTGAACTTCAATTAGGATTACCTGCTTTCTGAGGCCCTACCTCAGGGTGATATAGTGTCATTACTGTAGTTGAATTATGAGTGTGAATTGTAAAGTTATTAGAGCTTATTTCTGAATGACCTTTCCCATTAATCTTCTTCCTACCTTTGGGACATTTTCTAGACCCTTGGATTTTGTTGCAAAAGCCGGAAGAGAAGCTCATACTTATATTTAGTGGTTTTATTATTAAGCAAGAGATTCTTAATAGACTATCTATATTGGAGATTCACCAGCTTTTCCCATCTAACATGTCGTGGGATGGCAGTTCGTCTGGAACTTAATGTTCTGACCCCACTTGAGACACACATACCCTGCTGTTGGGGTGTCTTTCTAAACATAGCTTCTAGCTAGTGCGCAACATTCAGCCATGAGAATTCTTTATCTCAAGAGCTGACAGAACACTGGTCCCTCCATGATTCTGCTAGTTCCTCAGCTGAACTAAGTCGCTATTGAAGGAATTGTGAGTCAAGATGAAATATTAGTAATTTTTCTGTCTCCATTCCCACAACTGTCAGGCCCAAATTTCAAGTGATGGTTGCTTGTTAACATCCTGTAATCCAAAGATGAGGTAGTTTTGGTTGGTTGGTTTTAATGAAGAATGAATCTTTATATTAACTATGCCTTTATCTAGATGGACTCCTTTTTTTAAAAAACTCATCTCATTTTTCCATCTAAACTTTTTGCTTTAGTGTTCTTGTCTACATCTCCCTTTTTGTTTCTTTCCCATTTGCTTTGATAACTGTGTAAAAAAGACGACTCTTCTCTAGCCCTCACTAGATTATTCCTTTGCCTGTGGCGATCTAGAATGCACCTAGCAGAAACTAATCAGAGGAAAAAAGAAAAATGTGACTAATCTTGATTATTTACTCTTGTTTTTTTTCTTCGTTAGAACCTATGAAATTGCACACACAAAAAAATCTATAAAAAAAGTACTATCATATGGATTGATCTTAAGTACTGAGCAGCCTATAGCCCCCAAACAATAGGATTTCAAAATTGATTGGATGAGACCCTTGAGAGGAGAGCTAGTGTTTCTGGTGTGGATAACGAGGCGGACAAGGGTGCTGCCTTGGTGTCAGTGCTATATTCTAAACTTGAACAGCATGAGGTGTGTGCTTGTTTTCACGAGGAAAGATTTCCCCAAAACCCTGAGCTCCCTGCCTTTGAGTCATTTCCGACTCATAAGGACCTTGCAGAACAAGGTAGAATTGCCTCTCAAGTTTCTGAGACTGTAACTACAGGAGTAGAACGCCTCCTCTTTCTCCCTCATAGGAGCTGGTGGTTTTGAACTGCTGACCTTGCACCTAATAGCCCAACGCATGCCCACTATGCTACCAGGTATTGTAGAATACATGGAGACACATCCAAGGAGATATGGCTAGCAGACAGTTGTAAATATGGATTTGTAAATAGCGAAATGGGATCATTGACAAATACGTGGCTCTGGGGAATAGGAATGTTAATGAGGTCACCCTGTGAGAGAGTAGAGTGAGGAGAAGGGGAACCTGTGACTTCTCTAAGCCTGGGAAGCCGGCTGTGCTAAGAAAACCGAAAATGGGGAAAGAAAAGAGGAGTCATTATTTAGGGAAAGAAAAGAGGAGTCATTATTTTGGAATAATTCATTGTGATATAGAGTTTAAAATTAACTTATACAGTCGTGGAAGGCTTTATGTATGATTTAATGCATGTTAAAGTGTTAAACTAGGGGGTTTCATGTTTCTCTTATAAACTCTCTTGTGGTTTGACGTGGGCACATTAGTGGGCGCATTAGTGCTCTATGGTTTCAGAGTACTGTATTTATTGTCAAGTGTTACCTTTCCTGTCTGACTTCTTTGTCTTACGTTTTGAAGTACCGGACTGCACTGAAATTGTATTTAGTCAGTGGCCATTGCAATTGATACCATTGCTCCAGCCTAGAAAAGCCCTTTTCTGCAACATGCCTTCTGGGACCCTTGCCATTGCAATCTCCAGAATCCTGTGCTTTGAAGTTTTGCAGAGGGCTGTTCCAACGTGAAAACAGTCTCTTTAGGCAACATGTGGGGGGACAGTGTGCAGCATTGCTGGCCTTAGTGGAACAGTGAGTTACAACGTGTACATTTCTACTGGCTTAAAAGCCACGTTAAACTCTCTGGTTGTTTAGAATTTGTACCTATCTGATGTTTTATATCCAGACATCAGTGTGAAGGAGTAGCAAAGAACTTTTTCTTTTATAACTCTTGTTAACATTTTGGATATCTCAGAATGGACTTTCTTTTAATATTTTTCTCTCCAATATGAAATATAAAGGGATTTTGTCCTTGGAGCATATTGGCAGTAAATTAAATATATGTTAATGTGCTCATAAACATAAAAGCTTCCTTTTATTTATAAAATGTATTATATGTGTTTACTTTTGGTGCTTTATTTAAAGGATCATTTACTTTTTTTTTCATTTACTAATTTTAATGAGCAAAGCTCTCCCAGCAAAAACCCATAGTTACATGTAGTGCCCTTTTGAATTTATTCTGTTTATATAGTGCCCTTGTACTCTTATGCTTGAAAAGTCAATCAATCATTCACTCATTTATTCTGCAACAATATCCTGATAACAAGTTTGACTATAAAATTAGGTTTTTTAAAAATTGTAAATGGAGTGAAAGAGCGAATTTCAACATGATCCATGTAACATGATGCCATTTTTATAAATTCTTAATCAGAGGGTAAAGTTTTAGCTGTGTTTGTGATAGTTCATTTCTATAAAAGTCCTGAAATCAATGTGGCATGATATGAACATCAGCTCAATTGGGGTATGATATAGGTATGTTAAACATTTAAAATTTTCCAGTACCATGGCCAGTGTGATGGGTTGTGCTGGTTGATTAAAGTAGGTCTTTATGTGAAAGTGAAATATGCTGAGACCTGACTAGCAAGGAGGCATCACTCATGTAAAATATATATAGAGAGAATAGTACAGACCAAGGAACAGCTATTGAGATAGAGCTGAGGCAGGAGCGGCATTGTTCAAAGAAAGTAGACCATTTAAGCCTATCTTGGTTAGAAAACCAACAACTAAGGTTGGAGGTTGCTACCGTAGCATCTTAGCACGACAGCATACATTGTTTCTGAACACTAATGGTGAAGGAAGCTCACTGTTTTCAGACCCTTCTGATCCTTACACAAAGTTTTTCCATGGAACACTTAGAAGACTGTTGGTAGCTGCTATCAAGTCAGTTCTCGCTCAGTGATCCTGTGTACGAGGGAATAAAATGCTGCCCAGTCTTGCAGCATCCTTGCAATCAGTATGTTTGAGCCCATTGTTGTAGCCACTGTGTCGGTCCGTCTCCTTGATGACGTTCCCTTTGCTTGCTTGGTTTTTCTTTTTTTTTTTGCTGATCCTCTTATTTAATCAGCACGATGGCCTTTTCCATGACTGGTCCCTCCTGATGACATGTTCTAAGTGTAAGAGATGAAGTCTCACCATCTAAGGAACATTCTGTTTATACTTTCAAGACAGATTTGCTCTTTCTTCTGGCATTCCATGATGCATTCAGTATTCTTGCCAACATCATAATTCAAATGCATCAATTCTTCTCCAGTCTTGCTTATTCATTGTCCAATGCTTCCATCCATATTCTCACCCACTGCCTTCAAGCCAGTTCCAACTCATAGCAACCTGTAGGACAAAGTAGAACTACCCCTTTGGTTTCTGAGACTATAAATCTTTAAAGTAGCAGAAAGCCTTGGTTTTTTCCTCCCAAGGAGCCCTTGGGTCAGGGACACTAGTCCTCAAGGTGACATCTTGCTCATGAACATTTAGAGAAGTCGGTAGAGAACGTTTCCTTTTCAGGTTTTGGGGTTGCCTTCTTGCCATGGTGGTAGTATTACCTCTGTAGTAACATCTCCCTCTGACTTTTATTCTGTGGCTTCCTTCAACATTTATGATTACATTGAACCCACCTAGATCATGTGGGATAACACTGTTTTAAGATCAGTTAATTAGCGATCTTAATTCTTTCTGTATCTTTAATTCCCTTTGCCACATAACCAGACATATTCACGGATTACAGGGACATGCACATCTTTGGGGGACTATTTCTGCCTACCACAAGTATGTTTAAATTTTAAAATTGCATAAGAAACCGGACCAGGAGAAGACTATTCCAAAGTGGAGATCTTAGTTGATACCAAAGACTGTGACTAGGACCAATAACTGGTTTTGAGCTCCAAGGAATTACTGGTGGGGTTATTATGGATATGGTTTTTAATTCTCTTATCAGCATTAAGTGCATGAGGAGACTTCACAAAATTCATGGGAAAATGGAATTTTCCCACAAATGTTTTGAAGCCCCTCGTATTTGGCAAACTCAGTATTAAAGAATGAATTAATGAAACAACTGAGTTTTAGTTACATGTTAGGGAAACAGACTCAAATCGAATAGATTTTATTTCTTGTGATAGTTCTTGGAGGAGATTTTTTTTTAAATCAGTTTATTAGGGGCTCATACAACTTTTATCACAATCCATACATACATCAATTGTGCAAAGCACATTTGTACATATGTTGTCATCATCATTC
>NW_022103915.1:42412777-42416478 GCF_000313985.2 Echinops telfairi
GGCACCATCAGCTTTCTTCACCACTTTTGCTTATATAATTATAATTTCAGAGAAATTTCATTCAATTTTTTTTATTGCAGATTTTTACTATCTTTGAATGCTACTCTTGATATGGAGAAGATTGAAGAACAGTTTGCTAATCTGCAAATTGTCAAGCGTTCTTCAGAAAATAAAGAACCCACTTACCTACTTGGTATAGACATCTCAAGGACAGCGCAAGCAGAAAAAGGAAGCTTGGTTGCTGCTTTGTGTTCTAACGGATCCATCAGAGTATATGATAAAGAAAGGTTGAATGTACTGCATGAATTTAGTGGACACCCTGGACTTCTTAATGGCGTCAGATTTGCAAATTCCTGTGACAGAGTATATTCAGCATGTACCGATGGCACTGTGAAATGTTGGGATGCTCGACTAGCCAGCACAAAACCTGTCCAGCTGTTCAAAGGTTACCCTTCCAATGTGTTTATCAGCTTTGACATCAATTGTGACGATCATGTCATTTGTGCTGGGACAGAAAAAGTTGATGAGGATGCATTGTTGGTATTTTGGGATGCAAGAATTAATTCTCAGGATTTGTCCACTTTTAGAGACCCTCTTGGCACATATTCAGAGACGCACAGTGATGATATCACTCAAGTATGTTTCCATCCCAGCAGCCCCAACATGGTAGTCTCAGGTTCAACTGATGGTCTTGTAAATGTATTTGATGTCAGTGTGGATAATGAAGAGGATGCACTAGTTACAACCTGCAATTCTATTTCATCTGTGAGCTGTATTGGTTGGTCTGGGAAAGATTATAAGCAAATTTACTGCATGACGCATGATGAAGGATTTTGTTGGTGGGATCTCAATCATCTAGAAACGGATGAGCCAATTACATGTTTAGATATCCACGATGTCAGAGAAGTGATTAATGTGAAAGAAGATATCTTGGACTATTTGATTGGTGGCCTTTATCATGAAAAGATGGACAGATTATTTGTTGTTGGAGGAACAAACACAGGGAACATTTGCTTGCTGAGCTGTACTGCCTCAGGACTGACCCATGTGATGAGTCTGCAGGGAGGGCATGCTGCTACAGTCCGCTCTTTCCATTGGAATATGCAGAATGAGTCTTTGCTGACTGGCGGAGAAGATGGCCAATTGCTCCTTTGGAGACCTGGACCCATAGAGAAGACCCCCACCAAGAAAGGCAGCCGGAAGATGGCGTCCTCTGTGCACCAGCGCCTGCGAGTTCACAGTAATGACTCTTGTAAGAGAAGGAAAAGCAGTGATGTTAAATTGAGAGTTGACTGTTTTAAGTAATTCTGTTTACCACCTGTGGGCATGTATCAAATGTACATGTGAAAAATTTAAAAAGTTAGTAAACCCTCCTAGAAAGAATGTTGAAAATGGTTTAATTCCGCTCATCACATATTCTGAAATTATTTTGTTAAAACGATCAATCAAGTATAAAATCAGCAAGTTGGAAGGAAAATGCCGTTCATTTAAAAAACCCATCTGTTAGTAAATGTTGGACTTAAAAGAAATTGCTTTTGATAAGTACTCTTTAGAAGTGGATGTAATAAGACATGATTTGGGTTGTTGGTTTTTGGGGTTTTTTTAAGCATGTTTTCTTGCATTTAAATTATCTTCACTGTTGATAGAGCCAAATTAGACCCTTTTTTCTTTTTCATTTGAGTAGTTCCTGCTTGCTTAATATACACAGGTGACATTGAAGTATTTAAATGTAAATATCCTGCTGACTACACAAAATGCTTTTTAGAAATAAAATTATAGGTATCCATCTAAAATGGTGTATTCAGTAAATATTTACATCTGTATTTTAATATGGAGCCCTGGGGGTGTAGTGGTTGGCCCGTGGGCTGCTGACTTCAAAGACAGCAGCTGGAAACCACCAGCCACTCACTCCTCAAGAGAAAGAGGGCTTTCTACTCTGGTAAAGTTAGTCTTGGGAACTCACAGGGGCAGCTCTACCCTGGCCTTTCGAATCGCAGTGAGTCAGAATCGACTTGAGGGCAGTGAGTTTGGGCTTCGGTTTTCTACTTTAATGTTGGGTAAGCAGGAGTTTGACCGATGAAAGGACATTAGCTTGCAAAACTGATTTCGAGACTAAAAAAATATGGAAAATGAAAATAAAATAGCAAGATGACTTTTATTTTAAAATATATTTGATAATATTTTTGTGATAAAATTTTTCTTTTATTTGTAATTTTGAAATTTGATTGTTTATTTCTAATATTTTTATTTTATGAAATATTTCTCTAGTTAATCTTAATAAAAGAAATTGATCTCTGTAAAGATTGGAAATATTTGACTTTATTTTATTGAAAATAAAAATACCTTTTGAATTAGAAAAATTGTCATGGAAGGCGCCAGTGTTGCTTTAGAAACTTTCACACTTCTCCTTAGATTGTAATGATGACCTACCTTTGAGGCTAAACTTCTGTGGGAAAGAATATTTTTATTTAGAATAATGAGTACCATGGTTTAGCTCCTAGGTTAGCAAACCAGCTCTTGAGTAAAATTGAAAATGAAAATAAAACTGTCATAGTTTTGCTTTGATGATGTTATTCAGATAACGGTGATTTCATTTTTTATAAAAATGTATTTATGGCTCTCAAATAGGTTTTAAATTGTTGTGAGGAACAGGATTGGCTCTTCTACGTCAAAAGTTTGCTGACTCCTGGTATAGCTTAACTCACCTGGGACTAAACACTGCTTAATGTATTTGAAATATATTATTCTTATATGGAGAAATTCAACTACCAGTTCTTACAGTTGTTCAAACCGGAAACCTGAGGATTATTCTGGGCTTCACTCTTTCCTCTTCCCCTGTCAGGCAGCAGTAGTGCCCTACAGAGAACTTCACTATGCCTCACTCTGCCTCTTCTGCTCGCAGTCTCGTCCCACTGCTTCTGGTGTTCTGAAACACAAATCAGATTGTACCTCAGTTCTTTTAAAATTTGTTTACATTGGATGTTTCAATGGAATACTAGGTAAACATTAAAGGTCTTTAGGATATAAGAGTGCTGTAAGGGAAACTTGTTTTAAAGATTTGTGAGACACTGCATTAATAAAAACAAAGGAAATGAGTTATCAAAATGAGCTTTTAGGAATGAAGAACGATTAATTAAAATGAATCATAAGGGAGAGCAAATGATTGGGTGCTAAACTTCAACCTAACTGCATCTGCAACAATCCACTTTGTGATGCATTCTGCATGTTAACTATTCACATCCCTGGTCCATGATCAGAGGGAATTCACCAGGGGCTTAATCCACATTTATTTCCCTTTTTTTTTTTTTTTAACTAAAATAGCTTTAAAAATGGGCCAAAAGGGAGATTAAATGATAAGACAGTACATTTTGATTTAAAAACTTCTGTCATAAAAGACTTTACAGCACGTTTGATGCCACCAATGTCGGGGATGAAGGCGGATTTTCCCCCAACATCTTGGAGAACAAGATCTTGGGTGACTCACATGCCTCAACTATGATCTAAGGGTTTAATCCATGTGTAGACCCTAATACAAATGGATTTTTGGCTTCCACTGTTATCCATAGCCTACAAAACAAATGCTCACAAATTAAGTTTGTAATATTTTCTGCTTTCTTTTCTAGTGTGGTTCTTATTTATTTTTAAAATCATTTTATTGAGGGCTCATACAACTCATCACAATCCATAGATACATCAGTTGT
>NW_022103915.1:42416578-42422465 GCF_000313985.2 Echinops telfairi
CTCCCTCATGAACCCTTGATAATTTATAAATTATTATTTTGTCATATCTTACACTGTCTGACGTTTCCCTTCACCCACTTTTCTGTTGTCCATCCCCCAGGGAGGAGGTTATATGTAGATCCCTGTAATCGGTTCCCCCCCCCTTCTGCCCCATCGTGTGTGGTTTTTAACCTGTTTTGCTCTGTTATTCTTGTTAGGCTTTTTGTTTTGTTTTGCTTTTCTGTATGTGAAATCCAGGGTAGGTAAACCTATAGTGATAGTAACTGGATTAATGGTTCCTTGGAAATGTGGCTGGGGAGGTCTAAGGGAAATGGGACGCTAATAACCATGAGCACAAGAATGAAGAATATGTTCTAAAACTGATTGTACAATTCTTTATGTAATTGAACTATTGAATTGTATAGTGTGTGAATTTTCTGCCAATAAAGCTGTTGGGGGGGTGATTAAAGAACTAATCGGGTTGTAAGATGCAAGTTGGGTATTGCAAATGATTCACGTGCTTGGTTCCTAACGCAAAGGTTGACAGTTCAAGTCAACCTCAGAAGCAAACCCTTCAGTCTACTTCTGATAAAGCAGCTCTTGGGAACCCTGTAGAACACACTTCTCTCACATACATGGGGTCACCATGAGTTGAGTCAACTCGACAGCAACTGGTTAAGGCATATGTGAAGAAATCTTGAAAATAGAATTCAAAGAGACATTTAAGAAAGAAGATAAACGCCACAGAAGATCAATACAGGGGTTTAATACCAAGCTAACAATTTAAAAAACAAAGTAGTAAAAGCAAAGGAGGACAGGAGAAGTGTGGGCGGATGATGAAGTAGCAAGGAGCCTGTCCTAGAACTTCAGTCAGCTTGTGTGGTAGTTACATAATCTGTTGTCAATTTGCGATTTAAGAGTGAAGGGGTGGAGTTTAGCTGTCAATCAGGTTGTAGCTTGATGACCTCATTTGAAGGCACTAAGGATATAAATATCTCAGTGGGACATGCACTGGCTCCGTGAGACATTCCTGAGGACAAGACGTGGAGCTCTGTTAGAGCCCTGGAGTTGGAGGAGCCATGTGGAGACCCCTGTCAGCATTGAGATGCTTCCATAAGACTTTCCACCCACTGGTCTGTGATCTTCCTGCATTCAGCTAGTCATTACATGTGTTGTGTGAGTCTAAAGAAGAATTTATAGCTTGGTATCGGACATATGGGCTATTATTAGACTTATGGACTTGATCTGGGATGTTTACTCCATATTCAACTGCTCTTGTGTATACAGCTGTTTCTTATACACATATTATGAGTGTCTATGAATTTGTTTTTCTAGTCAACCCAGACTAATACAGCTTGCAAGAGCCAAAAGTGTAACAGGTGTGATGAGTAAAAAGATCTACACCAATATGTAGCAAAAAGCTTTGTGGCATAGTGGATTGTGTAGGATAGTGGATTGTGTAGGGGGCTGCTAACCACGTGGTCAGCAGTTAGAAACCACCAGCTGCTCTGTGGGGAAAAAATGAGGCATTCTAATAAAGCGCTTCAGTCTTGGAGTAGTTCTGTCCTTTAAGGGTTAGAATCGACTCGGCTATATTTTCCTTTGTTTTGTGGAATGTATAGCACTGAGTTTCAGAACCTCAAGAGTATATGAAGAGGAAATCTTAAAATCTCCCTCTCAAAAAAAAATTATTGCCATCAAGTAAATTTAATTGTAGCAGATACCTCTAAACTGCAATTCCATGTGAAGTTACATACAGGATCACAAACTTTACTTACCATGCAGCTTTTTTTCTTTCAAAGACTGCTAGAGAAAAGCGTACTCCACAAAGATTGAGAGTAAACCAAAAAAGACAACAGAAGCAGGCTGAATATCAGTAGCAGGACCAGAACATTCATTCAACCCAGACTGGAGCAGTAGAATCAGAGCAGGAGAGCACCCCAAGGTGAAAAACGGTTATGTTTTCACTGTATTTGTTAGCTACCATTGAGTGTGTCGCTTCCAACCCAGCGACCCATGCCCAACACAATGAAACACTGCCTAGTCCTGTGCCATCCTCACAACTGTTCCTATGCGTGAGCACATCGTTACAGCCAGTGTCCACCCGTCTCATTGAGCGCCTTCCTCTCTTAATTGCTCCTCTAATGTATTTGACCATGTGGAAAATAAATGGCTTAGTCTCACCAATTAAGAAAGTCACACTGAATAATAGTGTAAAAGATCTATTTAAAGACAAAGGTTCAAAATAAAGGGATGTTTGAGGGAATGAATTACCGGACCTGCAAGCTCAGAACCATAGTCTCGATGCCAAGGTCAGTTGACATAACATAGTTCACAAAGGTGGAGTTGCAGTGGGGGTCTTAAAATCTGACGAGCAGGTCGTAGCAACCGCACTCCGCTGACCCAACACCCGTCTCGGTGTCTGCAGCCTCCTCCACTTCCTTCCTGGGCGAGGAGAACCAGCCGCCAGAAATCCATCATGTCTATCCTCAAGATGCACGCCAGAGAGAGCTTCGACTCCTGTGGAAATCCCACCGTTGAGGTCGATCTTTACACCGCCAAAGGGCTCTTCAGAGCTGCTGTGCCCAGTGGTGCCTCCACTGGGATCTATGAGGCCCTGGAGCTCCGGGACAATGATAAGACCCGGTATCTGGGCAAAGGTGTCTCAAAGGCTGTTGAGCACATCAATAAAGCGATTGCGCCTGCCCTGGTTAGCAAGAAGGTGAACGTGACGGAACAGGAAAAGATCGACAAGCTGATGATTGAGATGGATGGAACTGAGAATAAATCAAAATTTGGTGCAAATGCCATTCTGGGCGTGTCCCTCGCTGTGTGCAAGGCCAGAGCTGTTGAGACGGGAGTCCCCCTGTACCGTCACATTGCTGACTTGGCTGGCAATTCCCAAGTTATCCTGCCAGTTCCTGCTTTCAATGTGATCAACGGCGGCTCCCACGCCGGCAACAAGCTGGCCTTGCAGGAGTTCATGATCCTCCCTATCGGGGCAGCCAACTTCAAGGAGGCCATGCGCATCGGGGCCGAGGGGTACCACAACCTGAAGAACGTCATCAAGAAGTACGGCAAGGATGCCACCCATGTCGGGGACGAAGGCGGATTTGCCCTCAACATCTTGGAGAACAAAGAAGCCCTGGAGCTGTTGAAGAATGCTATTGGGAAAGCTGGTGACACTGACAAGGTGGTGATTGGCATGGACGTAGCTGCCTCCGAGTTCTTCAAGTCTGGGAAATACGACCTAGACTTCAAGTCTCCTGATGACCCCAGCAGGTGCATCTCACCTGACCAACTGGCAGACCTGTACAAGTCCTTCATCACGGACTACCCAGTGGTGTCTATCGAAGACCCCTTCCACCAGGATGACTGGGACGCTTGGGCCAAATTCACTGCCAGTTCAGGGATCCAGGTGGTAGGGGACGATCTCACAGTGACCAACCCGAAGCAAATCGCTAAGACTGGGCGAGAAGTCGTGCAACTGCCTCCTGCTCAAAGTGAACCAGATCGGCTCTGTGACCCAATCTGCAGGCGTGCAAGCTGGC
The DNA here is from genome assembly GCF_000313985.2 of Echinops telfairi. Lineage (NCBI taxonomy): Eukaryota > Metazoa > Chordata > Mammalia > Afrosoricida > Tenrecidae > Echinops > Echinops telfairi. The sequence continues at coordinate 42,420,109 of NW_022103915.1, forward strand.
CCAGTCCAATGGGTGGGGTGTCATGGTGTCTCATTGTTCTGGGGAGACCGAGGACACTTTCATTGCTGACCTGGTGGTGGGACTCTGCACTGGACAGATCAAGACTGGTGTGCCGTGCCGATCTGAACACCTGGCCAAGTACAACCAGATCCTCAGAATTGAAGAGGAGCTGGCCAGCAAGGCCAAGTTCGCTGGCCAGAAGTTCAGAAATCCCCTCGCCAAATAAGCTGGGCAGGCAGACCTCTGGTAGTCCCTCCCCCAGCCTGTCGGTGTTCTCACCACTTCAGTAGAGCTGCCCCCGCAGCCAAGGCAGACCATCTGGATGCCTGTTGGAAACCCCAGCTTTGTGATCCTGTGACATCCCAACTCCTCGCCCTTCTCTCAAGCTTCCCACCAAGTGTCCCAGTGGCATCCCGAGGTGTCAACAGGCAGTGGTTTTGTTTGCAAAATAAACATCAGTGACCCCTAAAAAAAGAGAAAAATCTGATGAGCAGCCATCTAAGGTCTCTCCCCACGTGGAGGAATGAAAATTGATAGACATTGTAAGACACATAGACACAATCCAATAGACTAATGGGCCACCCAAGCATCAGTCTCCACAACCTTGAGACCAGAAGAATTAGATCACGCCTGGCTACCACTGCTTTCAAACGGATCACGTGGAAAGACTCTGGATAGAGTGGGAGAAAAATACAGAACGGAATAAGGGTTTCTGGTGCATCCAGTGGTGATGGTGGTTGGGATGGGGAAGGGTGTGTGTGTGAGTGTGTGTGTAAAAGAACTGATGTCAGGGATTGTGGCAGCAATTGTACAATACTGCTTGATGTGATTGAATTATGGAATGATATCTATTAACTCCCAATAAAATAGTTTTGAAAAAAAAAGACCAGGCTTATGTTTAGAAGATCGTTTTGGGACCCCCAAAACTATATCCCTTAAGTCTGGAACAGAACTTTCTTCTATGTTAGTATAGTCAACCATTTGTGATCATTCACCCAAAGAGAAAGTTAAGAGGGGTGAGGAAAGGAGGAGGAACGGAAGCAGGAGACTCAGGAGGAAGTGGAATAGTGATGGTCCACTGAGGGGATTGCAAGGGGTGAGATGAAACAAATGTGTGTGAAATGTTGAATGTGAAGCTGATGATTTGCTCTGTAAGCCTTCACCAAATTTACAATCAACAAAAAAATTTTTAAGTGAAAAAAGGATACCAACTTAGAATGGGATAGAATATTTACACATTATATATCTGATAAGGGAATTGTATCTGGGACATAAAAAACATGCCCCCCCCCCATCCCATTAAAGCATGGATAAATGGTTGGAATAGACATTTCTCCAGAGAAGATATACAAATGGCCATTAATTCGGAAATGGAGCTCACCTGTGTTAGTCCTCAAAGAAATGTAGATCAACAGCACAATGAGATACTGCTGGGTTCTCTAAAGAAGCACAACAGATGATCTCATATAATTGATATGTATATGAGGAGCCCTGGTGCTTTAGTGGTTATGAGTTGGGCTGCGATCTGTATGGTCAGCAGTTTGAAACCAGCAGTTCTGAGGGAGAAAGACTGGGCTTTCTGCTGCTATAAGGTTACAATTTCAGAACCCCACAGGGGGTTGCTAAGAGTCAGCATTGACTTGATGGCAATGCGTTTTGCTTTTGTTTTTTAATGTATATGTATATACACCCAGGTTTATATCAGTGAAATGGCTCACCCAGTTGTACAGGCAGGTAGGTTTCAAGTTCACAAGTCAGATGTCAAGCTGGAGGCTTCCGACTCATGTAGCAACAAGTTAGGCTGCAGAGGTGAATAAATCCAAGGTTAGCAGCGAAGATGGCAGGTGTGTTAATCTGGGTAGACTAGAGAAACAAATTCATAGACACACGTGTATAAGGAAGAGATTTATATACAAGAGCAATTGTACATTAAGAGAACATCCCAGTCCAGTCCAAGGCCATAAGTCTGATATTAGTCCATATGTCCAATACCAATCTATAAAGTCCTCTTCAGACTCAAGAAACACATGCAATGAAGCCAAATGTAGGACTATCACAAGTCAGTGGGTAGAAAGTCTTTGGGTCCAGTGGCGTTGTAAGCATCTCGGTGCTGGCAGGTAGAGTCTCTCTGTGGCTTCTCCGGCTTCAGAAGTCTGGTTGCATCCATGTGGCTTGTCTTCTGCAAATGTCTCCCAGGGAGTAGCAGAGAGAGAGGTGTCTTCTGCCTCCAAGGAGGAACTACCAGATTTCCCAGAATTCTCAGGAGAAGGCCATGCCCACAGAAGTCTCATTGGCTCTCTCCAGATTGACAGCCTAGACTCTACTCCTACTCTCTTAATCCTTAAATTGACACCAGA
>NW_022103915.1:42422565-42424257 GCF_000313985.2 Echinops telfairi
TGCCCACACAGAAGTCTCATTGGCTATCTCCAGATTGACAGCCTAGACTTCACCCCTACACTCTTAATCTTTAAATTGACACCAGATTAGGTGACTACCACAGCAGGGTTCTGATAAAGCCCAGGATTGGCAGGCAATATAACAGACTTAAGCCCCCCAAAACAAAGATTGGAGGGGAAGCATGATGCAAAATCCAGACCCAGTAAAAAGCAAGCAAGCTTTTCCATTGTGTCCACATATTAGAAGCAGGGAGCACCTGTGAGGAAACTGTCAACTGACTAATATTAGATCTCATTATGGGGTGTGTTACTACATCCCAACTGCCAAATTCCTGAGAATCCTGGCCCAATCAAGTTGACAAAAAACTATCACCGAAACCAGACACTGCCTTTGAGCCTATTCTGACTCATACCTACCTTACAGGACTGGGTGGAACTGCCCCTATAGGTTTCTGAGACTAACTCTTTACTGGAGTAAAAAGCTGTATCTTCTGCAGGGCAACTGGTGGTTTCAAACTGCTGGGCTTGAAGTTCACAGGCCAGTGTGTAACCTACCCCACCAGGGCTCTAAGGAGAAAGCATAACAAAACGGACCCTTGGGTTTCCTAGACTGGCTCATCTTTCTCCTGCTGAGCTACTCATGGAGCCACTGACCTGTGGTTGCAAGCCATCAGGTCTCCTTTTAACCCTCTCAGATGGCAAAAGTGGTAGAGACAATGTGGGGAATTTGAACTCTCAAACATTGATGGGAATGTCAATGTAGTACTCTGGAAAACAGGTAGTGTCTATAAATTACATATGAATGACCAGGACCTCACCCAGCTATTCCACTTTTAGGTATATACCCCAGGGAAATGAAAACATCCACACACAAAATGTGTGCATCAACATTATTGTTTAGCAACAGCATTAAAATATATAGCCAAATGATGGAATCAATTCAAATGTCTAATGAGTGGTGGATAACAAAAATCAAATACATCCATACAATTTAAGATCATTTTGCCATAAAAAGGTAATAAAAAGTACTGATACAAGAATAGCCTTGAGAAGAATGGGAATTCCAGAACACTTCATTGTGTTCATGCGGAACTTACACATTGATTAAGAGGCAATTGTGTGAACAGAACAAGAGAATACTTCATGGTTTAAAATCAGGAAAGGTCAGGGTTGTATCTTCTCATGATACTTATTCAATCTGTAGGCTGAGCAAATCATCAGAGAAGCTGGATTATATGATGAAGAATGTGGCTTCAGGGCTGGAGGAAGACTTCTTAACAATATGCGGATGACACAATCCTGCTTGCTGAAAATGAGGAGAACTCCAAGCACTTGCTGATTACAAGGATTGCAGCCTTCATTCTGGATTGCAACTCAATGCAAAGAAAACCAAAATCCTCAATATGGGCCAATATGATCAATGGAGAAAAAGCTGAAGTTGCAGGAACTTGCCTCATTCAAGACCTGTTCGGAACACAGCGAAATACAGAGTGGTAGAAACAGCGCAGACCAGTGGAAGTGTTGGTGGACCATGCCTGAAAACTTTCTGACTCTATTGGTGTATTATATATTGTTTTACATGGTTTTTCTTTCTTTTAAACATTTTATTAGGGGCTCATACAACTGTTATCGCAATCCATACACACATCAATTGTGTAAAGCGCATTTGTACATCATTCTCAAAACATTTTCT
>NW_022103915.1:42425948-42438488 GCF_000313985.2 Echinops telfairi
GCGGTTGTGTCGGGAAGGTGAGCATCATAGAATGCCAATTTAATAGAAGATGGTATTCTTGCATTCAGGGAGTACTTGAGTGGAGGCCCAATGTTCTTCTGCTACCTTAATACTAGACCTATAAATATAGGCACATAGATCTATTTCCCCATCTTCATATATAAATATATTTGCATATGTACATTTCTTTATCTAGACCTCTATGAATGCCCTTTGCCTCCCAATTCTCCCCTCTATTTCCCTTGACTTTTCTCCTGTCCCACTATCATGCTTAGTCCCCACCAGGGTTTCAGCAATTCCTCTTGGTTACATTACCCTTGATCATGCCCTACAGGCCTCCCACGCCCACCTCACCACCAATTTGGATCACTTGTTCCCTTGTCCCTGGGTTTGTTAACACCACTTCCTTCCCCCCACCTCCCCCTCTCCCATGTACCTCTGGAACTGTCGGTCCCGTTGTTTTCTCCTCCAGATTATTCATCCAGCCTATCTTATTTAGACAGACCTGTGGAGATAATACATTTGTTCTCCCTTTTGACCCTTTTTAAATTTCTTCTACTTTTTTATATTTTCTGTTTCTTTTTGATTGAGGGTTTTCTGTTTCATTTTGTTCTTGTTGGGATTTTTGGCTTGCTTGGTTCATATGCTTTTCTCTATATTAAATTCAGGAAAGATAAATTTCTAGACTGAGCAAGTATATTAATAGCTTCATATAAGGGGAATAGAGCATTAATAATAATGAGTAAAATAAAGAAGAAAATTCTTAAGGTTCATGAATGCACACAATTTTAATATTATTAAAGCATTAATTTTTAAAAGCATGAAATTGTCGATTATATGTCAATAAAACTTTTTTTTTTCAGTTGAAGTCGCCAAGGATTTCATCTGGCTTGGACCCAGTCAATGCTCCTGGAAGCAGCAGTCAAGAGACCAAACGATGCATTGCATTGGGTAACTGTTGCACGAGACCTGTTTGATATGTTGAAAAAGTAAGAATGTTACTTTGAGCACTAAGTTGAGCCTCACCCAAACCATGGTATTTTCACTGTCTCATGCATGTGAAAGTTGGGCATTGAGGAAAGAAAGACCAAAGAAGAATTCAAATTCAAGCATTTGAATTGTGGTGCTGGCAAAGAATATTGAAAGCACAAGGAAATGCCAATAGAACAAGCGAATCTGTCTTGGAAGAAGTAGAGCTAGAATGCTCCTTAGATGTGAGGTGGAGAGACCTCATCTTACCTGTGTTGGATGTTATCAGGAGAGATCAGTCCCTGGAGAAGGACATCATTCTTGGTAAAGTAGGGGGGGCGGGCAGTGAAGATGAGGAAGACTCGACGAGGTGAATTAACCTTTGTGCCGCAGCAGTGGGCTCACGCACAGGAATAATTGTGAGAATGCCCGGGACCAGGCGAAGTTTTGCTCTGTGGTGTAGAGGGCCGTTACTTGTTGGAACCAACCCAACACCTAAAAACACCATGTCGCAAAGAGGATGAATCTTGAAAATCTGCAATGTAAAAATAACTAGTTACAGAAGAATTCGCATGAGATGAGTTCATTTGTGTAAAATGTCCAGAACAGCTCGATCTCCAGGGAAACGTCGTGGTTGCCTAGGGCTTGGGGACTGGGAGCCGTGGAGGATGAGGAGTGACAGCCGGATAGTATGGCTGTTGTGAGAGGGGACAGTGAACATGTTCTGAAATTGATGGTGGTGATTTTTGCCCGGTCTTGTGAATATACTAAAAAGATCACATTGACCAACACATTTTGATATCTTGAATATCAGACTTGTTTCTGGGTCTATTTGCCTGCAGGTTTCAAAACCGGCGCCAGTTTTCGCCTCTCAGCTCCAGTTTCTGAGACACAGAACCTGTGTCAGCTACCACCTTTCGCTCTGCTTGCCCCTAAAAATCAAGGTATCTTCATGTAGTGTTAGCCAGCCTGAGATGGAGAAAATGTGCATTGGCTTTTTAAAAGTAGCTTGTGTTGTACTAAAGACTTAGGTCAAGTTGTACTTTGGATCATGCAAAGTAGATGAACTTGGATTTTTCCCCAAGCATCACTTTATCTTTATTAGGAACTGAAAGCAGGCAGTTCCAATTTGTTATCTTAAACAGGGGTCAGAAATTAGTATTCCTGTACAATAAATAAGAAACCCTGATAGCATAGTGGGTTATGTGTTTAACTGCTAACCACAAAGTCAGCTATTCAAGCCTATGGCTGCTCTGCTAGAGAAAAATGTGGTTTTCTGCTCCCATAACGATTTAAAGCCTTAGGAACTCACAGGAGAAGTTCCACTCTGTCCTATATTGTTGCTATGCATAGTAATCAACTGACTAGTAGTGAGTTTGGTGTAATAAATAGAGATTAAAATGTTCTGAAACCCAAAATGGGTCTGTCAGTTCAAACTTCTTACTTAAAATTAAAACATTCCAATCTTGTTATAAGATGGCACAACCTCTCCACTTCTGCATAGAAACTCTTAAAAGTTAGAATTTTTCTTGTAAAGAAGTTTTGGGTCAACCTCACTGCTGAAACATTTAACTTTAGTTATCCACTGACTTAATATATTAGAATGTGTTCTGAAATGTTTACTACTTAATTTGAAGAAGAAAAATTTAAGTCTTCAAAATATGTATGAAAACTGCTTTTAAGACTTACATTTTTCCCCTTTTATTGTTTGAACCATTTTATTGGGGTCGCATACAACTCTTATCACAATCCATCCATCCATCCATTGTGTCAAGCACTTTGTATTGTACATTTGTTGCCATCATCATTCTCAAAACATTTTCTTTCTACTTGAGCCCTTGGTATCAGCTCCTCATTTTCCCCCCTCTTTCCCTTTCCCACCCTCCCTCCCTCCCCCTTTCTCCCTCATGAACCCTTGATAGTTTATAAATTATTATTATTATTATTTCATGTCTTACACTGACCTGTGTCTCCCTTCACCCACTTTTCTGTTGTCCACCCCCCAGGGAGGGGGTTATATGTAGAACCCATTGTGATTGGTTCAAGACTTACATTTTTATCTCTCAAAATTGCCCTCACATCTTCCATACATATGCCTTTTCTATTTTCTTTTTTCTTTTCCACTCTTCGCAAGCAGTGCTCTGGCTTTGCAATGTCTAACTTGTGGTCTCTGGATAGATTGCACAGCCTCCCATAGTAAAAAGAAAAGAGCACTGCAGTCTATGATTTTAACTCACAGTGACTCCATAGGACAGAGAATAACTGTCCCCTTTGGATTTCCAAACCTTTACATCTTTTAAGGGCTGCGGAGTGGCTGGTAGGTTTGAACCACAACCTTATTATGCTTGGCAGCTCAATGCATAACCACCTAGCCACCATGTGCCTATACAGCTTCTTTGGAGAGTCCCTTAAGATCTAATGATTTTTCAAAAAATTTTAACCTGTTTAGTCTTATCCTGTAATTTGTATATCGCAATTCTCATCTTAAAAAAAGGATGATTAATGAATAAATTAGCATAACCTAAGAGCTGAAAATATAGTGTAACACTGTGTCTAAGCCACTGGAGATGATGTGGTCTAACCAATGCAGTTTTCTGAATTTGTGCTCCACATGCCCTCAGGGACAGGCCTACAAACCAAGACACCAAGAAAAAGAATTTTCTTGTTGGGCTGTGTAATCGAATTGTGCTAAAGGGATGTGTGTGTGTATTTTACCTTAGCCTGTTAACTCCCCTACCCCCCACCAAAAGGCACATGAGTATATCTTTTTTTAGGGTCAAGACCCAGTCAGCAGTCTGCGATCACAGTATTATGTCGTTGGTGTCATGGAGTCTGTTCTGACACATAGTGACCTTATGTGTAATAAAACACTGCCTAGTCCACCATCCACACCATTGTTATATTTAAGTCCATTGTTACAACCGCTGTGTCCATCCATCCATCTCATTGAATGTTTTCCTCGTTTTCACTGGCCCATTACCAAGTATGGTGCCCTTTCCAGAGACTTGTACCTCCTCATACATGTCTAAAATAAGTGAGACCAAGTCTTGGCATCCTTGATTGTAAGGAACATTCTGGCTGTACTTCCTCCAAGCCAGTTTTATTTGTTCTTCTGATAGTCCACAGTATTTTCAATATTCTCCAATATCGTAATTCAAATGCATCAATTCTTCTGTGACCTTCTTTATTCATTGCCCAACTTTTACTTGCATATGAGTCAAGTGTTGGGAATACTCAGTGTCACAATGTAGATTAGACGCACCTTCATCTTCCAGTGGCGTCTTGCTTGTCAATAATATAAGGAGGACTTGTGCGACAGATTTGCTCAATGCACTATGTTGATTTCGTGACTGCTGCTGCCACGAGCATTGATTATGCAGATGAGAAAAACTGAAATCCTTGACAACTGAAATTTGTCTCTACTGGTCCACTGTGAGGATTTTGATTTTCTTTACATTGAGCTGTGATCCATACTGAAGGCTGCAGTCTTACATTTTCATTAGCAAGTGCTGTAGATCCAGGCTCATGCTATAAGGAAAGAAAAAGAAATAGAATGTTTAAGGATTGGAAGAGATGGAGAAAAAAAGAAAACCATTCTTTTGCAGGATAACTACATAAATAATCCAACAGTCAACAAATTATTCTATTAATAGGTTTAACAAGTTTACCAGTATAAGAATTATGAAACTCCAAAGCATATCACTTCATAATAGCAACAAAAAAATTATAAAAGTATCAAAGAGTCAACCAAGAATATACATGATCTAATTGATAAAAAGTTGAAAACTCTATTAAACTTTATTAAAGATGTATGAATTAAACTTATTAAAGTGATGTAAGAATCATTCCATACACCTGTTAGTGATAGCTGTACAACATGATTGGTGTAATAATTAGTTTCACTGAATTGTACATATAAAAGAGTCAATTGGAAAATGGTCCGTTAAATCAAGTTTGCAACAAAGATGACAACATAATGGTGAACATTCTTTATTTAATCTGAGAATTCAATATAATTTCAATTAAAATCCTAATTATATCTTTATAACATTTTAATTATAATTTGTGTGAAAATTTACAGAGCAAATATGCTCATCAAATGTCTTAGACTGGGTTCACTAGAGAAACAAAACCAGTCACACTTATATATGTATATGTAGAGAGAAATCTATACAAAGAAAATGGTCTACCCCATTATAGAGGTAGCAACTCCAAATCCACGCACATTCTGAATCCATGAGTTGGATGTTAGGCTGGAGGCTTCCCCTGACTTGTGTAGTTGTGTGGCTGATGAACCCAAGATTGGCATGAAGACTACACAAATGTGTGGCTGCAGAGGTAAATAAATCTAAAGTCAGTTGTTCAGATGGCAGGCTATTGGTTACTCTCAAGACCAGCTGGCAATATGGCAGGCCATTGGCTCAAATCCAAAGAACCAGAGGTTGATGAGCCACATGCAGAATCTAGACCCAGCAAAAAGCAATCAAGCTTTCTTTCAGTTGATTGTATCAGGGCTGTGGCTTATGTAGGATGTTGGATCCCACTATAATCTTCTTACAACTAGTTGGCAGGTCATGAGGAATTAGTAGGTTTTAATTACCAAACCACTGAAAATCCTGGCCCAGCCACATTGATACAAAATACTTCACAAATAATCCAAGAAGCTGACCTATATAAAGAGCAACACAGTGAAAACAACAACACAGTGTCAGGATTGAAAGAAGACCAGTCTGCAATAAGCAGATGACACAACCTTGCTTGTGAAAGTGAAGAGGACGTGAAACCTTTACTGATGAAGGTCGGAGCCTAGTGTGGATTACACCTAAACAAAAAGCTCATTCCTGAACCAATAGCAACATCTTGAAAAACAAGTGTTTTTTTTTTAATGAAGTTGTCAAGGATTATATTTTACAAAACGCATGTGGCAATGTTCCCAAATCATTGAAGTGTTGTAACAAATTTATGGAACTGCTGCACCACATAAAACAAGTTTTAAGGTGGATTAAGCATTATAAAGATAGTCTGGAAGACTTCCATGGAAAATCAACAAATCAAGACACTGGCTGTCCAGAAACTCATGAAAGAATACCATAGATTTATCATCAGCAATAAGTAGTGAAGTTGGGATCTCACATGATTCTACATTGTCCATTTTAAGTGAACTTCTTGACCTCCACAAGCTTTCAACGTGATAGGTCTGAAAGCTTTGCACAAAGATTAGCTAGCTCAAAGAGCTAATCATTGCATTAGTCTTTTAAGCAAAACGGGAGCTAATGAAAACGATTTTATGGAATGAATTCTATCTGGGAATGACTTTGGATTTGCCAGTAAGATCTACATACCTAGGTCCACTCAAAACAGTGGCCCTCAAGGGTGTCTGTGGGACCAACCAGCTGAGAAGTTCATGATGACATTTTGTTTAGAAATTCCAAGAGGGTCATCTTGATTTTGTCAAAGGACACAGGGCAATTACAGGGGTGTATTATGAAAAATCTTTGAGAAAATAGAAAGAGGCATCAATGACAAAAAGTACAAGAACATTGGCCCAAGCAGTATTTTTTTTTATCAGGACAATACATGTGCCCCTTGTTAGAGGGCAACAGGGGCTGACCTATTAGCTTGTCTTTGGGGAAGCTTAACCATGCCACCCTAAAGCCCCAGTCTTACCCCTCAGACTTCCTTTATTCTCCAAACAAAGAATGTGTAAGGACATAATTTGAATCCCTCAAGGATGCCATTTTAACATGGTGTAAGTCAAAAGCACTGGCTTCTTCAAGGGGGGGGAGTTGTAGAGAGAAGGAAACACTGCCTTCAGAAGCATGTACACCTGGTAGAGAATCTGTCAAGAAATCTTAGCTTCAGAATTTGATATTTTTGTTTACTAAAGGTTTCTATGATTTTTGTAACAACACATTTTTTACTTCACTTCACAAGTTGGCTGAACCCTTACAAAAGTGGTTAACAGACTGTGTGTCAAGAATAGTTTGGATATTTCACTTTATATCCTCCAGCAAATTAAATACTAATACTGTGAGGAGGGGCCCAAAGGAGAAATAAAGGTAGATTTCAGCAGTTAAACTTAATAAACTAACCAGAACAAATAAGAAGTTAAATGTTTATCTGTAAAGGAAAAAATACAGTAAAATTTAACAATGTGATACCAAAAACAGGTCTCATTTGCTTATATTGTTTTGCCTTCCATAGAAAAAATGAGAATGATGTGCTTATAAGTAATCTTTCTTTACAGGTAAGGATTGATTAAACTAGTCAATCAATCCTCATTTTTCAAATCAAACAAAGTGCATTCAGCAAAGAGCATCAGCCCATTGTCCAATTCCTTACCATCTAAAGTACTCTTAAAATATCTTTGATCTCTGATTTCAAAATACGTTGCTTTATTTACTAATCTGTTGGCAAAAAGCAGAGTTATGCAGTTTAAATTCTGACCATTAACATAATCAAGAAGCTAATCTCTGAGATAGATATTGAATCAGTTTGTGGATCTGAAAAATGAACTTCAAATGAATTTCCTAAGAGGTCAGTGTGTATTTAGTAAATTGACTCAATATGATATTGTTGATCACAGTGGTAGATTATATAAATTTGCCAGAGGCCAAAAAATCATCTGACACATTGTTCAGATTCTCCTTTTTACTGCCTGGAGATGTCATTTTCTTTTTCCTATTTGGCTGAGATGAAGGCCAAGCCACACCTAGCTTCTAGAGCAGTGGTTCTCAACCTGTGGGTCGCAACCCCTTTGGGGGTCGAATGACCCTTTCACAGGAATCGCCCGATTCATAACAGTAGCAAAATAACAGTGAGGAAGTAGCAACGAAAATAATTTTATGGTTGGGGGTCACCACAACATGAGGAACTGTATTAAAGGGTCGCAGCATGAGGCAGGTTGAGAACCACTGTAGAGTAATTGTCTGGAATAAGGTCTTTGTGGAGAGAGGAGCCCTGGAGGCGCTGGACTGCTAACCAGTGTGTGGTTCAAATCCAGCTGCCTCCGAGAGTGGAAGAGAAGGCTGCTGTCAGCTACCATGGGGATTGACAGCCTTGGAAACCCTATCTATGAGTCAGATTTGACTTGGTTGCAGCGGGTTACAGTTTGTTTTGTTTATTTGTTTAAATGACGGCATTTGAGGTCTCTTATAAGAAGGAGGCGTGCTGATGGTGCCGTGGTTAAAGCTTCAGGCTGCTCCCTGAAAGCTGGTTGGCTCAAACTCACCAGTCTCTCCACCAGAGAAAGATCTAGTAGTCTACTTCTATAAAAATGACAGCTTTGGAAACACAATGGGGCAATTCTACTCTGTCCTATAGAATCCCTAGAGTGAAAAAAAAAAAAAAAAGAATCCCTAGAGTCAGAATAGACTAAACTACAATGTTGTTGTTGTTGTGCCATCGAATCCGTTTGGACCCATAGTGACTTTATGTCCAACAGAATGAAACACTGGCCGGTCCTGCATCCTCACAATTGTTTCTATGCTGGAGCCCATTGGTGCAGCCACTGTGTCCATCCATCTCCTTGAGGCCTTCCTCTTTCTCTTTTGTTTCTTTAAATCATTTTTCTGGGGGGCGGGGGGCTTCTTACAACTCTTATCACAATCCATCCATCCATTGTGTCAAGCACATTTGTACATATGCTACCATCATCATTCTCAAAACATTTTCTTTCTACTTGACCCCTTGGTATCAGAAACCTCTTCCCACCCTTTGGGGCCTTCTTCTTTCTCACAGCCCTTCCACTTTACCAAGCACGATGTCTTTCTCCAGGCACTGGTCTGCAATGGGTTACAAGAATTTGAACCTGCATGATATTCTCATATTGTATAAACTTTTAAAGATTATTGGCAATATGCTATGAGCGGGTCCATGTTAATGCTTTTAGAACAATGTCAACATAGTGTAAGCCTGGAGTGAATGTTAGGGGAGTGGACCAAAAGGAAAACAAGTGCTGTGAGATGATTCCCATTCATGACAGGCCCATGTGTGTCAAAGAAGCACTATTTACCAGCGGCTTCCTTCCTTCTTTCCTTTTTAGAGATTGTCATTTGGGTGAAAGTTTGCATAGTGGATTGAACTGTGTCCCCCAAAATATGTATCACCCGAGGGGGAAGGTAGAGAGAGGAGGGGAGGAAGAGGGACCTGATCACAATGATTGACACATAATCATTATTACCACCACCTTCCCCAGGGAGATGAACAACAGAAACCACGGGGGAAGGAAGACAGCGGTCAGTGTAAGATATGAAAATAATTTATAATTTATTGAGTGGGACACATCCTGGCCCATAAAGCCCCGAGGACAATATTCCTGCTCAAAGCAGCCAATGCACAGAGAGGACCATAGGGCTGTCCCCACCACAAAACACGACATCCCTCACTGAACCATAGCACCACAGAGGACAACACTGGAGACACACAGCAGGAATTGTGCCCCATGTGACCCCATTACACTGGGGCGAAACACGAAGGGCATGCAACAGAGCAGCAAGGGGAGCAAAACAATGAAGTCCCCGAGAATACCAAAAATAAACTTTGGGGACAGTGTGGCACCCCATCAGACTCGACTGGAAAACTCTCCTAAAGATTAAAAACAAAAACAACAACAAAAACAGACTTGGAACTATTTATAGGCTTTTCCCTTTTTTGTCATTGGTTTTCTTTTTGTTATTTTGTTTTGTTTAGTCTTCCTTTGTTGTCTTGTTTTTGCGCTTATTATTGTCTCTGCATGTGTATCTAGATAAGATAGGTGGGATAAACAATTTGGAGGTGAAAACAATGGGAGAGATGGTTGGGGGGGGAATTAGGGGGGGTTGGGAAACCGGAGAGAGGGATATGGAGAAAGGAAGTGGGGTGATCAACCAACCCAGGGACAAGGGAACAACAAATGAACTAAAATCGATGGAGTAAATGCCTGGTGGAACTTAATCAAGGGCAATGTAACCACGAGGAATTACTGAAACCCAAATGAAGGCCGAACATGATAGTGGGACAAGGGGAAAGGAAAAGGAAATAGAGGAAAGAACTAGGAGGCAAAGGGCACTTATAGAGGTCTAAATACAAGCATGTACATATGTAAATATATTTATATATAACAATAGGGAAATATATCAATGTATATATATTTATATGTTAAGTATTAAGGTAGCAGATGGACATTGGGCCTTGACTCAAGTACTCCATCAATGCAAGAACACTTTGTTCTAATAATCCGGCATTCTGTGATGCTCACCTTCCCCACACCATCACTGAAGACAAAATGGGTGCATCAGTAAATGTGGTGAAGAAAGCTGATGGTGCCCAGCTATGGAAAGATACAGCATCTGGGATCTTAAAGGCTTGAAGTTAGACAAGCGGCATCTAGTTGAGAAGCAACAGAATCCACGTGGAAGAAGCACACCAGCCTATGTGATCATGAGGTGTCGATGGGATTAGGTATCAGGCATCAAAGACCCAGAACAAAAAATCATATCAATGTGAATGAGGGAGAGTGTGGAGTGGAGACCCCAAGCCCATCTGTAGACAATTGGACATCCTCTTACAGAAGGGTCACAAGAAGGAGACGAGTCAGTGAGGATGCAGTATAGCACCGATGAAACACAACTTTCCTCTAGTTCTTTAATGCTTCCTCCCTCCCACTATCATAACTCCAATTCTACCTTACAAATCTGACTAGACCAGAGTATGTATTCTGCTACAGATATGAGCTCACAACAGAGGGAATCCAGGACAGATAAAACCCTCAGGACCAATAATGAGAATAGATACCAAGAGGATAAGGGGAAGGTGGGAGGAGAAAGGGGGAATAGATCACAATGATCTATATATAACCCCTTTCTAGGGGGATGGGCAACAGAAAAGTGGGTGAAGGGACACAGTGGTTGGTGTAAGATGTGGGGAGGGGAATTATAAATTTATAAATTATCAAGGGTTCATGAAGGAGGGTGGAGGAGGAGGAAAATGAGCGATATCAAGGGCTCAAACAAAATAGATGTTTTGAAAATAATGATGGCAACATATGTACAAATATGCTTGATACAATTGATATATGGATTATTATAAGAGCTGTAAGAGCCCCCAGTAAAAATCTTTTTTTAAAAAGTCATGGTGGGGAGGAGGGGAAGAAGGGGGAACTGATGGACACACAACCACACACACCCCTCCAAGGGAAAGAACAACAGAAACCATGGGGGAAGGGAGACAGTGGTCCGTGTGAGAGATGGAAATAAAAATAATTTATAATCTATCAATGGGTCATGACGGGGAGGGGGAAGGGAAAAAAGCTGATACCAAGGGCTCGATAGAAAGTAACTGTCTAGAAAAGAATGATGGCAACATATGTACAAATATACCTGATATAATTGATGTATAGATTGTAATAAGCATTGTAAGAGCCCTCAATAAAATGATTAAATATAAAATAAAAGAAAGATGAAAAAATGTTTTTAAAGAAAAATGAAATAATAATCTCAATATATTCCCTGTTTATCAGGATATTATCTATTAGTTCAATTGTGAGGATTTTTTTTCCCTTTACTTTGAGTTACAACCTATACTGAAGGTTATAGTGTTTTATCTTCATTGGTAAATGCTTCAAATCCTGTTCACCTCTAGCAAGAAAAGTTGTGTCATCTGAATATTACAGGTTGTTAATGAACCATTTTCCATTGGAAAGATTAGCATTCTCATAATATGAATTCTTCCAATCCAGATACATGATGATTTCTTGAATTTACTTCCTTCTTAATAAATATGTAAATGAAGTTAAAATTCATATAGTAACTACAGTTAAAGTCCCTTTGATATCCTCACCCTCAAAGTCATTCTGTTTAAATTCTAGAAATAAATTATATTTATATATATTTGATAACTTGATTTTTAAATATTTGGATGCTTAATATTCCCTGTATATGTAGGTTCTGTGTATTTTTGTTAAGCTTATATATGTTATTTTATCTATTACATTTGAAAATGGCATATTTTATGTCCTATTTTAGAGATAATTACTCTACTGGGATAAGCATTCTTGATTTGAGAATATGTATCTTATATCCTGCCCCATGACTTGTTTTTGATGATTAAATCTAATGTGAGATTTTAAAAATTAAAATATTCATATATATAATATGTTTACATATCAAACAGAGTTGATAGTAAATGTTCAAGAAATATATATTTATTGATTGACATAAATTATATATATATGTATGTGTATATATGAATATATTATATATATACGATATATATAACCTGGATTGTGTCATAATGGTCAGTGGTTTGGCACTTATATAATGATGTGATGTGGCAGTTATGTAATGATTCCCCATGATGTGATCTGATTTGATAAGCCAATAAAAGGATTAAGGGTGGGATACAAACCCTTAATCTGATCACAGCCCTGATCCCTTGTAAACAGAGTTTCCCTAGGGTGTGGCGTTCAATCCCTTTGATCTTAAAACAGATAAAAGAGAGAAAAGTAAGGAGAGAGTGGGACCTGCTACCACCAAGAAAGAGAAGCCAAGAGTAGTGTGTCCCTTTGGCCGGGGCTGGGTGGTGGGGGTGGTG
>NW_022103915.1:42438588-42446429 GCF_000313985.2 Echinops telfairi
TGTCTTTGCACTGAGAAAGTCCTGGCCCCAGGGGAAACATTCCTGATAAGACAAAGGGAGATCTCCAAGGAATGGTGGGCCTAAAGAAGCTGGAGGGAGATGAGGACCTTGTGCCAGAGGATAAATTTGTTCATTAAAGCCAACTATTTTTTATAGCACCACTAGATATTTGTTATAGCTCCACTAGATAACGAAGAAAGAGCAAGCTAGTTTTTGTTCAACAATTTATACACAACCTTAGTTAGGAGCAATCCCCACCTTAGACACTCTTCTTCCTTCTCTCTCTAGGGTCTCCCTTTCCACTAGTCCTTCTTCCCTGGCCCTTCCTGCCTTCTGGGTTTTATTATTGGACACACGCTGTCTTTTCGGCCCCCTGTGGTTGCTTGTTAAAAAGAACATGCTCCTCATGGATATTACTGTTCACTTTATAGGACTAACCAGTGATGAAAGGTGATCTGTATGAATGGATCCAGTTTCAGGTTTGACGAGTGTCTAACAGCCCTAGTCTTGGGAGTTCCACCAGTCTGGTCTTGCATTAAAATTTTGTTCTACATTTTTCTCCCACTCTGTCCAGGGCCTTCTATTTGGATTCTAATCAGAGCCATTAGTAGAGGTAAACAGGCACTATCTACATCAATAGAGGTAATCAGGCACTATCTAGATCTTCTGATCTCAGGCTAGTGGAGGCTGTGGTTCATGTGATTCATTAGTCCTGTGGATTTGTCTTTTCCTTGAGCCTTTGGTTTTCTTCACACTTTATTTGCACTGGACAGGAAAAGACCAGTAGGGCAGCTTAGATGACCTTCACAAGCTTTTAAGACCCCAGTCACTACTCCCCACAGGAGGATGGAAGACATGATGTTATGTCAGTTGACCTTGATATCTTCCAAGGCTCTAGTCATAGATCCCCCAGGCCAGTGACTCATTTCCATAAGGTGTTTGGTTATGGCAACACATTTTTCTTATAGCTTTGCCCCCTGTATTCTCTATTATGTGCATGGATATATGAGATGGCTTCAAAAAGTTCATATAAAAATGGAATTAGAAGATAGTGGAAATGGAATTTTTCCACAGACTTTTCCCCCCACAATGTTTTGAAGCTCCCTCGTGTGTGTGTGTGTGTGTGTGTGTGTGTGTGTAAAAGCCCTGGTGGTGTAGTTGTTACTTGTTGGGCTGTGTGTTAGACAGGGTTCTCTAGAGAGATAAAACCAAATTGCTGATAATTTAATATATTTATTTATAAAGATAATTAGATATATAACACAAGAAATGAACTGTTAAATTATATACAGATAGATCTATAATACAAGAAATGAACAGTTAAATTATAAAGCAGTACAAATAGCTCAGTGCAACTCACTCCCGTGAGAGAGAGTTTTGAGACACTAGCAGTCCTTTTAAGTCTAGTCTGTTGCCAGGTCTTCCTCTATATAGACAGAGAGCTAGGCTATCTCAGCACAGCAGCCAATCACAAGGCAGGTCACCAACTGTCAGCCAGGTCACCAACCGCCAGTCCCCAGCTCCAGAGCTGTCTTAAAGGGACCTCAACTTACAGCGACAGTTCACAGGCTAGGCGTCCCACAGGTAGTGGAGCCTGTAAATTGAGGCACAGAACAAGCAAGGCAGCCACACATTGGCCCCATGATCAAAGAGCGAGAGACAAGAAAGGCAAGTCTCACCGAGCCATTTATCTCTCCGCCCTTCAGTTAATCCCACTTGTGTTTATCAGCCGGCTGGCACAATAAACTATCTCAGGCTGCTCAGCAATTTGAAACCATCAGCTACTTCTCAGGAGAATGATGGGGCTTTCCACTCCCACAAAGAGTTGCAATCTTGGAAACTCACAGGGGGAGTTCTTCCCTATCTGTGTTAGGCAGGGTTTTCTAGAGAAATAAAGCCAGGACACTTATTATTAGATGGATGGATGGATAGATAGATAGATTTATACAGTATGAAGGAATATAACAGCTAATTAGTCCACACAGCAGTACAGAAGGCTCAGTTCAACTCACTTCCACGGAACAGTTAATATACTGGAATAGCTTCAACTCAGGAGGGCTACCTGATTCAAGGTCAAGGAACCAGATAGCTAAGTCTTCCCTCAGTCAATGCATGCAGTCTGCCCACAGGAAGCAAACAGCAGGTCAGGTTACTAAGTCAGCATCTCAGGAGCTTAGTGAAAGAGGACTGGATGGGATATGGAGCTTAAGCAAAGCAAGGTGACAGGATCCACCAGCCTCAAGCTCTAGCAATGTATACACTTGCAGCATGGCGAAGCAGGTCTCAAAGGAACCTCAAGCTCTAGCAACATGATCCACGGGTTGGCTTGTCCCCAAAGTGGTGTAGCTCACAAGTTGAGGCAGAGAACTAGCTAAAGCAGCCAAAGCTGATCCAATCACCGAAGAGCAAGAGAGAGGCGGGTGGGCCGTGCAGAGCCCTTTATGTCTTTGCCCTTCAATCAAATTGCAACCTGATTAATCCCACATATTCCTGTTGGCCAGGTTGGCACAATAAACCTATCTATCACACTGTCCTATAGTATCTTTATAAGTCAACATTGACTCAACATAAATATATATATATGTATATATATGTGTGTGTGTATATGTATATATGTAAACACGCACTCAGGAATAGTCCCATTTGCCTTTCACACTTGCTCAACTTGCATGTCTACATATGCATCCACTCAACAGACTGTTTGTTACTATTGTTATTCCATGATTGTGTGGGTGGTAGTGTTTACCGTTGCTGCCTTTAATTAATGTGTGCCTCCCCGTGTCTTCCTTTGCTTTGGTCCTACTGCATGACCTCCTCTATACCGTGTATTGTCTTTCCCTTCACTCAAGTCAGTATATGTTTACTTTGTATTGGTGATTTGCCCTCCCTTCCCCTGCTATCCCTGGTGTGATAGGTAAGTTTATTGTGCCAACCTGGCCAATAAAAACATGTGGATGATAAGGTCACAGTTTGGTTAGAAGGCAAAGAAATAAATGGCTCGGCAAGCCTTGTCTCTCTCTCTTGCTCTCTGGTGATTGGAGCAGTGCCGCGGCTCCTAGTTCTCTATCTCAACTGAGCTACACTACTGTGAGACTACCAACCTGTGGATCGTGTCCCTAGAGCTTGAGGTTCCTTTGAGACCTGCTTTGCCATGCTGATGGTGTAAACATCACTTGAGCTTTGGACTGTCAGATCCTGTCATTTGGCTTACCATTGGTGACCCACCCTGCTGTTTGCTGCCTGTGACTGGACTGCCTGCATTGTCCCATGGAAGACTCAGCTGTACTGCTGTGTGGACTAATTAGCTGTCATATTCCTTCATGCTGTATATCTATCTATCTAAAATCATAGTGTCCTGGTTTTGTTTCACTAGAGAACCCTGTCTAGCACACCTGGTAACCATTGAAGCTTGTTTCTCTCGACGAGTAAACCTTATCTTGACTTCTTTTTTATAACAGTGGTCTCATATAACATTTGTCCTTATGCAATTGACTTGATTCACTCAGCATAATGTCCTTTAGGTTCATCCATGTCATGAGATGTGCGAGGGACTCCTCCTTGTTCTTTAGCATTGCATAGTACTCCATTGTGTGAATGTGCCATCGTTTGCTTCTCCATCTGTTGACAGACACGTGTTTCCATCTTTTTGTTCTTTTGACTAGTGCCTATGTCTACATGTACCTAGTAGGCTCCATAGGGTTTTCAATGGCTACTTTTTCTGAAGCAGATTGCCAAACTTTCCTCCAAGGAGACTCTGAATGGACTCAAACCTCCGTCCAGCCTTTTGGTTAGCAGCTACACATGTTAATGGTTTGCATCACCAAGGAACTCTCAGTCAATGTTAACAACTGTTATCATGTTTCTTTGTTTTGGTAATACTCCTTCTGCCTAGT
Organism: Echinops telfairi; assembly: GCF_000313985.2. Classification (NCBI taxonomy): domain Eukaryota; kingdom Metazoa; phylum Chordata; class Mammalia; order Afrosoricida; family Tenrecidae; genus Echinops; species Echinops telfairi. Next base: position 42,442,482 of record NW_022103915.1, read on the forward strand.
AGTTTGCTTGCAAACTCCAATTTAGTCTTCTATAACTAGACCAGTCATTTCCTCCTCTGAAAAGCTTTCCTGAACCCCACCTGGGAAATGAAAAATATCTTTGCTTAATAGTAATTCCCAATCATGTGCATACATTTATAGCAAATTACACATTTCTGTTTATAGGTGTGTCTTCCTACTAAACAACCCTTTCTCACTTAACAACAAACAAAGGCATTCTCTTTCAATAAACATAAAACTCTCATGATTTATGAAAATTGTGAAACTGCACCAAACCTACTATAATAGTCAGTCTGCTAATTCTGCAAGTCACACCCCACACCCACTCAAAGACTGATGCATTCTTGCTATGGGAGGCACGTCCTCCCCCACCACCACCACCACCCCCCACCCGCCATCTCCTGCCCCACTCAGTTAATCATTTTAAGATAAATATCTACTGAAATGGCTAGGTTATGCCAGAGAAACAGCTGTGATCTCTGCCCTCAAAGAGCCTGCAGTGGGCTAAGTGCAGTGAACTCTCAAATAATAATAAAAGGGTGTATAGAGTGCAAAAGCAGGACAGTGTAGAAATGATTCATTCTGTTCTCAGGTACAGGTTGAGAGAAGATAATGCCTGGACTGAGTTTTGAAAGAAAAATAGTTCACTTGATAAACTGGGGAAGGGAGAGAGAAGGACAAGAGCTAATAAAACAGGCAGAAGGAACAACATGTGCAAAAGCACAGAGGCATAAAGTACGTGTTTAATTTTAGTCCCGAGCATTGGACTCAGGTTTCTCCGCAGTTCTGCAAACGCATTCACAAAACATTTATTAGGGTGAGTTACCTCTGCAGATGGCTCATCTTCTCTCTTATGTCCTGATTTTTCGCTGTTTTAATTCTGAGGATAACGTTACCCTTTGCCTATTCCCTAGACTCACACGGCTAGATAATGAGTGAAATCATTCATATCACTACGCCTGGAGACATGTTCTTAGTGCTGGTTCAAGACCCTTCTGTTGACTCATCCTGAAGCTGTGTGCATTCAAGAGCGCCTCCTCCAAAGGTTCTGGGACCTTCAGAGCATCCTGAACAGTGCCTTGGAAAACGTCCTGGTTACTTTTAGTTCCTCTTTTTTCTAGTTACAGCAAGTGCATCAGTCTTCTGCCTTCTGTCTTTAGTCCCTAGCCTAGGGGCAAGGATGCGTTCATTTAATCCTAGTTCTCACTTTGGTTCCAATAGCCTTGCTGCTTAAACAAGACCGTGTCTCAAAGCACTGTCTGTGCTTCCAGTTCCCTTCTCTGGGGTAGCACAGAGACCTCATTCACCAGGGGCTTTCCAAGTCATGGAGGTTGGCCTAGAAGTGAGTGGGATCCTAATATGAGATTTAACCAAATCTCTCTCCCCAGAGATACTAGTAACTAAGACTTCCACAGAGCCCCCGACTGCATGTGATTTTTTGGGTCTCCTGGCTTGATATAGCTGTGACACTGTCTGCCTGGCAACTCCTTTTACAATTGGATTCTGTTTTCTACAGGCCTCGGAAGCTATTCCAGAGCTAGATGCCATCTGTAAGTGCCTGTCCCTGTTGGTTTCTCTCCACTTCCATAATATGTTACTCACACATCTCTGGTCTGCACACATGATCGGCTCTAGTTGTTTTTCCATCCATTGTGACTGTCCTACCCAGTGTATGTATTTAACCATCGACTTTTACCATCATTAGTACAAGCAGTCCCCAGGTTATGACTGGTCAACCAATATTCAATCCAAAGTTACAAACCAACCTCTGTGAAGCTTGTTATATTAAAATTTCGAGGTACTTAGAATGGTTCATAACAAATGGGTACAACTTTGTACTGTACATTTCAACATTATTGTTGTATTATTATATTAAAGTTGTTCTTAGTATATCTGAAAGTGTTCCTTTAAATTTTTTTTAGTGCCTAGAAAGGTACACTATATCCTGTATACAAAGACAAGCATTTGACTCATGTTAGATCTAGGAGACCTAGTGGCATAGTTGGTTATAGGTTGGGCTGCTAACTGAAAGGTCAGCAGTTCAAACCTACCCACCACTCCTCCTGAAAAAGACGAGGCTTTCTGCACCCGTAAAAGCTTATAGCTTCAGAAATCCAAGAAGTTCTACTCTTCCCTACTGGGTCGCTGTGAATCAGAATTGACTTGATGGCTGCAGTTTGGGCCTTGGGCCTGACATTAGATATGCACCATACAACAGTTCTACATACATGCAAAGTTGACTTAAAGATACCTTCAGGAGTGGAACTCATTCCTACTCTGGGGGTTGCCAATATTGGCTAAAGTAAAATAATTGAATTCATAAGAACTGAGTGTCCCGTCTTTTGAATGCTTATTGTCTTCAAAGGCACCTGCTTGGTTGGGCAAGAAGTCTTTGACTGATAAGGCCCTAGTGGAGTGCTGGTCTTTGGCACCAGTCTGGCCATGCAAATATCCTTACTAGATGTTCAGCTCCTCTGTAATCAGGATTATTAGTTCTCTGCAGAAATGTGGCTATGCTTCTCTTTACTCCTGTCTCGGTATAATACAACCAGCCACAGGCTTTGGCCTCTAGGCTTGATCCCCTCCTGGCCTTGCTACTTGAGGCAGTGTTAGAGACAGTCTTCATAAACAACTTTGTGAGATAGGACCATTAGTAATCCCATTTTACAGAAGAGGAAAAGGAGGTTTACAGAGGCAAAGTTACTTATTACTTCCTGAATGGAGCAAGAAGCAGTGTATGAATAGAAGTAATTGATACAGCTGTGACCTGGGCTCACCCTCAGGGTAATGTATTAGAGGTAGTAGTGTGGAATGACTAAGGATGTAGGCTCAGATGCAAGATTACCTAGGCTTATTTCTTGGTTGTATTACTTTTGTCTGTAATTTGGGTGACATGTTACATAACCTCTCTTGATTTACTCATCAGAAAAAAAAAGAAAAGATTAATAGCCCCAATTCCTTAAGCTGTTATAAATAAGGATTAAATGAATTAATATAGTAAATTAATTAGTAAGTTTGTGCTTGATACATAAAAAGTATTCAATATGTGTTAGTTGCTATCATGATCATAGTCACTAAGTTTGCCAGGCAGTATAAAGCAGATAAAATATGTTCCAGTGGTATTAGACAATATTTATACAATTCTGTACTTCCATAAGCCCCCCAAAAGCAACGCCACTGCCACTGAATCATTTCTGACTCATAGTGATCCCATATAGGGTTTCCAAAGCTATCAATATTTATGGGCGCAGACAGCTTAATTTCCCCTTGAAGAATGACTGGTAGGTTTTAACCATCAACTTTACCATTAACAGTCCAATGCTCACAGTTTTCTTACTCATTACCCCATGTGATTCCATCACTATACTACAATATAATCCACTATATATTGGACATGGCATGGTTGGGTGCCATCCAGCCATGCCGTCTCCATTATACAGATTCGCTCACTCAGCACTGGGTATTGAGGCCTTTGGTGTGCCAGGCATTGCTATGTTCTGGGAATTCAAGGAAAGAAACTCAGCGTTTCCTACCCTTATGTTAATAGGGGATGTCTCTTCGTATTGTTTGTAAGGGACCTTTTACTTGTTACACTTTGTTTGAATTTGTATGCTAAATGTGTATTCGTTTTTTTGGTTAAAAAAAAGTTTATTAGAGACAGGCACGCAAATTGCCAATTATAATTATTATGGTAAAAGTATTGACAAAAGTCAGTGGACAGGAATCCTGGGGGAAAGTCACGGAAGTGGCATTTAAGTGCAGACAGTAATGTGGAGTAGCAATTTGCCAATTGATGAAGGGAGAAGGCTGTTGAGGCAGAAGAAGTATAAGCATGTGCAACAGCTTGAGGGACCAATGTGTCCCTCCCTGTTGCTGGACATGAAGTGAGAGGGGCATGATGTAAGTTAAGGGCGGTTGGGGAAGCAGGATTCAGAGACTATGGACATA
>NW_022103915.1:42447681-42453327 GCF_000313985.2 Echinops telfairi
GAAGGAAGAAGTCTAAACATATTTGCATGGTTATATATGAGCATGGTTGCTATTTTCACTGCAATTAGAGGGAAAGCAATATGCTGCCACTTAACAGATTGCGAAAGGAGTCCTAGTGGTATAATAGTCATGCACTCGCCTGACCAGTGAAGATCTCCACGGGATCTGCTCCCATCGCAACCACAGCCCTGAAGCTGCATCGGGGCTCTGCTTTGTCGCATGGGATCACTGTGATTCTGACTTGACTGCTTGACACCCAACAGCAATGACAACACTATATTGCAATAGAGTCAGTGATAATGGGTTTTTTGTTTGTTTGTTTGTTTAAAAATGAACACAATACGGAAGCAGCTGTGGGTATGGGAGAAAGAGCAGTGGGCTGGGGTCAGTTAAAAGGCCAAGTTGCAAGTCTGACGCTGTCAGTTCTGAACTGTGTGCCTTTGGGCTCCCATTAACCTCGATGTCCTCACTAGTAAGGGGAGAGCAGGTCACCTACGTCAAGAGTCGTGTCAAGGGATAAATGGCACGATATATGTGTGACTTGGCAGACCTAAAGCACTAGTCACAGGGGAAATATGAGGCTGTCAGGTGCTGTAGAACTGTAGTCTTGGAGACCCTAAGTATAGTTCTCCTCTGTCCTATGTTCCACTATGAATTGGAATCAATTACATAGTAGTGGTTATTGTTAAAGTACTACTCAAATGTAAGTTTTTAAAATAATGATGCTTTGGAATTTCTCTGTCACCTGGCTCCACAATCCGTGTATCTGGGCATTTTGAGGGGTGGGGACACGAGCACCAGCGTCTCTTTTCCGTCTGTCCATTACTACAAATGTTAAAAGCAGCATGCTTACTTTGGCTGCTGCTGCTCTTACCAGCACCTGTTCTTACTGAATTCTCTCTAGACAAATTCCATGTCTCGCTTTTGTTATTTAATCAAACTCTATCAGAGAATTAGAGCGTTAAACACAGACGTCTGAAAACGCTGAATAGCATGCAAGACAGTGAGATCAATGCTGATGCTCTTGTTGTGACAGTGTAGGGTTTTCGGAGGTTTACATTTTTAAAAAAGGTTTTATTGTGAAATGAGTGAAGGTTTACAGAGCAGATCATCAGTTTTACATTCACTGATTCCTATGCTTTGGGGTCATCGCGTTGATTTCAATCCCTTCACTGTAACATCCCTTACCTCACCTCTTCCCTCCCTTTCCTGTTCATTCTTCCTTCTTTTCTAACCTTTGACCTTGGGTGAATGCCGTCCTTTTGATCTCAAATGGTTGATTATTCTGAGGCGTGTACACCTCCCTAGGGTTATTGTTTTCCATATAGACCTGTCTATTGCTTGATAAAAACTGAGCCACAGGTGTGAATTCATTTCCAGACCTGAAGGGTACCTAGGGACCATAGTCATGGATTGTCCTCAAACCTCCATCCAACCAGTAAGCCTGGTCTTTCTTTTTTTTATGATTTTCCATTTTTCTCCACTCTCTCCAGGACTCTCTGCAGTCATCCCTTCCCGAGCAGTAAGTAGTGGTAGCTGGACACTGTCTCGTCCTGGTCTCAGGGTAGTGATGAAGTATGGTCACTGGTCCGTTATTCCGCTGGACTAATGGTTCCCATGTCTTTTGGTTTTCATCACTCTTCTTTCCTCTGGACTTAGAGACCACCAGTTACCCCCCGAAGACCCTCCTCACCGCTCAAAAGTGGGACGGACACCATTGTCTTTGTGAACGATGCTATTGGCTGTAACCGGGACAGGACCAGATCGCCCAGTCTTTCTCCCATGGTGCTGCTGGGGTGCTTCCAAACTGCTGACCTTTTGGTTAGCAGTTGGGTGCTTGGTCGTCGTGCTGCCAGAACACCTGACCAGACCAGGACCCTTAAAGTAAATAGGGTCCCTGCAGCCCTGGAACAAATGAAAGGACCTGAGTGAATGAAGCAAGCAAGGTAGGCCTTTCTGGTGGAAGGGAATTTCATGAACAAAAGTTTGGAGTAAAAAAAAAAAATGTCTAAGGCAGGCTTAAAGGACAAGGAGGACACTGCCTGGCTTGAAGTGATGAGGCTGGAAGGTGACTAGGTGAGCCAGATGGTGGGACTGCAGTAACAAGCTGAGGGCACTGGATTTTAGGCATTGAAGGTTTCGTTTCTGGGTTCTCTAGAGAAGCAAGGCCAATGAAGCATAAACGAAGCTCTCCAGTGCATACATACCAAGGGTTTATTGCGAAGAAGACACGTCCCTGCGATCCGTGGATGGATGCAGATAAGTTCCTTCAGTATCACATGTGTCTTCACCTTAAAACATCGAAGAAAAACTGTTGCTTCCTCGGGCATATGCTGGGCCAGTAAAATGTAAGCTCAGAAGTTTATCACAACTGCTGTTTTGAGATTCCAAAAAGATAACCGTGATAGGTTTTCTGGGAAGGACACAGGAAAATCATGGGGATTATTTTAGGAAGAAGTATGAAGAACACTGAAAACTGCATCATGAGACAAAGGTCAGGAAAGTTTCGCGGAGGGATTGTTTTGCCACATGGCACCCACCCATCCTTTGAGTGTAACACGAGCTGTCCTATAATGATTGCATTGGGAACCTCAACCCATTCCACTCGACAGCCCAGATCGTGCCTCTTCAGATTTCTCATTGTTCCCCAAACTCAAAGAACTTTTAAAGGGAACATGATTTGTGTTCCTTAAGGCTGCCAAAACTGCACGGTACAGATGGAACACACAATATTCCTCTCGTTCTTTAATGCTTCCTCCCTGCCGCTGTCATGACCCCAGTTCTGCTTTACAAACCAGGCTAGACTGGAGCATGTACTCTGGTACACATATGAGCTCTCGACACATGGAATCCAGGACACATAAACCTCTCAGGAAAATCAGTGGGAGTGGCGATACCATGAGGGTAGGGGGAAGGCGATTGGAGAACGAACTACAATGATGTATAAGTTTCCCCTACTCCCCAGGGAAGACAAACAACAGTAACACGGACAAAAGGAGACTCCCCAGGGAAGACAAACAACAGTAACACGGACAAAAGGAGACAAAAAGGGGGCGGTGTAAAATGTGGAAATAATAATAATAATTTATAATTTATCAGGGGTCCATGAGGGCAGGAGGGTGGTTAAAAAAAAAGAGCTGATACCAAGGGCTTAAACAGAAAGAAAATATTTTGAAATTGATGATGGAAACATATGTATAAATGTGCTTGATACAATTGATGTATGCATTGTTCTAGAGCTGTAAGAGCCCCCAATAAAATGATTTATAAATAATAAAAAAGGATGCCCAAATTGCCATTTTGATGTGCTGTAAATTAAGAATTAGACAGAAGGAAATACCACTTTCAAAAGTAAATATACCTAGATGAAAGATATGCCAAGAAATAATAGCTTCACATTTTTATATTTTTGTTTAATAAAAAAACTTTTGTACTTTATAGAAATAGTGGTTTTAACTTACCTTTGTGTGTATACTTCAAAAAAATTAATAGAACAACAACAACAACAAGTTCATGGAAATGTTCCATTATTATTATTATTTAAAGAATACTCTTGAATAAGTGTTTAATAGGACAAAGAAAATATATAGACAAAAATTAATCATCTAAAATGAGGGAGACCCAATTCTACCTTACAAATCCAGCTAGACCAGAGGATGTACACTGGTGCAGATAAAAGCTGGAAACACAGCGAATCCAGGACAGATAAACCTCTCAGGAACAGCGATGGGAGTGGTGATATCAGGAGGGTAAGGGGAAAGTGGGGGAGAAAGGGGGAACTGATCACAATGATCTACATATAATCCCCTTCCTGGGGGACAGACAACAGAAAAGTGGGTGAAGGGAGACATCGGACAGTGTAAGACTTGAAAAAATAATAATTTATAAATTATCAAGGGTTCCTGAGGGAGCGAGGGAGGGGGGAAAAATTAGGAGCTAATACGAAGGGCTCAAAGCAGAAAGCAAATATTTTTAGAATGATGATGGCAACAAATGTACAATCGTGCTTGACACAATGGATGATGGCAACAAATGTACAATCGTGCTTGACACAATGGATGGATGGATGGTGATAAGAGTTGTACGAGCCCCCAATAAAATGATTTAAAAATAAATAAAATAAAATAAGAGAAAAAAAAGAAACACATACAATGAGGAAGACCATCACCGTGAGGCCCTAATGATGGGCAAAGCATTCACAGCCATGTGGCTGTGTTATAAAGCATGGAAAACAAACACAATTCATCACCACCATTGACATAAATTTGGAAAAGGACGTCAATAATGGTTGTACAACACAAAGTGTATCCTAAATGATACTGAATTATACAAGTAGAAGTTTTGGAATTGGAGAATGTTTTGTTGTGTATATTTAGAAATTAGGTATATAAGGAAATAATAATAATTACATGAATAACAATGAGTACAAAGAAGGACATGTTCTAGAATTGACTATCATGACAATTGTACAACTCTTCCTGATATGATTGAATTATTGAATTGTATGATGTGAATTAAGTGTTAATAAAATTATTGGGAAAGAAAGAAAGCCCAAAGGGGTTAACAACTCAGCATATCTCAAACTGAAAGAAATATAAAAAATATATAAGCCTCTAGTTGCATTAGTGAAAGACTCTATGGGCAAAATATTGATTAAAAAGTATGTATTCCTTCCATCATCTTCTGATGTTTCCTGAATTATTCAGTGTGTTGTGAATGGGCACAAATGTGGATCCAGTCAGTTCGCTAGGTAGCTGTTTTCCAAATTTCTTGGCATAGATGAATCAGTACTTCCAGGACTGTGCAGTTTGTTGAAACATTTCAGTTGGTATTCCATCAATTCCTGGAGCCCTGATTTTCACTAATACCTTCAGTCCTTGATCATATGCTACCTCCTAAAATGATTGAATAATGTGCCCATTCCAAACAAAGGTATAAGAAACGTGGAAATTATCAAACAATGTCATTACTATTACATTCAAGTAACCTTTGCTGAAGATCATTTAAAAAAGAGCTTCAGTATTACATTGGCAGAGATTGATGACAGGGAGCGTCTAAAAATTCAATTGGATCCAGAAGAGGATATCGAATGAGAGATATCATTGCCAACATCAAGTGGAATTTAGCTGAAAGTAGGGAATACTAGAAAGGTGCTTACTTATATTTTATTGACAATGCAAAGGCTCATAACAAACTAGAAATTTGACTGTGAGGATCATAACATACTAAAAATAACATTACAAAGAATGGGAATTCCAGAACACTTAATTGTGCTCATGCAAAACCTGTACATAGACCAAGAGATAGACATTTGAATGGAGCAAAGGAATGCTGCATGGTTTAAGATTAGGAAAGGTATAGGTCTGGTTGTATTATTGCACCATATTTATTCAGTATGTACACCAAATAATCTGAGAAACTGGACTGTATAAGGAAGAACACTGTATCAGGATTGGAGGAAGGCTTATTAATAACCTATATACAGATAACACAATCTTGCTTGCTAAAAACAAGGAGGATTTGAAGCACTTGCTGATAAAGATCAAACAATGAAGCGTTCAATGTGGATTGCAACTAAATGTAAAGAAAACAAAAATCGGCTCACAACTGGACCAATACATAACATAATGATAAATGAAGAAAAGA
>NW_022103915.1:42464009-42466185 GCF_000313985.2 Echinops telfairi
CTCTTTTTTTAAAAAAAATATTTTATTAGGGGCTCATACAAACAACTCATCACAATCCATACACACATCAATTGTGTAAAGCGCCTTTATACATTCATTGCCCTCATCATTCTCAAAACATTTTCTCTTCACTTAAACTCCCGACATTAGGTCGTCGTCGGACAGGGCAAGATATGACAAAATAACAATTTATAAACTATCAAGGGCTCATAGGGAGGGGGGAGTGGGGAGGGAGGGGAAAAACGGGGGAAATTTTACTGATTAAGGAAAAGGTTGATTTGGATTTGCACTGCAACTGAAACTCTCCCAGAAAAATTCTCACCCAAGATAGAAAAGCAAGAGTGGGTGTGGGGTTCTTAGTGTATTTGGAAAGAAAATTAAGTATCAAGGGATAAGGGCTGGAAAGGCTTTACATTTTTTATATATTCTACCTAGCATCATATACAAACCAGATTGTTTAAATGGTTTCCAGGGAGTTCTCGCCCTCTTTTCATTCTACTCCCATTACAACAAGTTAGTAATGGTTTATCCTATGTTCCTAGATTTGGCCCAGGTTTTTTAATATCTTAACAACAATTTTCTCTCTGATCAATTGAGAACCCTAGATTTCACAATTAAATATAGGTAGCATTTTCTAAAATATGGACTTGGCATTTTAAAATTCACAGTAAAAATAACCAATTTTAAAAGCAGTAGCCAGTTTGCTAAAGAAGAAGGCCGATTTTCTGTTTTTTTCTTTTCTTTTTAAAATCATTTTATTGGGGGTTCATACAACTTTTATCACAATCCATACATCCATCTATTGTGTCAAGCACATTTGCACATTTGTTGCCATCATTCTCAAAATATGCTTTCTACTTGAGCCCTTGGTATCAGCTCCTTATTTCCCCCCTCCCTTCGTACCCCATTACTCACAAACCCTTGATAATTAAAAAATTATTTTGTCATGTCTTACACTGTCTGACATCTCCCTTCACCCACTTTTCTGTTGTCTGTCCCCAGCAAGGGGGTTATCTGTAGATCCTGTGATCGCTTCCCCTTCCTATCCCACCAAGAAGACTGATTTTCATGTTTGGTAGGTCACTGTGCTGCTCTTTCCTAGCTGTGTTCTAGGAGAACGTCAACAACTTTGAAAATATAAATCCTTAGGAATGTTTGCTTTGAGTCTGTACTTTAAAAAAAAAAAGACTTCTTTCTGACTTATATTCAGGAAGAAGTTTTGACAAGGTCACTTTAAGTTATTTCAATTCATTCCTTTTTAACAAAAATAATTTTATTGGGGCTCTTACAGCTCTTATCACAATCCATCCATCCATCCATTGTGCCAAGCACATTTGTTGCCATCATCATTTTCAAAACATTTTCTTTGTACTTGAACCCTTGGTATCAGCTCCTCATTTTCCTCCCTCCCTTCCCCCTCCCTCCTTCATGAACCCTTTATAATTTATAAATTATTGTTTTTTTCATGCCTTTACCCGCTTTTCTGTTGTTCAACCCCCTGGGTAGGGGGATTATATGTCAAGCATTGTGATCAGTTCCCCCTTTTCCCCACACCTTCTCCCTACCCTCCTGGTATCATTACTCTCATTATTAGTCCGGAGGGGGTTTATCTGTCCTGGATTCCCTGTGTTGTGTGCTCTTATCTGTACCGTGTACATGCTCTGGTCTGACAGGATTTGTAAGGTGGGAATGGGGTCATGATAGTGGAGGAGGAAGCATTAAAGGACTAGAGGAAAGTTGTATGTTTCATCGGTGCTATACTGCACCCTGATTGGCTCATCTTTTCCTTGTGACCCTTCTGTGAGAGAATGTCCAATTGTCTACAGATGGGCTTTGGGTCTCAACTCCACCCTCCCCCTCATTCACATTGGTATGATTCTTTGTTTTGGGTCTTTGATGCCTGATACCTGAGCCTATTGATACCTTATGATCACACAAGTTGATGTGCTTGATCAATGTGGACTTTGTTGTTTCTCAGCTAGATGGCTGCTTGTTTATCTTCAAGTTTTTAAGACCCCATATACGATATCTTTTGATAGCTGGGCACCATCAGTTTTCTTTTTTTTTTTTTCCTTTTCCATTTTTTTTTTAACATTTTATTAGGGGCTCATACAACTGTTATCCCAATCCATACACACATCAATTGTGTAAAGCGCATTTGTACATCGTTTCTCAA
>NW_022103915.1:42467861-42469415 GCF_000313985.2 Echinops telfairi
AAAGAAAGAAAATGGCCCAAACCATTTAGAAGTGGCTAAGTCTAGTCTGATTTAAAGTCCATGAGTCTGATGGTAAGCTGGAGGCTTCTCTTGACTCCAGTAGCTTCAAGGGCTGATGAACTCAGGAGTGGCAGGGCCACCACAGACTGCAGAGGTCTAGGAACCCCAGGCCAGCAGGTCAGAGGGCTGGCTGCTGATGGCTTCTGAGATTAGCAGGCAATATGGCAGGCCATTGAGGCAAGTTCAGAGAACTGGAGATTGACAAGCTGGATGCAGGATCCACATGGAGAAAAAAGGAAGCAAACTTTCCTCAGTGTCTATTTATAGAGATTCTTTCTATATTATAGAAATTAGGCCACACCCCTGAGGAAACCGTTCAATCCGTCAGAACTGTGACCTGAGCCAGGGGCTTGCCCTCCACCCTAATCAGTCCACAACTGTTTGGCTGCTGACAGTAGGTTTGGCTGCTGACAGTAGGTTTGACTGCTGACAGTAAGTTTGGCTGCTGACAGTAGGTTTGGCTGCTGACAGTAGGTTTGGCTGCTGACAGTAGGGTTGACTGCTGACAGTAGGTCCCATGATGGGATCGATTGCATTGTGTTAGGTCACAGCATGGGGGATGACTAGGCTCCCACTTCCAAACTCCTGGGAATCCTGGCCCAGCCACTTGACACAAAACCTAACTATCGCAGCATTATTACTCGAGATTTTGTTGGGTGTAAATTATAGAACTCCAACTCCAAAATAGCTAAATCAAAAGAAAGATTGTATTTGGCTTCTATGACAAGCTAGTTTCAGGCATGGCTGAGTTCAGCAGTTTTGATTTTGCTCTGGGAACTGGGCATGAGTCCAAGTTTCGCCCACAGGACTGGCTTCTTTCAAGATGGCAAAAGGAGACGGCATATGCAGGTGCAGCTGTAGCATTACCAAGAATGGAGGTATTCAGAGGGTATCTTGGGGAAGATCCAGTTGATCCCTCTCAGGTCATGTACCTACCCTTCTAGAAGGAGGGGAAAGGAAGCGCCAGAGTTGTCTGACCTGCCAAAAGCACATGAAGTGAGGGGGGTGATGCGGCTCTCAAAGGAAAAGGTATGTGTCAGGGCAGATATGCATTGCACCAAAGTTACCCAGAGCTAGCTGCCATGTTGTGAATTCTGACTCCGTGTGTGTCACAGTGGAACTGTGCCCCATCGGCTTTTCAATGGCTGACGTTTGGGGGCCTCTGGGCGGACTAGATCCTCCAACCTTTTGGCTAACAGATTAGTGTGTTTACTGTTCCCAACACATGGGAATCAAGCCTAGACCATGATTAGAGGTGCAGAATACCTCAATATAATAATAATTACAAACTCCTCACTACTTGACCAATAAATAGCATTATGATAAACAGAAAGAAAGAGCGGTTGAAGGTGTGAAGGAGTTCATCGTACTTGGATCGACAGTCAGCACCCGTGGAAGCAGCAGTCAGGAAATTAAATGATGCATTCATTGCACGGGGCAGATCTGCTGCACAAGGCCTCTTCAAAGTGCTAAAAAGCAAGAATTAAAAAAAAT
>NW_022103915.1:42469535-42478156 GCF_000313985.2 Echinops telfairi
GAGCAAATCATGAATATAGGAGAGGGGAGGATGATCTAGAACTTATTGTGTGAAGTATAAACAACTCTTTTTAAATACAAGTGAAATACGGACGTGTTTGATATGTGAATTATATCTCAATAAAATTATTGGGGGGAAACAAACACAAAAGTCAAGATGTTACTTGGAGGACTAAGGGGTGTCTGGCCTAAGCCTGAAAAATGGATTTTCAATTGCTTCACATGCATGTGCGGTAGACTGAAGGTCCTATTTTGGCTCTTGTGGACTTATTTTAATTTTCTTCTGCTTTAAAAAAAATCATTTTTAGGGATTCATACAACTCATCACAATCCATACAAACATCAATTGTGTAAAACACATTTGTACATTTATTGCCCTCATCATTCTCAAAACATCTGCTCTCCACCCAAGCCCCTGGCATCAGCTCCTCATTCCCCCCCCTTTCTGCTTTAACCTGAACAATTGATGAGCAGTTGATATGAGCAATTGATGGTCTATTCCGCAATCAGCCCCTGGCCTGAGCAAAGATTGCAGCCTTTAGTATGGATTACAAATCAATGTAACGAAGACCAAAAGCCTCACAACTGGACCAATAGGTAACATCATGATAAATGAAGAAAAGATTGAAGTTGTTAAGAATTGTGTCTTTCTTGGATTGACAATCAATGCTCCTGGAAACAGCAGTCAAGAAATCAAAAGACACATTGCATTGGGTAGACTTGCTGCACAAGGCCTCTTTAGAGTACTGAAAAGCAAGGATGTTACTTTGAGGACTAAGGGGCACTTGACCCAAGCCATGGTATTTTCAATTGCCTCATGTGAAAGTTGGACATTGAATGAGGAAGACTACGGAAGAATCAATGCATTGAAATTGTGGTGTTGGCGAAGAATATTGAAAGTACCATGGACTGCCACAAGGACAAATAAATGTGTCTTGGAAAAAGTAAGACCAGAGTGCTCCTCAGAGACCAGGGTGGCGGGACTTTGTCTAACATACTTTGGACATATCAGGAGAGTTCAGCATGCTTTGCAAAGTCTCTTGGCAAAGCAAAAGGAGAAGGCCCTCAATGAGATGGATTGACACAGCGGCTGGAACAATGGGGTCAAACAGAGGAACACTTGTGAGGATGGTGTAGGACCCGACAGTGTTACATTCTGGTGTACAGAGGGTTAAAACCGACCTAATGCCACTTAACAACAGCAGATCTATAAAGTATGCAGTGGACTTTTCTTGTTTTAGATGTTGCAGTGGGAAATCAGAATAAATAAAGCTCAGAATGAAATACAACCGAGCCTCTATTAAAGGAGCAGAAGTTAGAATTGAAGAGAAAGCTTTGAAATGATGTTAAGTGAAATAACAATTTACTTCCTGAAGTATGTGGATCTTGTAAAATGCAAATGTCTGCTATTGCTAATGAATGCTTCCACACATTCTATAATTTAGTGTGGAAGTGGATTGTAAGACATGCCTCTGACTTCTCTGCTCCCTGTTTTTTTCCTGTCACAGTGGGGTATGCTAGAAGAACATTTTGAGGGGGAAACAGATAGCAAACTTTTTATTGAAAAGTTTTTATGTGGATAAAAAGTATTAAAAACAGGGAGTAAGCGGGATGACTATGGTAATAGCTTGTATTTATTGGGCAGTTCACACAAGCCTGGCACGGTATGAATTACATAATCTTATTTAAATCTATGGACTCTCCTATGAGTTAGTCTGCTCCTTTAAAGGCGAGGAAACCGAGGATCTAAGGGGGTAATTTGCCTCAGCTCTTGTGGGAATTGGGATTACTTGGATATGTCTGATTTCCTGAGCCTGTGTTCAGCATTAGGCTAGGAATAAGGTGCAGGTTTAAGTTCATTTAATTGTGTAAACCGACTATTTTATAAGCAAAATTATTGGTTGCAGTATATTATTTTTTGTTTTATCCTGTTTTATATTTCATAGAGTGCACCGAAGCTTGCTTTCTTCTTCTCTTCCCCAGCTCCTTTCCTATGAATGCCAGCTTCCTGCTGCCTCTCCTGCCTTGACAGAGAGCTTCTCACTAGGGTCTGGTGACCATTTCTGGGCTGCAGATCTTATTGCTAGGTAGGTAACTGGAGCACCTAAACATTAGAAATCTCAAGAACAATTAATTAGGCACATTAATTACATGGACAACCAGGAAACAGCTACAACACTTGAAGCACATCTGAAAACATGTATAAATTGTGATCCCCCCGCCCAAAGTGCTAAGCATTTTTCCTATGTGGGTGAATATGGCCCAAAGAGCTATTATGGGCCCCAAAGTCTCTTGGCCTTTCATGTCTTGTCTCACCTAAGGCAGACTCTATTGACCCAGGCCTTCTTATTGTTTTTTGATTCTTTAAGCCCACGTCCTGGCCTCCTACCTCACCACACACTCTCCCCCAATTGGGCTTTTATGTCTTTGATAAGGTCTTACAAGCCTGAGATGTTTTCCTCCTCTATTTGTTGTTATCGTTATGTGCCATCAAGTTGGTTGTGACCCATAGCAACCTTAGGACAACAGAATGAAGCACTACCGGGTCCTACACAACCCTCACACTTCATTTCATCAAGGGCCTTCTTCTTTGGCACTGCGGGCTACGGAAGAAGCACGAAGTCCTTCTCCAGGGACCGGCTTCTCCTGACAACACGTTCAAAGCACTTGATAAAAAGTCTTACCATAATTGCTTCAAGGAAGCGTTCTAGCTGTGCTTCTTCCAAGACAGCACTGTTTGTTCTCTTGGCAGTCCACGGTACTTCCAATATTCTTCACCAGCACCACAATTCAAACTCATCCATTTCTCGTTGGTCTTCCTTACTCAATGTCCAGTTCTCACATGCAAAGGGGGCAGTTGAAAATGCCATGGCTTAAGTCAGGTGTCCCTTAGTCCTGCAGATGACCTCTTTGCTTTTCAACACTAAAGAGGTCTTCAGCCGCAGATTTACCTAATGCATGTGTCATTTGATCTCTTGACTGCTGCTTCCATGAGCATTAATTGTGGATCCAAGCAAGACAAAATCCTTGACAACTTCAATCTTTTCTTCGTTTATGATAATGTTACCTACTAGTCTAGTTTTGAGGATTTTGATCATCAGTCCTGGATTCCCTGTGCTTTCAGTTCCTATCTGTACCAGTGCACATCTTCTGATCTAGCCGGATTTGTAAGGTAGAACTGGGATCATGATAGTGGGGTGGGGGTGGGGGTGGAAGCATTTAAGAACTAGAGGAAAGTTGTATGTTTCATTGTTGCTATATTGACTGGCTCTTCTCCTCCCCACAACCCTTCTGTAAGAGGATGTCCAGTTGCCTACAGATGGGCTCTGGGTCCCCACTCTGCACTCCCCCTCATTCACAATTATATGATTTTTTTGTTCTTTGATGTCTGGTACCTGATCTCTTTGACACCTTGTGATCACACGGGCTGGTGGGTCACCTTTCTTTGGAATAGGTACAGATAGGGATTTCTCCCAGCCTAGGAGCTGTCTTCTAAATTTCCTGGCATAGATGAGTGAGTGCTTCCAGTGCTTCATCAGCTTGTTGAAACATTTCCATTTGTATTCCATCAATTCCTGGAGCATTGTTTTTGGTTAATGTTTTCATTGCAGTTTGAACTTCTTTCAGCATCATTGGCTTTTGCTTATATGCTACCTCTTGATATGTTTGAAGATCAACTAGTTCTTTTTGGTACAGCGACTGTGCATTCTTTGGATGCTTCCTGCATCATTTGATATTTTACCTGTAGAATCTTCCTTATTTTTAGTATTTTGGATCTTTTAATATTGCAACTTGAGGTTTGATTTTTTTCCTTTAGTCCTCCTCTCTTCTGTCTTGGATAGATGGTTTGATGACTCTTCTACTTATCGTCTTATGCCCTTCTTTCCTTCGCCAGTCAGCCACTATTTGTTAGTATCAGCTGGTCTTTTTTTAAAACACATTTTATTGAGGGCTCTTACAGTTCTTTTAATTATTCAGGCATCAACTGTATCAAGAACAGTTGTACATATGCTGCCATCATTATTTTTTAGACATTTACTTTCTATTGAGTCCTTGGTGTCAGCTCCTCTCCACCCCTCCCATCCCCCATCTTCTAGTCTTATCACATGACCAGCCTGATAGATTTATGATAAGCTCAGCTTCATATATGGGAAGTGAATGTTTTTATCTGGTAGCAATGACCTGTGTGCTTGTCATTTGATGATGGTCCCCAGAGACTGATAATGCATTATCTGGAGCAGCAGTCTCTGAAGTTTTCTTCTTGATAATGCCTCTCTAGGACTGTGATTTTTTAAAAGTATAATCTGCCAAATATATGTGTTTATATGCTTCCTTCATGTGCTAATAACTCAATCACAGTATGATGGGGCTTTAAAAATTCACAGAAAAGTAGAATTAAAAGATAATTTTCTATTGAATCCATGGTGTCAGCTCCTCTCCACCCCTCCCATCCCCCATCTTCTAGTCTTATCACATGACCAGCCTGATAGATTTATGATAAGCTCAGCTTCATATATTTTTCCATTAATCCTCACAAAATAAACAAGTGACTTTACAAGAGTCCTTTACAACACACAACAAGCAAATGACAGAACTGCCACTTCCTTTACAAGAAACCCCCTCATATACCCTTGGGGTGAAGTACATTGTTAATGATATAAAAACATACAAATCAAACCCAAGGCTGTTGACTCAGAATAACCCTGTAGGACAGGGTAGGCTTGCTTTGGGGGTTTCCAAAGCTGCACGACTTTATGAAAGCCGACTGCCACATCTTTTACCCACAGAGCAGCTGTGGCTTCGAACCACAGACCTCTGGTTAGCAGCTGGGCACTTTAACCCTGTGCCATTAGGGCTCACTATTGTTAGTAATACAGATATAAATCCACATTTCAGATCATCTTGATGACTTTGCCATTTTGGTTGGATTGTCATTAGTCATTTGACATTTTCTATCTGAGGAAGTGTCAGTTCTGCCATTTCTGCTTGTTCTCTGGTTTCTTTGCAAAGGACTCTTGTAGAGTCACTTGCTTATTTTGTGAGGGTTAATTTAATTAGGTAATGTAATCAGTAGATGAGCACAGCAAACTGCAGTAAGTTACAACATGTTGGTGGGACCAGACTGGGTGGGAAGACAACTGCTATCTTCTTGGGAATTTGTAACTTGCACTTTTCCTTGAGGATTCCTTTTGTGCCATTGTAGGCATAGACTGTGTGTAGGGACACTCATTCTGCGTATAGGTGATTAGTCAACTGTGTGTCTTTTTCTTAGATTAGAATGAGCATGTGTAGCAGGAAAGCAACAAAGGGCACATGGAAGAAGCATACTGACCAAGCATCACGAAGTGTTGGCAGATGAGGTATCAGGCATCAGAAGACCCAAAATAAACGACCACATCAATGTGAATGAGGGAGTCGGAATGGAGACCCAACGCCCATCTGTAGAAAATTGGACATCCCCTCACAGACACGGGTCACAAGCAAGGCACGAGTCAGCAAAGATGCAGTATAGCACCAATGTAACACACAACATTTCTCTAGTTCTTTAAATGTTTCCTCCCCCCAACTATCATGATCCCAGTTCTACCCTACAAATCCAGCTAGACTGGAGTCTGTACACTGGTACAGATAAGAGCTCTCAACACACAGAATCCAGGACAGATAAACCCCAAAAACAGAGTTTAAAGAAACCCCAAGAAGCAATAGGAGTAGCGATACCATGAGAGTAGGGGTAAAATGGGGGAAGAAGGGGGAGAAAGGGTGAACTGATTGCAATGATCTACAGAAAACACACACCCCGCCCCAGGGTGGGGGGTGAACAATAGAAACGTGGGTAAAGGGAGACAGTGGATATTGTAAGTTATGAAAATAAAAATAATTTAAAATTTATCAAGGGTTTATGAAGGTGGGAGAGGGAGGGAAAAAAGAGGAGCTGATACCAAGGGTTCAAGTAGAAAGAAAAAAGATTTTGAAAGTGATGATGGCAACATATGTACAAATGTGCTTGATACAACTGATGTATGGTTATAAGAGGTGTAAGAGTCCCCAATAAAATGATTTTAAAAAAATGAAGCATACACTTTTCCCCCTCCTATTTTCTCTTGCCTGCATCCCAAATGGGTTGCCCTGCACAGTGCTGGGAGTGCACACACCTCATGGGAACCATGGACTGACTCCCCCAGGAGACCATTGGTCCACAGAATAATTTCTTTCTTTTTTTTAACATTTTATTAGGGGCTCATACAACTGTTATCACAATCCATACACACATCAATTGTGTAAAGCACATTTGTACATCATTCTCAAAACATTTTCTCTCCACTTAAATCCCTGGCATTAGGTCCTCATTTTTCCCCTCCCTCCCCGCTCCTCCCTCCCTCATGAGCCCTTGATAGTTCATAAATTGGTATATTGTCATATCTTGCCCTGTCCGATGTCTCCCTTCACCCACTTTTCGGTTGTCTGTCCCCCAGGGAGGAGGTCATATACAGTTCCTTGTAATCGGTTCCCTCTTTCCTACCCATTCTCCCTTTACCCCTCCCTGTTTCGCCACTCACACCACTGGTCCTGTAGGGTTCATCCGCCCTGGATTCCCTGTATTTTCAGTTCCTGTCTGTACCAGTGTACATCCTCTGGTCTAGCCAGACTTGCAAGGTCGAATTCGAGTCATGGTAGTGGGAGCGGGGAGGAAACATTTAGGAACTAGAGGAAAGTTGTATTTCTCATCGTTGTTACATCACACCCTGACTGGCTCATCTCCTCCCCGAGACCTCTCTGCAAGGGGATCTCCAGTGGCCTACTAATGGGCTTTGGATCTCCACTCTGCACTCCCCCCATCATTCACTATGGTAAGATTTTTTGTTCTGATGATGCCTTATACCTGATCCCTTCGACACCTCGTGGTTGCATAGGCTGGTGTGCTTCATCTATGTGGGCTTTGTTTCTTCTGAGCTTGATGGCCGCTTAATTACCTTCAAGCCTTTAAGACCCCAGACACTATATTTTTTGATAGCCGGGCACCATCAGCTTTCTTCGCCACATTTGCTTATGCACCCATTTGTCTTCAGTGATCCGTTCGACACCTCGTGATCACACAGGTTGATATCTTGTTCCATGTGGGTTTTGTTGCTTCTGAGCTAGATGGCCGCTTGTTTACCTTCAAGCTTTAAGACCCCAGATGCTATATCTTTTGATAGCCGGGCACAACCAGCTTTCTTCACCACATTTGCTTATTCACCCGCCTTGTCTTCAGCGGTTGTGTCGGGAAGGCGAGAGAATAATTTCTCAAATAGATAAGGTTTCTACTTTAAAAGACTTGCTCATTCCAGAGGAGCCCAGGTGGGGCAGTGGCTGAGCACTTGGCTGCTACCCAAGAGGTTTGTGGTTTGAATCCATCTGTCAGTCTGCAGGAGAAAGACGTGGCATCTGCACCTGTAGATTCACAGCCTTGGGAACCCTGGGGCTGTTCTACTCTGTCACTATGAGATGGGATTTACTTAATGGCAATGGGTTTGTTTTTAGCTCATTGCAGTTTCTCAGCCATTTTATAGAAAGTGAAAGGATTTTGAAGTGAATTGTCCTTATAGAGATCCATAATTTGCAAGCAAAGTCCCTACTGTACTAAATGTGAAATGTTCTAAGCAACAGCTGTGAGCATTTCAAACGTGCACTACTCTTTAACAGCTCAACTGTTGCCAAGGGAAATGGGGTTGGCTTCAAAATCTTCACAGGTTTTCATTCTGCAGTCATCCACACAGTGAGGAAACTTGTTTCTGTTTGGCGGGGACACGAAACTTTCATGAAGAATGGAACAGGGAATTGAGATAGAGAAATGTATATTTCTTAACGGTAGGCAGTAGACGCATGTTTTTTTCTAGATAGTTTTCTAAGACTTGGGGATGGTGAGAAGTCTGTAAGTGGTGCTTATGGTTAATGCGCTTAGCTATTAACCCAAAGGTGGGAGGTTTGAGTTTATCCTGAGGTGCCTTGGAAGCAAGCCTGACAGTTGACTTTTGAAAAAGAAATCAGACATTAAAAACCCCTTGGAACACAATTTTACTTCGACCCTTGTGGTGTTATCGTGAGTTGGATGGCAACGAGTTTCAGAGGTGATGCTTTGTAAAAAAAATTTTTTTTGAAACTATGTTTCACAAAATGAAACAATTTGAAACTATGTCAAAAGGGAGATCAAAGGTATTACATTTTGACCTCATTACATCTATCATAATCGACTGTAAATGATGTCTGAATACAAGGCTATTCACATTCCCCCTGGAATCTCAGAGGGAATTCACCGGAGCCTCAATCCATCGGTGGACTCTGCTGAAGAATTTGGGCTTCCACTGTCATCCAGAGGCTTCTGCAAAGCAGGTGCTCATAATTTAATCTCTGATAACATTCCTTCCTTCAGATTTGGATTTTATTATTTACAAGCTGAGATAGTTAAGGTTTATTGTGCCAACCTGGCCGATAAACATGTGGGATTAATTGAAGGGCGGAGAGATAAATGGCGCGGGTGAGACTCGCCTTTCTAGTTCTCAGGTCTCTTGCTTTCTGATGGTCGGACTAAGGTGCAGCTGCCTTAGCCAGTTCCCTGCTTCAGCTGGCAAGGCTCACTTCTTG
>NW_022103915.1:42478981-42485480 GCF_000313985.2 Echinops telfairi
GGGTCACCACAACACGAGGAACTGTATTAAAGGATTGTGGCATTAGGAAGGTTGAGAACCACTGCCCTAAGGCACAAGGTCCTTCTGTTGATAGTGTCATTAATTTGGCCAATAGTATACAATTTAAAAAATTGTCCAGAAAAGTAAATTATATGAGTATAGTTTAGCTATGAACCACAATACATGAGTTGTTGCTTGTACACATTAAACTCTTAAGTGACTGGATACTATTTATACCAAGGGGTTGGTGAGAGGGTAAAACTTTCAATAAAATCAATTACATCGCCATACCCACCAGATTAATATATGTCATAATTAAGCAAGGAGGGCATAGTTAAGTATATACTAGTTAGGTCGGGGGGGAAATTAGAATAGCAAATATATGGTGATGGGGGGGCTCCCATTTATTGGGCACCTCAAGGCAAGAGATCTGAACCAACGCCTGGCAGTTGTATGCCCTTGGGATAGCAGTCATTGGCTTCTTCTCATATCAGGGAGTTTCAGCCTTAATTCCAAGGGCTACAAGTGAGTTTGAGGTAAAGCTCAGTTCACTTAGTGGGATTTACACATTGAGTCCATAGTGTGATCTATGAAGGAAGCTGTGTGTGCCTCAAAAGAACAGAGTTTAAAGGCCCAGTAGTCTACAGCACATGGCCCAAGTCATCAAGGACTGGATGGAACCAAGGTCAAGAGTGTCCACTTAGGAACACATAACCAGACATATTCTCCCCTTGAGTTCCCTATAAGTATTTTAAAGCTTTTTTTGCTTTTAATTGTACAACTCATTTTGACATGATTGAACTATTGAATTCTATGTGTATTATGTCCCAGTAAAACTGTCTAAATAAATGAAAGGGAAATACACGTGAATTAAGTTTCTAGTGAATTCTTACTATAGACTAGGGATGTGAATTGCCTTGCTATGATGCAGAATCCATGGGAAAGTGGATTATTGCAGATGCAGTTAGGCTAAATTTTAACACCTTATTATTTGATCTCCCCTTTGACCTATTTTAAATTTGATCTCATTTTTAATATTTTCTTCTGGGTTGAGCTTTTTCTGTTTTACTTTGTTATTGTTAATTAAAAATATTTTTCTGTATATGAAATTCAGGATAGGTAAATCTAGAGATAGTTACTGGATGAATGGTTCCTTGAGATTATGGGGGGAAATGGGGAGCTAATAATGATGAATACAAGAATGAAGAAAATGTTCTAAAACTGATTGTGGTAACGAATGGGCAAATCTTCTTAATAGGATTGAATTACTGAATTGTATGCTTTGTGAATTATATACTAATAAAATGGTTATATGTAAAAAAAAAAAAGCACTATTTATACAGTGGCCAATCAATAAGGAACCCTACTTCTAAGATGGCCATCTTTCACCATTTCCTATTTTCATGTAGTGGTTGTAGGTGCCATGGAGTCGGCTTTGACCGATAGTGATGGTAGGACACTGCCTGGTCCTGTGCCACCCTCATAATCATTCCTATGCCTGAGTCAACCTATATAGCTGTTAAGATCTCTGAGCCCCTAATAAAATGTTAAAAAAGAGAAAAAAAAAAAGAATCAACAGGAAATTTGTGAAGATATAGATTCATAGAACTACACAAAGAAATTTTGCTTCATAAATTATGTCCTGGGCTCGGTGTTCCACTTATTTAATAAGCTTCTCAAGGGATTTTTGGATTTTGGTGAAAGTAGTCTGTGAACATTTAGAAAGTATAAATTCACTGAGAATAAAGAAATTTTATAGGCATAAGTCCGGAAAAAAAAAAAATCTCTCGGGGGTGCTAGACCTCGGGCCTTGGCTCCGCATGAGAAAGAATTTATGCCGAAGCCTGGTTTGTGATCCTAGTGAGTTTTATAATAGAAGACGCTTCAGGTTTACACAGGCACCTGCTGGGGCCCTCACCCCATGTAGCTTCCCTGGAAGCTGGTCAGAAAGTCACGCGTGGTGGGCTCTGGGCTCTGGCCTTTTCGATTATTCCATGGGAGGCGTGGTCTACCCTGGTTGACCCCATTGGCTGAATTGAATTTACCTGGCCTAGGTGAGCCAGTCCAGGTGCAGCACCCACCTAGGTGTACCTCCCCTTCCTGGCCGGAAGCCTGAACCTCTGAGCATGTGCAGTGTACCACTCCTTCATGGGCCTGTAGCTTGGACCTCTGAGCATGCATAATGGATGCCCCAGTCCCTACGCTAAACTAACGTGGCTACCTAACATAGCTACAGTGTCAACCCATCTTGTTCAGGGCCTTCCTCTTTTTTGCCACCCCTCCACTTTACCAAACTTGATGTCCTTCTCCAAGGACTGGTCTCTCCTGATAGTATGTCTAAAATATATAAGACAAAGTCTTGCCATCTTTGCCTCTAAGGAGCACTCTGGCCTTACAGATCGGTTTGTCATGATACATTCAATATTCTTCTCCAGCACCACAATTCAAATGTATCTATTCTTCTACCGTCTTTCTTATTCAATGTCCAACTTTCACATGCAGATGAGGCAATGGAGAATGCCATGGCTTGGGTCAGCTGCATCTTACTTACCTATTAGTGTAGTTGTGAAGATTTTGGTCTTAATTTTCATTGAGTTGTAATCCATACTGAAGGCCACAATCCTTGATTTTCATCAGGAAGTGCTCAATTCCTCTTCATTTTCAGCAAGGTTGTGCCCTCTGCACATTGTAGGTTAATAAGCCTTATTCCAATCCGGATGCCACACTTCTTCATATAATCTAGCTTCTCTGATAATTTGCTTAGCATACAGATTGAACAAGTATGGTGAGAGGATGCAACCCAGATGCACACCTTTCCTGATTTTAAATCATGCAATATTCCCTTGTTCTGTTTGCACAACTGCCTCTTGATCCATGTACAAGTTCCTCATGAACACAATGAAGTGTTCTGGAATTCCTATTCTTCTCAAGCTTATCCATTTTATTATGGTACACATAGTCAAATGCTTTTGCTTAGTTATGAAACACAAGTAAACATCTTTTTAGTATGATCTGCTTTGAGCCAAGATCCATCTGACATCAGCAATGATAGCCTTGTTCCATGTCCTCTTGTGAATCTAACCGGAACTTCTGGCAGTTCCCTGTCAAGGTACTGCTGCAACCATTGTTGGATGATCTTAAGCAACATTTTACTTGTGTGCAAGATCAAGGACAAATCATTCTATAGTTTGAGCATTCTGTTGGAATGGGCACAAATATAGCTCTTTTCCAGTCAGTTGGCCTGTCTTTCAAATTTCCCGGCATAGAATAGTATTTCTTTTTCAGAGCAATACTCAAAAAGAGAAGGGCTTCTTCAGCTTTCTGAAATATTTCAATGGGTATTCCATCAATTCTGGAGCCTTGTTTTTGGCTAATGCACTCAGTGCAGTTTGAACTTCTTTCAGCATCATTGGCTCTTGCTCGTATGCTACCTCCTGAAATGATGACTGTCGACTAGTTCTTTTTAGCACAGTGACTCTGTATTCTTTCCATCTTCTCCTGATGCTTCCTGCATCGATCACTATTTTTTCTATAGTCTCTTACAATCTAATTTGGTACAGAAATATTTTCCTTTCCTGGCTCCAAATTCTCTCTCTACCCAAGAGCCATTTCTGGGGTACACAGAGAAATTTCTAACACTTCAGTGCTTACCATAATGCCTTTTTGGTCAATTGTACAGTTATCTAAGGGGCACTTCTACTCTGTTCTATAGGGTACCTATTTGTCACAATCAACTTGATGGCAGTGTTTGGTTTTGGTATTACATATATAAAAGGAACCTGATAATACAAGTACGCACAGGACTGCTAATCACAAGATTGACAGCTCTACCCCACCAACCCACTCCTTAAGAGAAAGATAAAGGTATCCAGATGCTCTGGTGAGGATTTATAGATTTGGCCACAATACATAAGATAAAAAAATCAAACTAGCTATTTCCTTATAGGACAGAGACTTTCCCCTGTGGACTTCTGAGACTACAAATCTTTATTATTATTATTTTAAATCATTGTATTGGGGCTCTTACAGCTCTTATTACAATCCATCCAAAATACATTGTGTCAAGCAAATGTGTACATATGTTGCCATCATCATTTTCAAAACATTTTCTACTTGAGCTCTTGGTATCAGCTCATTTTTGCCCACCCCCCATAAACACTTGATAATTTATAATTTTTTATGTCTATACCAACCGCTGTCTCCCTTCACCCACTTTTCTGTTGTTTATCCCCCTGGAAGTGGGTTATATGTTGATCATTGTGATTGGTTCCCCCTATCTTCCACTTTCCCCTCGACCTCCTGATATCGCTACTCTCATTGGTCCGGAGGGGTTTATCTGCCCTGGATTTCTTGTGTTTCCAGCTGTTATCTGTACCAGTGTACATGTGCTGGTCTAGTTGGATTTGTAAGGTAAAATGGGGTCATGATAGTGGGGGAGAGGAAGCATTAAAGAACTAGAGGAAAGTTGTATGTTTCATCAGTGCTAAACAGTACCCTAACTGGATCATCTAAACTACAAATCTTTATGAGAGTAGAAAGTTTCATCTTTTTACAGCAGTGGCTGGAGGGTTCATGTTGATGACCTAGGTTAGCAGCCCAAGTGAGTCACTATGCCACCAGGACTCATATTTAACATCAGTTATCCAAATGTTTGTATTAGCATTTATGCATTCAATAATAAGACACTTCCAGATATGTAGGGTAGCTGTAAGTCAGAATCAACTTGATGAGTTTTTTTTTAATTACCTGAATACAGAGCCCTGGTGAAACTAAGGCTACTAATCACAAAGTCTGTGGTTCAAACCCACCAGCTACAGGGTGAGGGTGGAGTAAGGTGGGAAAGATGAGGCTATCTAGACTGTAAAGATTTGGTCTCAGGAACTGTATACAGTGTTACTAGGAGTTGAAATTGAGTTGATGATAGTGGGTTTATAATCTAGATGTATAGAAAATATGATACAATGCTTAAGTTAAAAAAACAAAACTGGATTACAAAATGACATGCATACATTAATATAAAAAGAAAAAGAGACTGTGGAAGGAACCAAAGTATTGATTTGTCATGTTGTCAGGAGAGACCAGCCCCTGGAGAAGGACATCCTGTTGGGTAAAGTAGGAGGGCAGAGAAAAGAGAGGAAGGCCCTGAAGGAGATGGATTGACACAGTGGCTACATGTGGGCTCGTGCAGAGGAACAATTGTGAAGATGGTGCAGTACCCAGCAGTGTTTGGTTGTGTTGTGCATAAGGTCACTATGAGTCAAAACAGACTCCATGGCGCCTGATAACATTTCTGGGATGAAAAATTAGAGAGGTTAACTTTCTTTCGCCTTTTGTATTTTATTTTTTAAGTTTTGAACAGTAGGACTCTAGTGTAAGTAGTTAGCATTTGTTTTGTCCCACTTTTTTTTAAACATTATTTGGCCTAGGGCTCACCCAGCAAACACATCTCTATTTTATCATGTCATCCAGCTAAAGTTAAGTATCTTCATAAACTCTTTCATATCCACATTGCTAACTAAAATCCTGCAAGTTCCTAGTTTGGGGTTGGGTCTCGTGGAGTTTATGTGAATAAATGATTGCAGAGCAGGGGAACGGCGGTCCCAACTAGCGGAGCTACAAGACAGGGGCTGGCAGGAGCCTTCGGGAGCTGATATTCAAAACTGAGGTGGAAGGAAAAAGGGGCGTGGTGAGGGAGAATTGGAGGCGTTACTCCACCTTTGGCTAGGGCACAAGGGGTTCAGATTTTCGGGCCAGGATTCAGCGGAGAGCGACGGCTGGAGCTTTCACAGCAGGCTTCAGGGCACCATTTATACAGAAGCGCTGGGTCCCATCCGAGTGGGGCTCCTGGAGGCCAAAGAAGTCCTGCCAGCCGGTCAGTGGGTGGGTGGGGTGAGGGCACACTCCAGGTCCAGGAGGCTTCTTGGAATCCGCTGTCTGCAGACGACAGCTGTCCAAAGGCTCCGTACTGCGCGGAAACCTGTCTCCCGATGTGCCAGTCACAGCTCACACTTTACACTTCTCAGCCTGGAAGGAGCTCCTCTCAGGCCTAGCGGCTCCTGCGACTTCCTACTTCAACCGACCCAAACGCCTGGCGGAAGCAGCAGCAGCAGCTTAGCCAGAGACCGCGGCTTCATCCGGGTTCTTCACACCGCGGCCCAATCCTCGGCCTCCTCTGGTCCCACCCTCTCAACCCCCCGCCCCCCCCGCCGCCAATCGCTGATCAGTTCTCAGCCTAACTTGCTGGCATGGGAGTGAAGGCTGATTCCAGCCAATGGGGCCTCGCTTCCCATTTGAAGCCTCCAGTGGGCGGGCGCCGGAGGCGGGCTCTGCTGGCCAGAGAGTTCGGTTGCGCCAGTGCCATGGACTCAGCCGCCCGGTGATATTGACAATAGGAGAGAGAAAGGGGCCTTGACTGGGACCCACGGCGGCTACGGAACGGCGGCTCTGGCAGCGGTGGCTTCAGCTCCAGCGGCTCCTCCTCCTCCTTCCTCCTCCTCTT
>NW_022103915.1:42485638-42498689 GCF_000313985.2 Echinops telfairi
TGGGACGGGTCCGCGGGGGAGGATCGTGAGGCCGCCGCCGCTGCCGCCGGAGAGCTGAGGTTCAGGTCCGGCCGTGAGGCCTAGAGGCGCCGCCGCCGCGGAACCGGAGGGACGCCGCGCCGGACAGCCGTCGCCCGGGGCTCCCCGCCGCTGCTCCGACCTCCCCCTGCACTGCCCGGCCCCGCCGCCCGCTGCCCGCCCCCGCTGCGGCCCCTTCGCCCGGCTCCTGCCCCTCGAAACCACAGACCATCTTCGGATTCTTCCCCAGAAGCTTCAAGGTAACTTCGTCCCTCCGGCGCCGCGGCTTGCCCGCTCCCTTCCCTGCTGCCCAACCTCCTGTGGAACCCGAGGGGCGCCGGCCCCTAGCAGGCCTTGCCTGGGCGAGCGAGGGGTGCAACGGGGCGGCGTGCAGGAGAGGAGCGCCCGTGCCACTTGTCTGATTTACCTGGAAATGCCTCTGATGCTTCCCGTTCCACTCTTCCCTCACCCTCTGTTTTCTCCACCTTTTGGGATTGGAGGTGCATGCTTGCCCCTCTTTGCCCATGGTCGGTGGTGGGGAGAACCCGGGGCTTGGTGTAGTGAGGAGGATTTGCTATTGGGCTTGGGGCTAGAGGGTGGGAGCAGAGGAAATGTGCAAGCATCCCTACAGGCGAGCCCCTTCCCTATCTTTCTCCTCCCCGCACCCTCTTCCCAGTTTGGATTCTCCCCGAGCCCTGGAAATGCCCCGTGCCCCCTTCCCTCTAAGCCTTAGAGGGTGGGAAAGCTCCGGGAGCCCTGGCTCGGGGTGAAACCTGTTTCCCGGTGGCTTTGCACAGATCGGCCGCAGCTGCACGTTCAGGTCTGCAGCGTCTAGGGTTGAGATCCTTGACGTTTCTTCTGGGCCGCGGGCATTAGGGGCAAATGAATTAACGAAAAAGGAAGGAAAGCTACCTATATATAGTCCTTAGAGATGCAAGATGAGGAGTAAAGAGGACACACCTCAGCGAGATGGAGGGGCAGGAGTCCCTGAAACCTGGTGTTGCTAAGGTTAGGGTAGGGTTCGAATGAAAGCTGAATAATTCACAGACCAGATTGGTGAAGCGAACCCAAATTTACAACATGAAAATGTGATGTGGAGCTTTTCGCTGATGCAGTCATCATGACATTTTGAAGTGGTTTTACATTTTATATAGCCATTCTTTGCATTTAATTCCCGTTGGGAAATGAGACCTTACATACAAGGTTAAATTAGGTAGATATTTTTAAAGCCTCATTGAAACAAACTCAGCAAGAAACAGAACCAAACAAGACTTAAGAATTCCAAACCTCAACATTATGTATTCTTTTTGTTTGTTTTTCTGTTTGTTTTAGATACTCCTACCTACTCTTTTCAGAATCCAGGTAATTTTAAGTAACTTTTTACGTTCGCATGTGTTCGCATGTTTCAGAAGCATTCCCTTCCTCTTTGTGTGAAGTTAAAACACACACACACACACACACACACACACACACGCACAATAACTTATGTATTGAGAGGACAGGTGAGTAATTGCATTTTAGCATTTCCCCCATATAAATTATTTCTGCTTGCTATTAGTCTTGCATGGAATCTCAGTGCCGTGGAACTGATGGCATCTGCTTAAATTAGCAAGTGAAATTGAGCTCAGTGCTTATTACTTTCAGGAAATATCCCTCTTGTAATAATTTGGAGGGTTAAAAATCCAATTCGATGGAATGAAGTGAGTGTTTGATGATGAACTTAAAGATATGAACCTCAAGGAAACTCAACTTAGTTGTCTTAAGTAGGCTGTGACTTTATGTTTTTAGTTCAACTTTGGCACATGATTTCATCATAGTTTTATTTGTAAAGTTTTAATAACTTAAGATGACCATTCAAAAAAGAAAACGTCTTTGAAATGGTTTTAATTGTGCCTTTTATGAGTTCTGTTTAAAGTAATCTAGCCTGTCCTCATTTTGCAGTGGGGTGCAGTTTATCATAGCTAACAGCATTGCATTAAAAGTTGTGTTCAGATAGTTGAGTAATTATACATTTCACTGTGCTATGATGATGTATCGGTGAAGGTTCTTGAAGTGCATTAAGATTTTCAGCCCCAGAGCCCATTTGTAATATTAAATACTTTAGGAAAATATATACATGAAAGTTTTCCAGCTTCAGAATAGCTCCACAATTATCTCTGGAATCTCAGGATAAGAAGAACTTTACAGTTACAAAAACAGGGACAAAGGGCTTAGAGGCGTTATTCAAGTCTAAGTGAACGTCTTTAATACTTACAGTAACAGAGGAGTAGGACAGCGTTAGAGTGATGCTTACATCCTGGTTATGAGCTTCCATTTTCCCCAGAATAGTCATGCTTCTCCATTGACATGCGACCTTAAAAAATTTCTTTAGTGTACTTTTCCATTTTCACGAATATTGTTTATGAATACTTTAGACTTTGTATAAATCACTTGTGTGCTTTCTTGGGAATATGTTTATGATTCCTTTTTCTCTTCAGTAGGGATATGTCCTCAGCACCAACTACTCCTCCATCAGTGGATAAAGTAGACGGATTTTCTCGGAAGTCCGTCAGAAAAGCCAGACAGAAGAGGTCGCAAAGTTCCTCACAGTTTAGGTCTCAAGGCAAACCTATTGAGTTAACACCTCTGCCGCTGCTAAAAGGTAAGGTTTATGAGCAGGTGATGAACTTCTTTATCACTCTATCTTTCTCTACACATAGTTTCCCTTTTTGTCGAGTTTCATCTCTGTTACAAGTTCTGTGTTGCCAATTGAGGGTATAAGAGGCTCCAGACACATAGAAGTTACTGCTTGGCTGACCAGGTATCCATTCTCCTTTTTAAAGGGCCCACTTTAATCTGAATAGCGATGGACTAATTATCAGGAGACTCCCTCACATTGATTAGTAGAAAAACTGAAGGCCAAGAAAATCTTGAAGCTCCCTGGGCCTGCGCTTTTCATTTCTTCTCATGTGGACATCGAAGTGGTTGTGTGACAAGCACTGACAACTACAAACGGTGCGCTCTTCCTCACAGGATGTAGATCCGGTAGAGATGATACCGTGATCTACAGCTAGAAAGTGGTTTGAAAGAATATATTATTTTTTAAAATTGAGGGGGTGGGGGAGAGGTTGTAATTGATTGCATGCCTTCTTGCTTTTGGATAGGTGAAAAGATAAACAATGACCACACTTGTTTTTCTCTAGGATGAATTAAGGGCAGCTTTTAAGGTGGACAGGATGTTTTGAGAACTCCCCCCCGGCCCCCACCACACCCCAGTTAGATCTTAAACTATTACTTGTGTGTGCTTATACATTTTGAAGCTCCTTGTTAATTTGCTTCTTGTTTATGAACAGGCATTGTTTGAATTGTATGAGAATACCGTTTTTATGTTGTGTGCACTATTGGACTACTCACCTCTTAAGGTGCATTTTTGTCAGAGTGGGGAGGATGGAGACATGGACAGCATGATTCACTTTAGTGGCTGGGAGGAAATCTGACAACCTGGTTTGCGGACATCTATTTCCATAATTGTTCTGTGAATTCACACGGTTTTACAGGAAAAACTGGGAGTTTGATTGGAAAAGGTCATCAAAATGTAGTCTAGGACATTTTAAACTTCTATTTTTCCCCTATGAACTTTAAAAAAACAACAACTAACATTTCAATGTTAAAACCTCAAATTGGTGGAAATGAAATGAATTTTGATTCCTATAAAGATGATCTACGTACTGGATAGTATAGTTGAACTCTAATAAGTTATGGGGTGACAATTTTGGCTCCACATTTTGCTGGTAAAAGTGAATGGTCTGTATGAAGCTTTGGCAGAAAAAGGAAAGGGACACACTTTAGGGCTAAAACTAACATGCGAAACTGGCTGGCATATTGACTTCTTTAGTAATTTATTGACTATAGTTGACATGTATGGCTATTAGCATCTGTATCTGGCAGAGGATTTTATTTGCAGGAAGTAAATTAAACATTTTAAGGATTAGATAGAACTTAACATATCATTGCTAAAAGGGTGAACATGTAAATGAGCACTCCGTTGACCATCCGTTGCCAGTGTTTAAACTGGTTTTCTGGGTCATGAGCAGGATTGGGGCATGTGCTGTAGTACTTTGTTGTCCATGACCCCCTGCTGCAGCCTTCCCCCGTGTTTTAAAATGAAGTCAAGTTGCATTATGGAATTTCCAAGGAATCTACTTTTCAAGATATGTTTTTTGAGAACTTGCTCAGCGTTTCGCCATATTGGAGAATTGGAGAGCAACAAGACCAAGTAATAATAGATATATTCATAAGTCTAATTTTAGGCTAAGAGTGATTCTTGAATAGCAAGCACATTCTGGGTAAATATTTTGGAAATCATTTATGCATTACATTTCCAGGTCTGTCTCTATAGAAATCCAGTCACCCATAGACTTTAGAAACATGTATTTGCATTTGATTTTTATGTTGAAGGCAAAGAATTTCTTAAATGGTATGTCTTTTAGTGGATTAATTTTATTTGTATGTTGCCTTCTTACCAACTTTTAGAAATTACTGTTCCTTCATTCCTGCAGGAGAGATGAGAATAAATTATACATACTTGCCAAAGGATGGTTAATGATTTGAATAGTTTATAGTATTGTTCTAACTGAATTAGATAGTAGTGTAGTTCATTTTATTTGGGGTACACAATAAGTTACATTTAAAATTTGTGAGTTGCTTAAAGAAATAGGTAAATATATGCTCTCAATGCCTTTTGTCACTTCCCAGGGAAATTTGAAAGTAGCGATTATGTAAACAATAATTGATAATTAGCGGTATACAACTCATCTTTTTAATAATTCTCGAAACTGCAGAAATTTGGCATTCAGTAATGATCACTCCTGTGTTTATTGTCATTAGCTGAATGTTTGTGTGTCTCCTATGTGACTGGTAAGACTTGTAAATCGTAGATTTCAAAGGTCGCTGTAACACAACGGAACTGTACCACAAAGCGAAGGGAGCGCTTCATCTGTTTTGTATGTTCTCTAATAGGCAGGGTGGCGTTTTGATGATTGTGCTCCTGATGCTGTTTTCTATAGAAGGCAGCATTAACATGTACTTCTGTGTAAGCTATCGTGACCTGCTCCCCCCAACTGTGCATAATGAAAATGGAGGATAGATTTAGCAGGTAGAGACTTTGTTAAGAGTCCTAAGATTTTTGAGTCTGAAGGGCTCTCACTGATTTCAGTGATTAAAAACCCAGTGGAGGTTTAGAGCCTGATGTGCTTGATAAGAAAGGATGAGGATGCCTTGCTGGTGCTTATCCAGCGGGACTGGCGGCAAGCTCTGACAGTTATCTAGCGGAGCCACTCACTCAGACAAACCAAATCACTCAACACTGACAGTCCCACCAAACGTTTGGACAGACACATGCATGTGTGTGCACACCTGTTTCTAATGATGAGAAATCATAGTAGTATCTGGTGAGAGGACTGTGGATGTTCTCCCATGCTGTATTTTCATCTTTCTTTGACTTTGAAAGATCCTTTAACTTTAGATTTGAATGAAATGGTTTTGAAAATACCAATTCTTTGAAGATGAAATTATAATGAAGGCGGCATCATTATTTCCAGCCTCACAATTTGTTCTACATTTTTTAGGCATTTTGCAGGTAGCTTGGGCATTCAGTGTTAAATATTCCAAAAGCTATGCTGACTGGAGGCATCAATCAGCAACAATAAACTCTTTGCCTCTTGGTGCTAGAATCTTCCGATTGCTAATCTTGGGTTCCTCTAATGAAAGCAGTTTCTTCCTTCCTTTCTTTTTTTTATTTTAAGTTTGGGCTTAAAGTTCAGCTTACATTTTTTTGTTCTTTTTTGAGTGATGATTTGTTAGACTTTAAAAATTCTAATTTGAAACTGCTTTTGTGTTGTCTGTTGAGTAGGATAATTCATCTGGTTCATCCATATCTGCTTTGAGTAATATAAAGTAAGAAGGTGCATATAGTTCCAAATTCTTAGGATCAGCTCATGCTCTAAAGTGTATTTATATATGTATATATAAAGAGTATTTATTTATTTTTTAATCATTTTATTAGGGGCTCATGCAACTCTTATCACAATCCATTAAAGAGTCTTTAAAATCAATAATATTCTCTCAAGAATTTTTTCCCTTTTCTGTGTTTCTCAATATTCTCAAGGTGCTTATCACCCTTCTTGCTTCCGTGTGATAGTGTTCCATGGTGTCGGAGCGTTGCCAATTCCATTTTCCCCTGGTTTGGGAATGAGTTAGCTCCTGAAGACCCGGGTTTCCTTGTCAATAAAATATTCTAACTGCCATTGAGTCAATGCACACTCACAGCAACCTCTGTGGGTTTCCGGGACTGTAACTGTTTACAGGAGTAGAAAGCCCAGTCTTTCTTCCGAGGAGCTGCTGGTGGTTTTTAACTGCCGACCATGCGGATTGCAGCCCAACACATAACCACTGTATCACCAGGGTTTCATTGTCTATAAAATAGGATAATAATAATGAACACATGTGTGATTGCTACCTTCCAACAAATGCTAGCTAGCCATTCTGCATTCGCTGAAATTTTTAGTAGATAAAATAGAATTATTATTTGACTTTTTCTGTTTTCCTAACAAAAAGTTGAACATGGAAATCTTGGAATTTCAGAAACAAGTGCAAGCATAGTTTCGTAGTGATGAATCATTATAACCCCAGAATTCAAATAAATAAACGTGCAAACATTGAATTTAGTAGCCCAGCTATTTCTAAGCATCTTTATTTAGAGATTTGCACCATTTACATTGGTGGTCTGCTAGATTACCTAGTGTGACATCTTTTTTTTTTTTTCTATAAAATTACTCTGTTTTGAAATAAGTAACACAAAACCCCCAAAAAAACCCCAAAACTCATCGCTATTGAGTTGATTTTAACTCATAGAGACCCTGTAGGACAGGGACCTGCCTCTGGGTTTCCGAGAGTGCAACTCTTCACAGAAGTTGAAAGCCTGTGTTTCCTCATAGGTAACACAGTCAGACGCAAATTTCAAAAGCTACAGAAGGAGGACTAGTAAAAAAAAAAATCTCCCAATACTATTTTCATAATTCCTTACTGTCTCAGAAGTAACCCGTCCACATTTTCTTGTGTATTAGGTATGAGATTTTGCAATGTAGTGAACTAGTTGACTTTATATACACATTTTACATGTGTATGCCCAAATTTTGGGGGGAGAATTCGATAGCATGTTGCAGATTCTTAAAAGGGGGTGCCTGATGCAACAAAACAGGTTAAGAATCAAGGATCTAATTTGTACCTTGGATATTTATGTGTGTTCTTTAGGTAGTAACTAAATTTGTGTGTGTGTGTGTGTGTGTGTGTGTGTGTGTAGGGTGGTGGTGGCAGGGTACGGTTTAAGAAAAATAACCATATTGAGCTTTGCTCTTAAACTGGAAGAACACTTTTAAGTTGAGAGGCATTAGAAGGTCAACCTTGAAGCACTGTGGTGATACTTCTTTTTGAGTAAAGAATTGGTAAGAAATCTTGGAAAAATTAAGTGCCAAACTCCAACATTTCCATGTGTGAACTTTGACAGTTGTAGTTAAGTATTTCATTTACTTTTAGGCAGGGATATATATCTTAACAATTTGCTCTGGAGCTAGAGAAAAATCTCATACCGCCTTTCATGTGGACCTGACGAAGTTGTAAATGGTCCTGACTTGTTCATCACTTAAAGAAGGCCAGCAGCTTGCAATTGCAAGGGGGCTCCAGGAGTTCACGGAAAAGTGAAATGAAAAGATAATGGAATTTTTCAACAAACTCTGAAGCCCCCTCATATTCCGTTCGATCTGAATTGGTAATCCTGCTTGCTTTGTACTTAATCATGGATTTCTGGTTGGAGGTGGATCATAGTCAGACTGCAGGGTTCCAAAAACCTCTGCAAATGATAGGTAAAGTGTCTGTGTGTCCTTTTAGATGAGGTAAGTCATTGCTTTTATTAGATATTCAAAGATTCAGCCCTCTCATTCCTTCATTGTTCTGAGCTTTTGGCTTAGATTTAAAAGATTGGGATGTATTGTTATTCTCCGAGTACCATGTTAGTTGTGATGTGTGCACATATATATTGAACTTCTGCCATAAAACATAACGTGTTAACAGAATTTATCGTAATGTGAGTTTCCCCTGAGATGTTATCAAGCCAAATGAATCTCCTGGAAAGGTATAGTGGCCCTTTTTTACTTAGAACTTCTTCCCTCTGACACTATAGCATTCATGTTTCAGCTCAAATGAGACCTCTGGAGGGACCTTCCACAGGGACTTTAAAAAATATTACCCTCTGGTTTCTATGATTGCATTTATTGGACTCTGAAATTAGTCTTGGTATGTTTGTTCACTGGTATGTTATCCATCCTCTCCTCTCCTGTTAGGCTATAAACTTTTTAGGTGTAAACATCTTGTCCCTTTTATCTCTAGGGCTTAGATCATGGTGACTGCATTGTTGGCATTCAATAAATATTTGTTAGCAAATGAGTGGACACTGCTGATTGACACTAGTATAGACAGTAGTGGACTAGCTGCCCTCAAGTAGGCTGGCTAACGGCGATCCCATGGGTTTGGAGAATTGTGCTCCATAGGGTTTTCAGTGGCTGAAATTTTGGAAGAAAATTGTCAGCACTTTGGATGCAAATGCACTTACAAGGATGATGATGATTTTTTAAGGATTAAATTGCTGAGTACCTTCGTGTCCCAGCAGTTGTGTGTGTTTCAGGCCACAAACAGAAGTGGTACCTTGTGGAGAGAAGAGGGGCTGGGTTTTACGTTTGTCATCTCAAGAGTGGTTGCTTTTCCTTTGGGGTTTGTCACTTTCCTTTTTGCAAGCGTTAAGATGTTAAGTACAGTGAAATCCCTTTTTTTGGAGTTGATGTTAGGGGACTGAATTATAGGCTAATCAGGTCACTAGACTTTCTTTCTATATGGTTTAAGAGAAACTAACCTATCTGAACTTTTTAATGGACTTTCAGAGTAGGTTTTAAGATCCAAATTTTTTTTTGATCAAGATAATTTTTGGGGGGGGTGTCAATTTTCTTTTTCAACTTAGACTTTATAATAATGTTGGCTCTTAATATTAACTCATTATTGTGGTGCTAGTAAAGAACAGTATTTTGAAAGGCCACGGTAGTTTTTTGGCTTGTTTGTAAATGATGATACCCTGGTTTTACCACTTAAAAAAAATTTTTTTTTAAATCCTGTACCTGTCAAGATTTTAGATCTTTTTTATGTTAATAGTAGAGTTGAGCAAAAAGTGAATATCTTTATTGAATGATAATGATAGCATAGGAATCTTCTAGGACAGTTGGTCCTCAGGGGTGGGTGTACAGGCCCTTGGGTCATATACACCAGGGTTTGGATTCAAGGCCCACTGTTGGTAGCTATGTGACTTTCAAGCCATGATTTTCTCGTTTCTAAAATTGGAGAGTAATAGAATCCACTTCATAGAGTCAGCGTGAGGATTACATGTCATAAAGCAGTAAAATGTTTCACCTAGTGCTGAATATATTGCAGGGGTTGAGGAATATCAACTGCAGCAATATTACTGGGGAAAAACTGTAAAATGGGAAATGCTACCAGGGTATTTTTAGTTGCTTTTTATTCCTTTAGTGTATGATCTCGATTACTTCCATTTTGGGAAGAAAAGCACAGAGTAGGGAGAGTCCTGAGTTTAAAGGTGAAAGGAGAACCAGTTGTGATAGAACAAGATTAGCTCTACTATTTTGTTAATGTCACTTTCAGACTGGCGGTGCATTTCAGGAATAAGAACTCAGAGTAGCTAATGTAATTCTTTTCAAGGGAAATTCCATTTGTGGACACTTTTATGTCCACAGGTGACACTTTCATTAGATACACTTATTTTAGATATTTACTATGTAGGAACTAAACTTCTGTAATTGCTTATAGCTTCCACTCAAAATAACTTGGGGCATTCCTCTTATATGTATCTGGATCTGCTTATACATGTGCAAATATATTATACCAATGTGTTATGTACTTGAAAACAGACACAAACATAGATGTTTTAAAAGGATGATACTGAAAAACAATGTTGTAGATGGTTCAGGACTTAATTTACCCCTCCCAGCCCCCAGCAATTATGCTGGTGTGGAGCATGGCTTTGTATGTGATTTTGCTTCTGAGACACAACCAGAAATAGGAGTCAGGTTTAAGCCATGTTTGTTGAGGTGTTGAATGGGCAAAGGTCTTTATTAGTTAACTTTGGGGAGTTTTTGTCTAGGTGTTTGAATTTATTGTATTGTATAGAAGCAAACTGATTTGAAAATTTAGCCAGTTTTTGTAGTAACACAGATGGTTCTTTGTTAAAGAAAAGCTCTCTTCTCTTATGGTCTTTTGGTGAGTTTCAGAGGCCCTTAACTCTCTTCCGTTTCCAGCAGTACTTTGTGTCTCTCTACAGATTGATATTTTTCAGGGCAAAGTATTCTGATCATCTGACACTCAAAAGCACTTTCCTCAAAGGCCAGGAATCATTGCTTTAGATGGTGGACATCAGTTTCCTCACTCAGAGCCGAGGAAAAGAATGTATCATATAACCCCTCCCAGTAGGAGGGAGAACTGCGACAAGAGGTTTTTCTCCTGCTTTTCTCTCCTGATGTTTAATTCTTTTTGATAATCAAACAATTTTAGAAGATGGTTGAAAGTAGAAGTTATCAGAATACGCCAGAGGGATAGCTTTGAAAGTTGTTATCGGTCCCAATTGAAACATTCCAGTGAGCGAACAGGCGAGGCGTACCAGTGGTAAAGCGGAGTGTATCTTATGTAAAAGCATTCTTTTCTGGACAGCCCTAGATGGCAGGAGAAGTGCTTCAGGTTGTCTTTGCTAATGAAGGAGAGTTCAGCAACTTGTAAAGAAGAGAAGCAGTAAGTATCTTGTTGGTTCTGCTGGGTTCCAGGTGTCTCACTGGAAAACCTTCCACCACACCACAAGCAAGGCATGCGTCCTATTAACTGATGGTCAAGTGGAGCCTTGGTGGTAGTGTGGGGCTCCTAACTTCAAGGTCAGCAGTTTGAACCAGCTTCCGGAAAAAGATGAGACTATCTCCATAAAGATTTACATCCCTGGGAAGTCTAGGAAACAGTTCTGTTCTGTCCTCTTAGGTGGGTATTTTGAGCTTGGAGGGCCACGTAGGCTCTCAGAGCGAGCACTGGGACCCCAGACCTATCTGGCACCAGAGTGTGTGCCTTCTCCGCTACA
Source organism: Echinops telfairi (assembly GCF_000313985.2). NCBI lineage: Eukaryota > Metazoa > Chordata > Mammalia > Afrosoricida > Tenrecidae > Echinops > Echinops telfairi. The sequence goes on from NW_022103915.1 coordinate 42,496,869, forward strand.
TTAGTAGTAACCAGACACCAGTGGGAGCTGGAGCAATTTTGTATAGGCGATGCCAGCATGATTTACCAAGTGACTCATCTCATTGCCCCTCTCAAGAAATCTGAAAGTTGTGAGGAGATGGAAGAGAGAAGCACCCAGAGATGAGAGTAGGCCTGGGGGCACCCAGGCCAGCAGCGCTACTGTGGGTGTGACACTGACTTTGGGCATTGCTCCCCAGGGAGGTCAGCTGGTGCAGCCAAGAGGCAGGACAGGACAAAGAGAATAGCTGGACACCTCATGATGGCAGGGAGAGAATAGCTGGACACCTCATGATGGCAGGGAGGGACAAGACCCCTTTCTGTACCCCTTTGGGACTCAAAACACATTCATGATAAAGGCCTGTATGAGGGGGGGTTTCAAAAAGTTTATGGAAAAATCATCTTTAGTTTCATTTTTCCAGAGCTTTTTGAAGCTTCCTTCTATATAGGGGGGTCTAAGAGGTGCCCTGGTGGTGTAGTGGTTACATGTTGGGCTGCTAACCACAAGGTTAGCAATTTGAAACCACCAGCTACACCTTGGGAGAAAGAAGAGGCTTTCTATTCTTGTACTGAGTTACAGTCTTGGAAACCCATAGGGGCAGTTAGTTCTATCCTGTCCTAAGATCGCTGTGGGTCAGGATCCACTTTGACAGAGAGTTGGGTTGAGAGAATTTTAGCCACAGGATATTTAGGATTTGGGGACTATGGTAGCATTCTTGCCACGGATACCTTTAGAACTCATCTTTCCATTTTGGGGGAACCAGCTGATGTTAGGAAAGGCCATGAGTTCAAATCTAGGCAACAATCCTAACTGTGAACTGGGATCAGTTATTTAACCCCTCAGAATTTTTCACTTTTGTAAAATGAGACTCCTACCTCCCCAGGTGGCTATGGAGGAGTAAGTAAGTGTGGGCTTCTTCATGAAATTCATCACCTTAGCTTTCTGTTCGCTGTTGATCTTTCCTAAAGCCAGTCCTGTGACCGCAGATACTGTTTCAGAATACCCAGAGTGGTGGAGTGCATACCTGGCCAAAGTTCATACTGTATGACTGACTGTCTTACTACAGTAATGTTACACTTTCATTAAAGTAATTCAGGGTTGCTTGTGCCTGGAACAAGGAGCCTGAGTGGTACAGTGGTGAAGTGCTTGCCTGCAAACCACAAGGTTGCTGGTTCAAACCTACCAGCTGCTCCATGGGAGGAGGATGTGACAGTTGGCTCCACAAAGATGAAAACGCACTGCCCCTGAGTGGATTCTGGCTCATAGTGGCCCTGTCTAGAGTTCCTGAGGCTGTAAACCAGGGGTTCTCAACCTTTCTCATGCCGCAGCCCTTTCAGACAGTTCCTCGTGTTGTGACCCCCAACCATAAAATTCTTTTCGTTGTTACTTCATCACTGTCATTTTGCTGCTGTTATGAATCGGGCGACCCCTGTGAAAGGGTTGTTGGACCCCCAAAGGGGTCGCGACCCACAGGTTGAGAACTGTTGCTGTAAATCTTCATGGGAGCAGACAACTTCATCTTTCTTAGAAGTGGCCAGTGATTTTTAACTGTTGGCATTGAGGCTAGCAGCAGAAATAACTCACTACGCTGCCAGGGCTCCTATGTAAAGGTGACAGGCTTGGAACCCCTCTGGGGCAGTTTTCCTTTGTCTTATGGGGTTGCCAGGAGTTGGAATCAACTTGAAGTTTTGTACCTAGAAGGCTTTTCTTTTTTTTTTATTTTTTTTATTTTAAACATTTTATTAGGGGCTCATACAACTGTTATCCCAATCCATACACACATCAATTGTGTAAAGCGTATTT
>NW_022103915.1:42499394-42525897 GCF_000313985.2 Echinops telfairi
CTTTTTGATAGCCGGGCACCATCAGCTTTCTTCGCCACATTTGCTTATGCACCCATTTGTCTTCAGTGATCCGTTCGACACCCCGTAATCACACAGGTTGATATGTTGTTCCATGTGGGCTTTGTTGCTTCTGAGCTAGATGGCCGCTTGTTTACCTCCTAGAAGGCTTTTCATAGTAAAACGTTAAAACATGAGAAAGAACATGGAGAAAATTTGGGACTTGGCACCGTTTCATGAAAAGTGCCCTCTTCTGATAGAGAATGTTCAGGCTTTGGAAATGCCCTTTCATTGAAATGGCCCCAGATGACACTATCTGGTAAAAGTAGGGGGTGCACCTTTATCATGCCCCATAAGCAGACAATCAAAGTGGGTTCAATTCCCAAGGAGTTCTTTTACCCTACAAGAGAAACAAACAAAGGAAAGCCAAACTAGTTCCTGTTCAGTGGATGCTGACTGGTGGCAGTTTCATGTCTCAGAGTAGAACTGTGCACCCAGAGGTTTTAGGACTGATCTTTTGGAAGCAGATTGTCAGACCTTCCTTCCAGGTGCTGTTGCCTGATTTCAAACTGCCAGTCTCTTGGTTAGTAGCTCAGTGTTTAGCTCTTTGTGCCATTCAGAGATCCTTCATAGTAGCAATCACAGCTCATAGATAGATGTCTTGCATGCTATAGACACTTAATACCTTTTTTAAAAAAATGAATCACCATTTTCAAATCAAGAACATTGATAGTAAAAGTGGAGAGTTTTTTTGAGAACGTTAGAAGTCTGCTTTACTCTCTATTTGACCAAACTAATTTTCCAGAAAGAAATATTTGTGAGCTGAAGTCAAAGTGACTTTTAAGCAAATGGGCACTTGGGATTTTTTTAAAGTCAAAGGCATTTTCTGCCCTCGCACCCCATAAATTACCCGCTTGTGCTTCAGTTTCATTCCCAGCTAATGTAACTAGTATTCATAACAATGGCTAGAGTCCTGTAGAAATGAAGCATCGTTACTTGACGCTTAAGGACATCATCATAAAAACCAGTTAAGACGTTCTAGACCTCAGTACTGGCAAGCTGGAGTGTGCCAGACTCTGGGGGAGGGGCTTCTATACATTTTTAGATTTGCAGAACCAAGACATAAGATTGCTCAGAAAACTTTGTACTATCTAGAGTTGGATATTTCTTAAGGATTTCTGATAGTGCCATATTTTATTGTATTCAGGTAGATGTCAACATTGTGTAAAGCATTTCAGTGAATTGTGAGATTTATTTAGGCCTTTTTGGTTTAGTTGAATGTTCAGGAAATAGGTAATCCTGGGATAAGAGCTTTGGCTGGTGCTTGTCGCTTACATGCTGGGCTGCTAACTGCCAGTTTGCTCCTTCACATTCACAAGAGCAAGATGAGGCTGTCTGCTGCTCCTGTAAAGATTTAAAGCTTCAGGATTATAAAGTCTTGTTGATTTATTTATTCATTGGTAGTTGTTGTACTATAATCTGTATCAGTGTTTCCCAAAGTGGATCGATGCAGGGGGTCTGCAAAAGCAGGTGTCTACACTTTATTCTGGACTGTGGGCTACAGTATAATAAAGGTTTTAGTTGCGGGGGGTTGCTGAGTCATTTTGGTTCTTCAAAGAGGGCAGTTGGCCTAGTAAGTTTGGGAACCTGTGATCTCTATGAAGAGTGCCTACTCCCAGGAGGGCTCATTGGTCTAAACTTTTTTTGTTGTTGCTAAGGACCATTTGGATATTTATAACGTGATTCTGGGGCCATAGTGGTTTGACATTTAATTCATGCACTGCTAATGTGATGGCTAGGAGCCTTGGTCGCAAAGCGGTTATGGGTTGGATTGCTAACCTCAAGGTCAGCAGTTTGAAACGAGCAGGTGCTTCTTGGGAGAAAAGGTTTCTACTCCCATAAAGAGTTCTAAGCCCCAGAAGCTGACAAAGGCAGTTCTGTCTTGTTCTGTCTTGTCCTGTAGTATTGCTGTGAATTGGCATGGACTCTAAGGCAGTGCGTTTTTGTTTCTGAATGTGATGGCTAGAACTGATTCTCTTGGATGTGGTGTGTGATATTAGTTGCTATCGATGATATCTGGGGATGTGCCCCAGCAGTGTACTGCAGCATTCAGGTTGCGGTTTCCCCTGGAAGCATAGGTTCTGATCCCACTCTGACAGAACAACCTTTAAGGAGCCTTGGTGTAGAGGTGAGGTACTTGGCTGCTAAGGGAAGATCTGCGGTGGGATCTCACCTGCTGCTCCGATAAGCCTTACCACCCCCACGAGGCAGTTCTCTTGGCCTGTGAGGTTGCTAAGAATTGGAGTCAACCTGATGGCTGCCGTTTATGGTGCTTAATATTATAGGGATGGAAGATGATGATCGTCATTGGAAATTGAAACTTTAAAGACAAGGTTCACTTGGCCCCGGTAAATTGTGCTTGCCATATTGTATGATAATGAGATGTCTTTGTAAAAAAAATACTTTCTTAGTTACTGATTACTTTTGTTTCTATATTGCCAGTTTACTCTTAGAATACAGGGAGTCTCCCACTAATCTTGGCACTTTCTTCCAATGACTCTGTTCTGTTAGTTCTGATGTAAGTTAAAAATCTTAATTTCCTCCTTATTTTGTTATTATTGACATTTATTATCAGTTTCTTTATAAATCTGACCTGTGCTTGTGTTTGGAGGTTCGTGTTAGAATGATAACTAGATTACCTGCCGCAACATTGTATACAGTACATTCAAGGGGCCTACAAAAAGTTTGGAATTGAAAGATAATGGAATCTTTCTACCAACTTTTTAAAGCTTGCTTGTATTACTAACAATAAGACCTTCTCCCCCGCCCCCCAAAAAAAAGTTTTAAGTGTGGTTTGTCTTAATTCAGGCACATCATAAATTGGAAACGTTGGGAGCTACTTGTATCAAAATGTCTTCAAAGTTGTTCATGAAGTCCATCCCCTGAAACATAAAGGGACGATATTGTGCCCTAGAGATCTCGCTGTCTTATCAAAGTACACGGACTTCAGTGTTCACGTGTTTTAGTTCTCTGTTTTATGAAAGTCTGCTTGAAATTGGGGGAAGCATAACACAATCGCTTGATTGGTTCATCAAAAGATTAGAGCTAGAACTACTGTCAGCACCAACTGAAGTTCATTAAGTGAGAATGCAAGCAGCAGTAAAAGCACAGTTAGGAAAAGTGATTCATATTGGTTGTGTTTTAGTTACTGTGAAGACTGGAAGCATAAATAATTGAAAGTAGTTTAAATTTGACAAATTGAAAGAAGGTAAAATTGAATCTACCTCTTTGCCACTTGCTAATTTAAATTTTTCCCGAACTATTAGGATTTAGAGTATTGGGAGTTATCTGTGTTGAATTCTGTGGGTGGTGACAATTGAGTGGAGGACTTTTTTGTATCAGTGCTTGAAGCAGAATGGATTTGTGATGGTTTACAGAGGGAGGAAAACACCACCAATAATTATCCCAGACTCTGACCTGTGAGCTATGTCAACAATATAAAGGGGATGTAAAGATTGGAGGTTCAACAGCCAGTGCTTAAAATGAATAGCAAAATGATTTCAGAATAATTTCTTGGTTAATCAAACTGTGCATTTCTGTGAATGCATAGCTATCTTTAATATTAAAATTATCTTGGTATGATTATATTTTTTGGCTGTTTTACTTCTTGAACTGTGTGTGTGTGTGTGTGTGTGTGTGTTAGTGTGTGCTACCTCTGGTAGCACCTGTTCCATGTGAGAAAGAAGGCTGCTTCCTGCTGGAAAGATGTATGCTTTCAGAAACCTATATAGGATCCCTGAGTCTGTATGGTTTTTGTTTGTTATGTTGATTTAGAACTGTCTGCTTACATTTCTGGGCTAGGAAGGTATCCCACAGGTTTTGAGAAGGGCTCTTAAGAACTGTGAATGTTTCCTTAAACAGGGGTTCTCAACCCGTGGGTCTCAACCCCTTTGGAGGTTGAATGACCCTTTCACAGGGATCATCCGATTCATAATAGTATCAAAATTATAGTGATGAAGTAGCAACGAAATAATGTTATGGTTGGGGGTCACCACAACATGAGGAACTGTATGAAAGGGTCGCATTAGGAAGGTTGAGAACCACTGTCATAAAAGAATAATAGTGAGGAAGTAGCAACGAAATAATGTTATGGTTGGGGGTCACCACAACATGAGGAACTGTATTAAAGGGTGGCAGCATCAGGAAGGTTGAGAACCACTGTCTTAAAAGAATAATTTCTTCACATCATAGTTAATAATTGATGCTCAGTAATGCAAAGACAGTTGAGCAGTTCCCTTCTTTCTTGGGCTAGCCATAGGTTTTGCATGACTCAAAATGATGCAAACCATATGAGAGCCTGAGAACCTGTCCATAGAATTGCTTTGAGAATTGAGTGAGTGGGAATTGAGAATTGAGTAAGGCTTAGAACAGGATCCAGCTCCTGGAAAGTGTTATATACATGTTCGCTTTCTTTGTATCTATTTACTTAGAAATAACATAGTATCTGAGCCTTAAAGACTTGAGTCTCAAATGGGTCTTATGAAGATATGATCTCTTTTTGTATACTTACATTTAGGGAAGTAGGCATTTCTCTTTCAAAATCAATTTATTTAGCTATTCACAGACTAAAATTGTTTCTCAAGCAAGACAGTATTTCACTGCACTTGTCATTCTGTATATTAACATTTGCTAAAGAACTTTAAAAAGACTTTTTGAATGAAGTAACATTTGGAAGTTGTCAAAGTTAGTACATTCATGATCCGAAGGACCAGTCTTGCCAAGCATGAGCTGCGTTGCTTTATGACAGATGTTAAAGCCTTGCGTTCACCTGTCTGCCCCAGCTGGTGTGTGCAGTGACTTAGAGGGAAGGTGGGTGGGGGAGGTTGGATGTCTGTGTGTGTCATCACTGTGAAACATGAGGAGAAATGGTTGGGTGCTAAATATATAGATAAGAGGTTGGTGGATGCGATTGGGACAAATAGGAAATAGCTAGTAACCTAATATCTTAACGTTAAATAGGAGATTTGAAGCTTTAAAAAAATTAATCATTTTATTGTGGGCTGATACAATTCTTATCACGATCCATCCATCCATCCATCCATCCATCCATCGTGTCATGCACATTTGTACAGTTGTTGCCATCAGAGAATTGAAGCTTCTTAAAAAGAAATACACAAAAAACCTGAGGTTGTTAGGAGTTCTGCAAAAGTATCTTTGGAGCAGGTGGCTTAGAATATGAATTTCGTTTGTGTTAGACATTTTTTCCTCATCTGTGAGTTTCTACTTAGAGCTATTTTTATGAGCGGAAATGATAGATTTGTGCAGTGCAATTTTGATCTGTAATAAGACCTGTATTTAGTTTTTATTTGGACTTTTAGAAAGTCCCCCTACTCCCAACTCCCCTTCCTATTTACCCCTCATGGGAAGTGATGGTTATTACAATGTCCAAACCACTCATCATCTCTCATACTTAAGATCATGAGTATCATCATTGACATGGCTTCAGTTTCTATGGAGACCAGAAAAGGTATTTACCCTAGTGGATTTCTTTCTTTTCATAATGAATTCAAATAAATGACTGTGATAATTTTCAAAAAGCAATACCTACATGTATGTGAAGTAGGTATGTGATAAGGTAACCCAAGGCTCCAAGAAGCCCCTGTGACAGTTTGAGTTCAGTAAGTTGTGATGGAACCGGAATGTTAAACAGAATATTGTCTGCTTTAACTGCTAATGCTGGTGGTTCTGCCCTACTTGAGCTCCTGTTACAGTAAACATTCAAAGACGGGACCACAAAAGTTCCAGGGAAGGCGTGGTAAGGGCATTTTACACATAGAAACCCTTTCACCTCAGCTTGATGATGAGGTTGAAACGGGGTCTCCTGTGATTGTTTTTCTTTTTTTTTTCCTCTCTCATTTTTTTTCTCTTTTCTTTTGCCTTTTCCTCTCTATTTCCCTTCCCTCCTCCCGCAGTAGTTGTGTTGCCAAGAAAAAGCCCTGAGGACCCCTGAGCGCTCTGAAGGTCAGGTGTTCAGAAGTAGCCCTGGAGCCTAGGGAAGAGTGCTGATGTGGACACCTCTTCCATCTTCTTCAGGGTAGAGTTTTAGAAAAAGGATAGGTTTGTGACCAGACAGGTAAGGATTCTAGAACGCCAGCTAATTTTCCTTGCAAGCTGGGTGACCTTGGACATACTATCTTCTCAGAGACTCAGTTTGCTCATCGGTAAAGTCATGATACATCACCTGCCTTGCAGGCTTAGTTCGGAGGTAATGTAAGTGAAATGCCTACAACTGTCTCTTGACACATGGTGGACACAGCTATGGCATCGTTTCCTTCTCTGAGCTCAGGGACTATGTCACTCAGAGCTGCATTCCCAGTGTCTGGGGTCGTGAACCCTGTCATCGTAACTGCTCACTGGATACTCAGTGAGGGAGAAACCATCCTTCCCACAGGAAAGAAATTCTTCATGTGTATAAAACCATGTTGACTTTTATAATGTCCTTATCTCGTTTCTTACTCATACCTTTTCTGATTTGTATCTTAATACTTTTCTCAAAGTACACTTTTTCTAATCAAGATAATTTTTAGATAACGTAGTAGTGTGATAAGCTAGGTATAGGTCTAAAGACTGATTATGAAGGCTGAGGAAAGGTGCTGTTTTGGTTAGAGCACAGTCTCTGAAAGGCCTTGCCTGCCAACGGGTGCCAAGTGGTGGGAAAGGCTTTAGGCCAGTGGTTCTCGGCCTTCCTATGGCCCTGACCCTTTCATACAATTCCTCATGTGGTGGTGACCCCAACTACAAAATTATTTTCGTTGCTGCTTCATAAGTGTAATTTTGCCACAGTTATAAATCAGGTGACCCCCAAAGGGGTCACAACTGAGAGTTGGTGGTGTCTGGCATGCAGGAGACATGCGGTAAATGTTTTTTGAACGAATGATTATATTCCTGAATAAGTAGTATGGTAATTGCTCAGACATTAAGATTTGATGGGATCTTTATTAGGTAGTACGTATTTGAGCTGGGGCATTGGTGGTTCCTTGGTAGAATTCTCCACTTCCATGCAGTAGATCCAGTTTTGATTATTAGCCAACACGCGCTGTGCGGCGCCACCAACCATCTGTCACTGGATGCTTGCATGCTGCTATGAAGGTTCCTGCCTCCGACGGACTAAGAGGAGAGACCTAGCCCTCTGTTTCCGAGAAGCGGTCGGTGAGTATCATATAGAGCGCGCAATGGTCCGATCTTTGCCAGTCATGAGTTTGGTACAAGACCAGTAGCATTTTGGTCTGCCGTGCCTAGGGTCACCGTGTGCAGGGCCACCTTGATGGCAGCTAGCAATTTATTTGATTAGCTTTGCTTAGGAATAGTGTCCAATAGTAAGTGAATTTTAGTGCAACCTGCTATGAAACCAACCCAGTTTCCTGTCATACCTTGTTCTTTGACTAGACAGAGATTTGCTGGTTCACAACAGCTGCTGCTGGCACTACTCTGCCACTTTACAGCTGTCCTTGAAATATACCATAGAAAACCTTGGGCTGGAAACTTGGACCTGAGCAACGTCACCGTTGTCTATCGTCTCCTGTGGATGGAGATGTAGCGATGCCTGAGTGGAGGGCAAGCTTTGGGGAAGGGTGTGTTCTACTCTTTCCCCTGCCCCTGCCCTCTTTTATTTATAGCAGATGCTCTAGCTCTGGCCCTGGGTGATGAAGGAAAGCTAAGCTCTGTAAAGTTTCTGTTTTCCTCCTGTGTAGTTTCTCTTTCTGCCCAGGTGGACTTTTCTCTTTCACCCAGTCTGTCTTGTTTGATGTGTCTGCAGGAAATGGAGAAAGCTTGATTTTATTGTAGCCTCAGCAAATGCAATTCCCAAGAAACGTTCGTTTCGTTGGCTATTGCAGAAATCCCTACCCCATTCTAGCCTCTCACCTCTGCCCCTAATCTTCAGCAATGATGAGGTGAGTATCAGGCTATCCAGGCCTGACCTAGCCCTTAAGTAGTGTGCAAAATCAAGAGGTGGCAGAATTTGATGTGGTTGTCCAAAATTTTAAGTAACACAAGATGTATATTGGTTAAAGAGCTGTTACTTGGTTACAATTTGTGGTGACCCTGTGTACAAGAGAGAAACATTGCTTGGGCCTGTACCGTCACCAGTCATTGCTGTGTGTGAGCCCATTGCTGCAGCCACTGTGTCAAGCCATCTCATTGAGGGTGGCCTTCTAGTTTTCTGACTCTACCAAGAATGAGGTCCGTATGCAGGAACTGGTCCCTCCGGATGACATATCCAGAGTAGGCGAGATGAAGTCTTGCTCTCCTTGCTTTTGAGGAGCATTCTGGGTATACTTTTCACAGACAGATTTGTCCATCCTCTGCCAGTCCACAGTCACTATCCTTCGCCAGCATCGGCATTCAAGTACATCAGTTCTTGTACAGTATTCGATGGCTCATATTTTTGAAAGATTGTACACTATTTGGGGAGATTTTCTTTTACTAGAAACTTCGTTTTTAGGCTTTTCATTTTGCTGTGTCATGTGATAAAACTCCATCTTTCCTTGTCCTTTGTTCTTGATGGCAGAGCCATGTACATTTTGAGTAGAGCAGTGTGTGACCCCAGAAGACCTTTCTTGGGTGAGTGGATCCTTAGAAATAGAGATAATCAGGATCTGTCACCCCACATTTTCTTTCTTCCAGAAGACTCATTTCCACATGTCAAGTATAAATGAGGCCCATAAACTCAGCTGAGCCCTTTTATTTAACCATCCAAACAGTTTCTATTTCAGTTCTGAAAAAGGTAATTCCATCCACTCCCCTCTCAATACATGTCTTTTTGGCGCGCCACCCCGCCGCCACTGCTTCTCTAAGGGATGTAGGGGTCTTCAGGGAGAGAAAGATGAGGCTTTCTACTCCTGTTAAGAGGTGTTGTCTCACAAGGATCAATCTAGAACCTCTTCCCAGGGGGATGAATAACGGAAAAATGGGCGAGGGGCAATGCAGGACGATGTAAGATATGGAAAAAATAATCTATAACTTATCAAGGGTTCGGGAGGGAGGGAAAGGGAGAGAGGGGGAAGAAATGAGGAGCTGGTATCAGGGGCTCAAGTAGGAAGAGAATGCTTTGAAAATGATGATGCCGGCAAATGTGTTGACACATTGGGGGAATGTATGGATTGTGATGAGATGTAGGAGCCCCCAATAAAAGTATTTAAAAAAAGAGGTATTGTCTTAGACACCACCCCACCCCTCCCCCCCAGGAGCAGCATAGACCCACAGTTAGCTAGTGATTTTGGGCCTCACAAACATCTTGCTGTTGACTGTGAATAACAGGTTCCAGGCCTTTGTGTGTCAGATCATCCAGCAGGTTAGCTTGGGCTTCTTCACATGTTGGTGATTGTGGGGTTCCCTAGAGCAGTGCAGAGAGAACAAGCCTAGATGCTTACATATGGTCCACATCTCTGCTTCCATCGTGTTTGCTATTCCACCACAAGTTACAAAGGCCAGCTGAAATCCTGACTGGGGAAAGGCTTTGCCGCTTTGGGAAGGAACTGTACAATTATACTACAATGGCATACATTCATGGTGGGAAGGAATTTGTGGCCAGATATTCTTAGGGGTAAATCTTGGATTAATGCATATTGTCTTTACCTTTAGATGAAGAATCCACCTACTTCTTTCTCTGTTACCATCCAAGTCTAGACAACTGCCATTGCTTACATGCTAATGGTTCCCTGTTTCCCTTGCCCACTGAGCTCTGCTCAGAAGCCAGAGCAAACTTTCAGAAATAGAAATTAGATCATATTACTCTGTTCAAAACTTTCCATTGGCTTCCCCTCTCATGCAGACTATAATTTAAAGGCTACACAGCATTACAGAATATGGCCTTTTCTCTAACCTCATCTTTTCTCATTCTTCCTCACTTATTCCCATTCCAACCCCACTTAACCTTTTTGCCGGACCTTAAATGTACCACACATATTCCGGCCTCAGAGCCCTGCATTTACTGTTTCTCTGCTAGATAGCCAGCCTGGTTCCTTCATTCAGGGTTCTGTGTGGATTCTCCTTTCTCAGAGAAGCCCTCACTAGTGGTGCTACAGAAGGTAGCATTCTTTCCTCCCAGGCTCTGGCTAGCACCGGCTATTTGTTTTTCTCATCTCGGTCTCCCCCAGGGAAGCTCTATGAGGGCAGGAAATTTGATTGTTTTGTTGGCTGTTTATCCCATTGCTTAGAACAGTGCCTGACCCAGGGCTTAACATATTCCCTGAATGTTCAGTGAAATTCATCACCCAGCCTTAGTGGCAGGCCTTCGCTTGAGTTGATAAGGCCTCTCCCATCCTTGCTGAGCTACAGGTGTCCTCTCCTCTCCCCTTGCCTGATGCTTGGCTGCATTGGCTTAACAATAATTAACAAAGGATTTGTCTTATCCCTCCTTTTAAAATATTGAACCCATTTTAATTTATAGCTTTCTAGTAATTTTCATTTATAAAGACCTATCTCGATGGAAACATAATCATTATATGTTGTCTATAGTCAATGTAAGTGCATAAAAAGCAGCAGTTTGAAACTGCTGCATGCTTTCTGTGGAGGGTGGCATGTAGGGGAGGAGACACATCAAGTTAGATGGAGGCTTACTTAGGTCACTGTTGTAGCATTAACCTTCTCTACTTCTTAAAGCCCTTCAAACCCTCAAGCCTCTTTTACTCAGACTTTGTGTACAAACTGCTGAGGTCCTTCTGGGTAAGGCTTCTTGGCGCTTTAGCCAACGTAGCCATACAGCTGCTGCCCTTCAAGTATAATTTGTCTCTGGGTTGGCTTTCCTATACCTACAGCTTTAAATCTGAATTCTGTTTGCGGTGGGCTTGTGTTTGTAACGCATAGTCAAACCTCTCATTTGGAATGAAATCGGATGGGAGCCAGTAGGAGAAAGGGCAATCTGACTTAGTGAAATATCTGAATCATAGAATATTTAAAAATAAAGGCAATTACATGATTTTAAAATTATAGTTCACGTTATAGACTGAGATGTAACTGGGACATAGTGAGCCATGTAACAGCAGTAATGGAAACATTTATAATTTACTGCAGACCCACAAACTGTTCTGATATATATATGTGTGTGTATGTATATATGTAAAATTTGTCCTAATGATTTTAAGCACTGAAGTCTGGGTAAGAGTTACTTGGCTCCAATTGGAAGACCATTTTAATGAACCTTAAAAACTCAAATCAAACCCATTGCTATTGAGTTGATTCCTGCTCAGCGACCCTATAAGGGTAGAACTGGGCCATAGAATTCCAAAGGGTGTAAATATTTATGGGAGCAGTCTGCCACACATTTCTCCTAGGTAACAGTTGATGGGTTTGAACCATCAACCTTTTGGTTAGCAGCTGAGTTCTTTAGCCACTGCACCACCAAGACGTCTTCAACTTTTCTTTCTTAAAACCAAACTCATTGCTGTAGAGTTTATTCCAACTCATAGGGACCCTATCGGACAGAGTACAACTGCTCCCGAGGGTTTTGAGATTTTTTCTTTGGGAGTAGACAACTTAGCTTTACATCGCAGAGCAGCTTCTGTGTTTGAGTGGACATGTTTTTGTTTGGTAGCCTTACATTTAACCTCCTATGCCAGGGGGCATTAATTTATTGACAGCATTGACTTGAAAAATGATTTTTGTATTCCAGTCTCTTAATTTGTAAGGACCTGAAAATATGCAGTGCAGATTAATTTACACTTAATTAGAGTCATATTCTTCATTCTGAAATGTTATAAATTTGAAAGAGAAAGTGCTGAGGCAGGAGATTTCACTGAAAGTCTTGGCTTCTTTCCTTCTATCACTCTGGTTTTTTTCCTTGGAGATGTCTTTTACTATCCTGGAAAGGGATGAACGTGTCGTATGCTTTGCTGCCCCACAGCTGGATGAGTTTGAAAGCTGGGAAGCAAAGCAAGAGGCTGTTTATCAAATTCTCTGGAAAAGGGTGCTGGGAAGGATTGTGAGACTGTTCTGTTCTCTAACCTCTTAGGAAGGGGCAGTGTTAAGAACACACATATTAGAAGCAGACAGGCCAGGGCAGTGATTCTCACAACCCCTTTGTGGGTCAAACAACCCTTTCACAGGGTTCACCAAATTCATAACAGTAGCAAAATTACAGATATGAAGTAGCAATGAAAATAATTTTATGGTTGGGGTCACCACAACCTGGGGAACTGTATTAAAGGGTCGCGGCATTAGGAAGGTTGGGAACTCTGGGCTAGGATTTACTGCAGTTGCTATTTACTATTTCAGTGATCTTAAACTGAAAGAACTAAAAAAAGAAAAAAAAATTGAGCTTTGAATTACAATATTTGAAAGATTTTATGGGCAAAATATTGAATGATTCAGGAAGCATCAAAAAGCATTAGAATACATAGAGTCACTGTACCAAAAAAGAACAAGTCCATATTCAGTTATTTCAAGAGGTTGCGTCAGAGCAAGAACCAATGGTGCTCAAGGGAAAATTTCAAGCTGCATTGAAGGCATTAGCCAAATGCAGCTTTCAAACTCCAGGAATTGATGGAGTGCCAGTTAAAATGCACTGGAAGCACTCTTTTATCTATGCCAGGACACTTGGAAGAAAGCTGCTTGGCCAACTGGAAGAGGTTCATATTTATACCTAAAAGATAGGTGATCTGAAAGAATGCTCAAATTATGGAACAATGTCATTGATATCACATGCAAGTAAAATGTTGCTGAAAATCATCCAACAATAGTTGCAGCAGTACATTGACAAGGAGCTGACAAAAATTCAGACCTGATTCAGAAAAGAATGTGGAACAAGGGATATCATTGCTGGTGTCAGAAGCAGTGAATACCAGAAAGATGTTTACTTGTGTTTTATTGACTATATGAAGACATTTGACTTGTGTGGATCATAACAAATGATGGATAGCCTTGAGAAGAATGGGAATTCCACAACACTGTATTGTGCTCATGGGGAGCCTGTACTTGGATCAAGATGCAGTTATGTGAACAGCACAAGGAAATACAGCTTGGTTCAATCAGGAAAGGTATGTTTGTGTCAGGGTTGTTGCCTCTCACCATGCTTACTCAATATGTTATGCTGAGTAAATAGCCCAAGAGACTGGATTATATGAAGAAGAATTTGGTATTAGGGTTGGAGGAAGATTTATTAACAACCTGTGACATGCAGTCTTGCTCCTGCAAGTGAGGAGGACTTGAAGCACTTGCTGACGAACCTAGAAGACTGTAGCCCATCAGTATGGGTTTCAATTCAGTGTAAAGAAAACCCAACTCCTGAAAAGATCAGAGTTGTCAAGGATCTCAGGTTGCTTGGATCGACAAGTAATGATGCATTGCACTGAGTAAATCTGCTACACAGACACCTTGAAAGTGCTTAAGCAGGAATGTTACTTTGAGGACTTTAAGCGGTGCCTGACCTAAGCCATGGTCTTTTCCGTTGCTTCATATGCATGTAAAAGTTGGACATTGAGTAAGGAAAACAAGAAGCATCAGTGTATTTGAATTGTAGTGCTGGAGAAGAATGTTGAATGAAAATATGGACTGCTCAAAGGACAAACCCATCTGTCTTAGAAGAAGTCGGGCCAGAACTCGTTCCTTAGAGGCCAGGAGGGCAAGACTGTCTTGCATACTCTGGACAGGTTACTTGGAAGAGACCAGTCCCTGGAGAAGGACATCATACTTGTTAAAGTGGAGGGTTGGAGAAAAAGAGGAAGGCCCTAAACAAGGCGGGTTGTCAACAATGGGCTAAACATAAGAGCAGTTGTAAGGACGGGTGAGGTTGATCCCAGGACCAGACAATGTTTTGTTGTGTTTTACACAAGGGTCTCTACGAGTCAGAAGTGAGCTGACAGCACCTACCACCACCACCAGCAACAACATTTGAGTTATCTTCGTTTTGGTGTTACAGCAATTAAGTGCTTGACTGTCAACCATAAGGTGAGCTGTTTGAACCCCGCCTTTCTCCACTTCAGGGTTTACCAGACAATCTGCTCCCACAGAGATTAAAGTTTAGGAAATCCTGTGGAGCAGTTCTGTGATGTCGCATGACACTGCCCAGAGTTGATAGTGACTTGTAGGTACTTACAACAACAAGGCTCTGGAGGCAGGGGTGTTCAGTGGTAGAGTTGTTACCTTTCATCCAAGAAATCTGAGTTCAATTCTTGGTCTATGTACCTCATGTCTGGCCACTGCCTTTCAGTGGAGATTTGAGTGTTGCTATGATGCCATATGTGTTTCAGCAGAGCTTCCAAACTAGGACGCGTTAGGGGGAAAGACCTTGCCATCTACTTCCAAAAAACAGCCATTGAAAACCCTGTGGTCAAGTCCACAGCCAAACACGAGAATGGCGCAGCGCCGTGCGGCATTTTGTTCCATTGTGCTTGGCACCAACATCTACCAACAGCAGCAATAAGGTGTCTCCCCCTCAGCTCTTCAGTCGTAACAAGACCTCTTTCTTGGGGCTGTTGTAAGGGTTAAATGAAGTGACCTGTGCAAAAGGCTCAGTCCTCTAAACAACCTTAGTGAATGCTCCGGAAAGGATAACTGGTACACGGGAAGGCATGTTCTTCAAGAAACTAGACAAATGGTGACACCAAAACGGCGCACCTTTAAGGGCACCCGTCATGTACAGTTCCATTCCGTCCTGGTTCCTGTGAAAATACAGAGCGCATGCATGTAATTTGTGAGAGGGCCCGGTGGAAGGGAATGATGAGCGGTAGCCGCAGTAGTAGTGCTCCAGAGGATCGCGGCTGGGGGTGATGGGGTGGGTATGATCCTCGGAGATGGTGTGCTGAGGGTTGGCCAGGTCTCTTTATGTGTGCACAGTGGTTCTGAAGAGTTGTTTAGTGAGAAGGGACTCAGCACATACGTGCTAATGGAGGCTGACAGCTCAGGACAGGGAGAGAACACCAGAGTGGCTTTGAGGAAGGTCACATGTGTGCAGAGAGGAGTGGTGGTGGTGGTGGTGGTAGTGGGAGGGGTGGGGAGGGGTGTGGGCTTATCTGGTTTTGGTTCCAAAAGCAATTAGGAGCCACTCAAGCCAGGCCCCCAAAAGGGAGTGTTACAAACGAAGGTCCGGACGAGTAGAGTTCTTGCCTGTTGGCTTCTCACAGATATTCGGGGTGCTTCTTTTCAAATGTGTATGTGCCAGGGCCCCTGAGAATTATTACCCCAGCCACAGAGCTGCAATTTGCTTGATGTCCTTGTTGTTGTTTTTTTATTTTTTTTAACTTCCTTTAGAAGTCCAGGGATTTTTGCCTTCCATAACATATTATGCTAAAATTTGTGATTTTGGTTAAGTAAACTGCCCTCAGGCACAGTGCCATGTTTATCTTCTGGCTTCTGAGAAGGACCTTCCCATCCCCAACACTCCCCCAGATTAATCTAGGAGCAAGGTAAGTAGTAAGTAGGGTAGTGGCACTGCCAGTAAAGAGGCTCTTTAGAGCCCACCTAGGCCCCCCATCTTTTCTCTGTGGTGTCCTGGAAGGTTTTGAAAGCCCACTGACAGTTTTCCAGTGTTTCTTGCTTTTCCAGTGTTTCTTGCTTACTCTGCCTTCCCTCCCAGCATGCAGCAGAGGTGGCCTTAAACAGAACTGCAGTGTATATACGATAGCTGTGCTGCTCTGTAGACAGTGTATGGTATTGGAGCTTCATCAGTGCTGGAGAGGTCTCCCCTACTCCCACCAATTTATTATATTTTTAAACAAACAACCAAACAACCCCACTGCTGTTGGTTCTACCACAGAGTGACCCTATATGACAGTAGACCTTCCCCACAGGTTTTCTAAGGTTCTAATTGTTGTTGACTTTTTATTGTAATTGGGGTGAAAGCTTATAGAGCAAATTGGTTTTTCCTTTGACAATTCATACATATATCATTTTGTGACATTGATTGATTGCAATTGCTGAGAGTAACAGCACTCTTTCATTTCCTTCCTGTATTTCCTTCCTGTTTCTGTTTGTCTTTCCTGTCCCTTCCTGCCCTCTGACCTTTATCCCTGGGTAAATGCTGGCTTTTTGATCTCATTAAGATTGATTGCTCTAAGGAATACTTACCCGCCTGGTGTTATTGTTCACCTTAATATAGGCCTGTCTCTTGTTTGGCCGGAAGCTGAGCCATGGGAATGAATTCATGTCCAGGTTTGAAAGAGGACTAAAGAACCATACTATTGAGGGTTCCTGCAGTCATTACCAGAGCAACGAGCCTCTTCTTTTTTATGATTTTGAGTTGTGGTCCTCAGTTTTCTCTCATTCTCTCCAGAACCTTCTACTGTGATCCCTTTCAGAGTACAGTGATAGCTGGGTACCATCTAGTTCAGCAGTTCTCAATCTGTGGTGTCAAACGACCCTTTCACAGGGGTCGCCCGATTCATAACAGTAGTAAAATGAAGTAGCAACGAAAATAAATTTATGCTTGGGGGGTCACCACAACATGAGGAGCTGTATTAAATGGTCGCAGCATTAGGAAGGTTGAGAACCACTAATCTAGTTCTCTAATCTCAAGGTCACGGAGGCTGTGGCTTGTGTGGTCTGTTAATCCTTTAGTCGATTCCATTTGTCTTTGATTTTCTTCACTCTTCTCTAGAGGGGGAGAGACCAATAGTTGGACCTTAGGGTGGGTGCTCACACGCTTTTAAGACTTTCTGTTGTTATTTACCGAGGTAGGATGTAGAACACTGTCTTTGTGGCATAAATTATGCCATTTGACCCTGATATCCCTCGAGACAACGATCCTGAGCTCTTAGGACCAGTGATTCATTCTTCTTCGGTATTAGGTTATGGCTAAGATGTTTTCATACCTTTTGCCCCCTGTGTGCTCCTACTTGGATATATTTTTATCATATATAGGGACTTAGGTAGAAATATCCTCTGTCAAACCTATTCAAGGTTGTAAACTTTGTGGGAGCAAACTACCAGGGATTGATCCTTCCTGCTGGCCTTAGGCAATCACTAATGTACTTCATATCTCTAGATTTGCCCACTCTTATGTTGTATATAAATGACTGGCTTAATTGGCTTAATTTACTTAGTATGTTTTCAATTACACATGCTGCATATATCAGAACTTTATTCCCTTTTTAGCCAAACAGTAGCCCCATTGTATGACTATTTGTGGTTGTTGGGTGCCATTCAGATGATTCTGACTCTTAGTATTCCCTTGTCACACCGCCTTTTATTTCTCGGGTCATCAGTTGTTGGAGATTTGGTTGTTGTCATTTTCAGGCTGTTATAAGTGGTGCTGCCATGAACATTTTTGCACAAGTTTTAGTATAGGCATATGCTTTTATTTATCTTGTGTATATATCTGTGGTATAGTGTTTACCGTACTACTGGGTTGCGGTCTGCATGGTTGATAGTTTGAAACCACCAGTAGTTCCTTGGGAGAAAGACTGGGCTTTCTTCTCCCGTGAACAGTTACAGTTACAGTCTCAGAAACCCACAGGGGGTCGCTATGAGTCAGCGTTGACTCGATGGCCGTGAGGAGATAGCTGTGGTAGAATTGTGCTGGGCCTTGGGAGGTCTATGTCTAACCTTTGGGAGGAGATACGAGGCTGTTTTCCAAAGCAGCTGCACCACTTTACATTTCCACTAGCAACAGGTGGCCTCAAAAACTTTGTGGGAAAATGCCTTGATACTTTCATTCCATTTTCCACAACTTTTTGAAGCCCACAGGTACATAACGGGTCCACTTTCTCCCATACTAGTTATGGGCTGCTCTTAAAATGAACTGTCTTAATGAATGCAATTTGCATTTCCTTCATGACTACTGGTGATTAGTATTTTTCATGTTATTTGCTATCTGTATTTAAAAAAAAGAAAATCTCTGTTCGAACCCGTTGACTCTCTTTATTTTGGGTGTAGTTTGGGTGAAAGTCGATGGAGCATCCGAGTTTTCCATTCACTATTTTGTGACCTTGGTTGCAGTCCCCTCTCTGAAACAGCACTCTTCCCCTTTGCGCCCCACCTGTTCCCTGGTGTTAACCATTCGCCCTCTTTTCTGCCTCCTCCTCCCTTCTGCCTGAGCTATGTTTGCGGCAAATGCTGTCCTCTTGGCTTCCTGTGGTTTTTTGGATTGAGGAGTATAGTCCTCCTTGGTGTTATTATTCACCTGTAAGCCTTGTGTAGTATTTGGCTGAAAGTTGATCCCTGGGACTCAGCTTCCAGCTTGAAGGGCATCTAAGGGCCCCAGCCTCACTTGTCTGTCTTTTTAAGTTTTTGAGTTTTGATTTGTATTTCTCTCCCTGCCTCCTGTTTTGTCCAGAACTTTTACTGTGCCTTCCTTTGAATATCTTTTAAGTCAGATGTTTGTTGTTCATTATTGAGTCGTAAGAGTTTATTATACATGCTCGATGCAAATCTACCTCTTTTAAAATCCATTATTTGTTTATTTTCGATACAAACTTCTGTATGATTTGCCAGTATTTTCTGTGGGTTGTCTTCTCACTTTCTTGATGGTATCCTTTCAAACACAAAAGCGCTGAATACATTGATGTAGTTCAATGTATCTGTAATTTTCATACTGCCTTTTAATCTGTTTATTCCAGGACCCAGAATTCCTGGGTTTTAGTTAGTTTTGACCTAATGAACCACGGAAAAGTAGATGAGTCACTGCCCTTTTGCCCTGCCTATCTTCCAGAGATCTTTTTCTAAAATAATCCATGTGGATCATTTCACTTCCCTGCTCACAAACTTCCGTAGGTTACCTGATGTCCATGAAGGATGACATCTGAGCCCTTTAGTTTGGCGTCTGGAGCCCTCTCTCAAGTTGGCCTCGCTTATTTTCGGTACCATAGCCATTCTGCAGACCACGCCAAACCTTGTGACTCTGCATGTACTTATTTCTTTAACCCAAGTGGCTTTTTTTCAGGGGCACAGTTCAACTCACAGTGGACTCACTCCTAGAGTGTATCATTTTCCGTATTTTTATTATGATATTTTAAATGTAACTTATTTGTAACAGCTTTCTCCCCCCATTTAGTGATTCCCTGGGAGGTAGGTGCTATGGCCTGCATGCTGCCCGCTCAGTTCCTGGCTTGAGTAGCAAAGGTTGGCCGAGTGACTGGATGCATTTCTCTGCTGAACTTTGTCAAATATAAACAAAAGAAGGACATGTGCCTGGTCTAGACATTTGGTTCTCAGTTTCCCGGGACCAGTTTAGATGAGGACTGTTGAGAGCGTAGAAAATCACGAGGTGCCACATCCTCAGGCAAAGATACTCTGCAGCTTGCAGTGCAGACGTCGTCAGGCACTGGTTGGAGCCAGGCTGGCCCCAAGAACACAGCCATGCTTGCCTGGTGTTCTGAGGGTGGGGAAGGACTACCGAGAGCAGTGTTGAGTGGGAAGAGTTCTAGGCGCTAGGGTGTCATTATACCCACATAGCCCCTGATTATGTGGCTCTTCTGATTTTAAAGTAGTTACTACCATGTTTAATTAACGTCTTAACTGTAGAGGTGTAAAGCTGCTCTTGGCTGCATTGGAAACTCCCTTGGGAGTTAACAATTGATTGGTTTTTGGAGCACCCTGAGATTTCTGCCAGCTCTCAGATTTCATGGCTCAAGACATCCCTCTCTGTGTGAAATATTTCCTGATTGCCTTAGTCCTTGCCGATCTCCATATTCTGAACTTGATGGCTCTAAGACATGCTTACGTGTGTGACTTGGTTTCATTCATCAGCAAACGTTGTACTAGGAACTTGCTAGGTCCGGGAGTGACAAAGGCGATGACAACATTTATTGAACAGTACTTATTAAATACATATTTTATGCTATTGCTGGGAATAATATGGGATTAAGACTGATACAATACCTGCAACCTACAGGCTGTTGCTTTTCATGGGTGTTTTTCTCTTCCTTTTAGACTCGATGTTTTGTACTTCATTTCTTTACTCAACTAATCCGCTGAATAAATAGTTCTCAAGAATTACTTGACTGACTTCTTGGGTGAGGTTGGTTTGATTGCCAAGAAAAACTCTGCTTGGCAAAAAGAGGAGGGCAGTTTGGAGGACTGTCCAGTGTGTGCAGCTCTCACAAGTGGCTGCGCAGGTAGCCTGGTAGGACTCATCCATATCTGGGCTGATTTTTCATTTGGCAGCAGCATGGTGAGTTATTCAGGATGTCTCTTACTCCCTAGCCCTTTAAACAGGTTTTCTTTCTGAATAATGAACTTATGTATCCAAATTTGGGACTCAGAGGACACTGGCATGTGTTTAGAGTTCTGAATGTGTAATCAGAACTTCAAAGGGTTTTGTTTTGCTTTGCTTTTTAAAACCAGGGCTCTGTATTGTTTAGTAAAGGAGATTGTTTTTTCCTTTCTTTCTTGATTTGGGATTTGATTGTTTTTTTCCTCAAAATGGTTTCACTTACATTCTGCCATTCGACTCTTTTTAATAAGGTCTTTCAAAGACCTCACACGATTTCATAGTTTCATTATACCTAAGAGGAGACAGACTATGATTTCTTGATGTGTGAAATACATTAAAATGTGTGGTACAGTGGAGTAGGGAGGATTAAACCAACATTTTTAAAACAACTATCAGCCTTACAATATTTAAAGTGTTTTGTTTCTGCTGTTTCCTTGTTCGGGAACAGTTGTTTTCAAACTTCAGGATTGGTTCAAATTGTCCAGTCTCTGCATTCCCAGTGGTTCTGATTCTGCTGCTCTCTTTCCTCGTGGATGTGCAGGCTGGATGGTTAGGCTTTCTGCACACACACACACACACACACACACACACACACACACACTTGATTTGAGTGAAAGCTTATAGAGCAAATTGGTTTTCCATTCGACAGTTTGTGTACATTTTGTTTCATGACATTGATTGCAGTACCCATGATGTAACAGCATTTTCCCCATTTCCTCCAGATGTTTCTCATTTCCACTTACCCTTCCGTCTTTTCTCTTCCTGACTGCCCATCTTTTGTCTGAGTAAATGCTGCCGATTTAGTCTCATACGGTTGATGGTTCTAAGGAGTGTGTACTTCTTTGGTGCTATTGTTCACCTTGTAGTCCCATTGTGTGGCTGAAAGTTGAGTCATTGTTGACTTTCAGGTTTGAAGGTGACAAAGGATCATAGTCTCAGGGATTCTACGAGTCTCTGTCTGACCAATTATTACCTTTTTTTTTTTTTCAATTATTACCTTTTTATGATTAAAAGTTTTGTTCTACATTTTTCTCCCCCTCGACCTAAACTCTCCTAAGTGATGTCTTGCAGCACAGCTGGCAGTGGTAGTGGGCAGCGTTTAGTCTTCTGATCTTGGGGTTATGGCGACTGATGGTCATGTGGTTCGTTAGGCCATTAATGGTTTTCTTGTCTGGTGCTCATTACTCTTCTTTGGTCTGGACAGTACTTGGACCTTAGACTATTATTCTAAGCCTCCAGGAGTCCAGTGATCTGTTCCCTCACGGTTTTTGGTTCAGGAAGTTTTCATAATTTTGTCCCCTGTAGGTTGCAGCATAGGAAAATACATATGTAGAAATATTCTCTGTCAAACATCTGTATATATATTCATGGGTATATTCTTACTCTCCTTTCTACACTTTTCCAGCGGTGTATCTATCTGTATATCCACCTGTAGATGGATATTTGTTATTTCTGATGATGTAGGATTGGGCATGTAGGACTGTTTACTTTGTTGTCTGAAACTGTGCATCTCTTCCGTGTCTTTAGTGACTTGGAGCAGGTCAGCTCCTTATTGTACATTGCCTTTCCCTTCGCCCAGTTACTCTGTCTATTACACCTGGATAGAAGGAGCTCCGGTGGCGCTGTTGTTGGGTAAGTGCTGGACCTAACAGCTGGGTTGACAGTTTAAAACCCACCAGCCCCTCCAGGGGAGAGAGATGAGGCTGCCTGTTTCCATGGCTGAGGACCCTAGATAGGAGTCATCATCGACTCAGTGCTACTAGTATTGGTTTCACTTCATTACTTAGTGAGTTTCCCTCCTCCCTGGTAACCAGTAAATTCATTTTTGTTTTTCTTTTCCTCCTCATGTTCTTTTCTAGCCTCTTTTCTTAGGATTGCCATCTCTGCAACCTAGCGGCCCGATTCCCAGCCTGCCGCCTAAGCTCTGTTCTTTTGTGGTCTCAGTGCCGCCGCCTCACCTTCTCTAGTCCCTTAGCCTCTCTGTGGGAGAAAGGTGAGGCTTTCTGCTCTTGGAAAGAGTTATAGCCTCAGAAACTCGAAGGGGAAGTTCTCTTCCGTCCTGCAGAGTCTCTATGTCAGAGTTGACTTTGACAGTGGGTTTGTTTGGGGTCAGCCTAAGAGATGGGCTTCTTGAGAAGTGTTCTCTGTCTATACTCCAGCTCCCTCCGATGCTGCCTTCTAATAAACGCCTGCATTTTGGGGCATTGACAGTTAATAAATAAAATAAATAAATAAATAAATAAATGGTTTTCCAGCATTTAAAATATCAGGAACTTTCTTATAAAAATCCAGGTTTGTAATCAGCTGGGCCAATATTCTCTCATGACACCTGTTATCTGGAGCTGATTAGCAGCATTTAATATTTTGTAGTTTGTTAGTTTCACCCATTTCTGTTTTAGCTCCTTGGTTCTAGCCAAGGGTTACTTATTGGTTATCTTCACAAATATATGCTATCTTACATTCATTGAGCTTACTTTACTCACATATCTTCTTTACTTAGCTCTTGTAGTACTAAGTATATAATTTTTGACTTTTGGCCTATATTTCCTAGTAGATCATTTGTATGTAGGTCTTTCAAGACTTCCATGTACAGCTTCATAGATTGTATAATGTTAATGTTATATGTATAATGTTATGTACTGGTTCTCTGTCTTATAATGGAAAACATATCCCATTACTTTCATTCTGATTATAAGTATCTTGTAAGTTGGTATCATCTCTGACTTTCGTGTCTTGTGGTACCTAGTAACTATTTATATTAAACTTGTTCTAATATTTTAACCAATTTTATACAGTATACAAATATAGTGGCATTACTTTATATTTGATTGAAGCTGTAGAGTTCTTTTACTACCAGTGTTTCATTTCCATTACATCAAAGGATGTGACACCATCAAACCCACTGCAGTTGAGTAATTTCTGATTCATAGAACAGCTTCTTAGTGTTTTCAGAGGTTAAATCTTTATAGAAGCAGACAGCCACATCTTTACCTTGCCGAGCGGCTCCTGGATTTGAACTGCAGACCACAGTTAGTAGCCCAAATACTTAATCCATTGTGCCCAAATTCCTTAAGTATGTGGTAAATGTTTTAAGGACCACTAAATTAAAATACTGTTAATTGAATAATGCCTTGTGTAATATACAGTCGTTAAAAATATTTCAATGTAGAGATTATAGTTTGAAGCCTTGGGCTAAGTATCTCTGAATTTTGAGACTAAAAAAGCTGTGTTATTTATATGCAAATAATCAAATGGTGAATTTTTGGTCTTTTTCTTTAAAAAAGAAGACAGCCCACCCCCCAATACAAACAAACATACAGATGAACATTCAGAAGGACATAAAGTTCATGCCTAAATTCAACTCCAGAGATTATATCATTTGAAACATTCTGGTTATATTCTTCAAGCGTCACCCCTTCTATATGTCATTTATGATCATGAAGATATTTCTGGATTTATTTTTAAATAGACCCGTTTTTTTTTTTTTTTTGAGAGGCTAATTTTGCCTTAATTTGTTCCAGTAAGTAGTCTGGTAAAGGTTTTATAAGTCATCACTCTGTTTTGTTTTATTTTTGAAACAGTTTATACTAATTTGCCAATTTATCGAGTCAAATTAAGTAATTGGCTTCTCCATTTAGTACATTTCCTACTTAGATCAGGGCTTTGTGTATTCACAAGATTGAAAACTTGAATATAAAGTAGTACTTTATAAAGCAGAGCTACTAGAGTAGTTCTGTTTCAGTAAACTATATATCCATTTTGGGGAACCACCTAGTTTTTTTTTAATACTAAACATTATGCCAGAAGATTATTGCTTATTGTTTGAGGAATGGCAGTTTTCATGTATAATTTCTTGCATTTTGGAGTGTGGTGATTTGGAATTTACAATGTGTACGTTGCTCCAGTCCCTTCTTAGCCTTCCCATCTTCCAGGCAGATGAGAATCCGAATCACTTCTGACCGGAGCTGGTGCACAGATTTCCCATGTTCATAGGAGTAGGGTAAAGTGGAAGAGGACGATCCCTGGAGATTTGCTGCTTTCTACCTCTGTGACCCTTTTAGTCTCAGCCCATCAGTAAACTGGACTAAACGCACACACTGATTAATTTGAAGGATAAGTAATATACCATCTTTCTCCCTAGTGTCACAGCACACTTCCTGCCTGAAAAATAAAGAAACCTCCTGTGTGTGGCCACCTCCTTATCCTCACACTGTATGCAGCCATATACTTTTCCTCTCTTTCATGGAGAAAGTATTCTCCACCTGTTTTGTGAATTCTTTTTATTCTTCTCTCTGCTCTGGATCTGTCTGCTGCCTCTGGTCCTTGTGTCATTGGTCATCTCTCTGGGTCATCCTACTCTCCTCTTTCTCCCCCCTTTCTTCTTCATGAGCTCTTATTGATTGGCTTTTTAAATTAAAGCCCCGATAGCACCCCCAGAAAGTCTTTGCTGTACTCTTATAACATCCTCAGTACTCTCACAAGTAGTAACCCTTTTTTCCACCAAGGCCTTTGGGGTTTTATTCGGTTGGTTCCCTGCTACCAAATCTGTATCGTGTTTACTTTGTGTATGACCAAGTCTGAGGTTGATGCTTAGGTGAGTAAGTTGAATGAATAGCTCTCCAAAGTTGTCGAGCCAGACTTGCGGTAGAGGTAGTATCCAAAATGGGTTAGTTTAAAATCATGCTTGAGTTCATACTGCAGCTCCGTTTCCTAGCAAGCATGTGCCTTTAGGCAAGTGCCTCTGTCTCCTCTTCTCTGCAGTGGGCCTGGTAATAATAGTATCTATACAAGGGGTTCCTGTGAGAATTACGTGACCTCATAGACAAGCAGTGTCGAGAAGAGTGTAGCACATAAAATTAGCTGTTGCTGTCATCTCATAACTTCTAAGAGCTTTCTGTTTCTAAAATGCTGGTAATTTTACTTTTATAAAATGCTAACATAATAACATTTTCTCTTCCTATAGATGATATTTGATTATTTTGGAAGTACTTTCATGGCTCCATTTTTTAGTTATTCTTCATTGAGCTAAAAAGAGATTACTGGTTGGGGCAGGGCTATCATGTCTGCTTCTAAATCCTGTGGTATCCCCCCCCCCCCTTTTTTTAAAGAAAACACTTTCTTTTGAAATAATTTTAGACGTTAAGAGAATTGTAAAAGTAGTCAAAAGAGCATATTTTTCTCTCTCTCTTTTTTTTTTAGCCTTAATAAAAATAATGTTTATTAGTTTTTAAAAATGATAATACAGTTGTTACATTTTACATACATAACATCTTAGGGGAAAAGTTTATTTTCTAAAACAAGTTACAATTTAAAGAGATTGTCATGGTTTTTGTACTTAATACATTATCAGATGTTTCTTGTAGAGAAGGAAATGAGGAAAATGGGAACACAGAGTTGTATGGTTGGCAAAGAGAGAAAGCATTGGAGTCTTTTTTCATGTAACATAAGACTTGACAGGCAGTCATAACTTAAAAGTTGTTCACAGTGTGGAATCTGAAATCTCCCATACAATAAACTTTTCATATTGTGTTACATTAAAATATGTTGTTACATTAAAATAAGTCAGTGGTTCTCATTCTTCTTAATGCCGCGACCCTTTAATACAGTTCCTCATGTGGTGGTGACCCCCCAATCATAAAATTATTTGCATTGCTACTTCATAACTGTAATTTTGCTACTGTTATGAATCGAGCAACCCCTGTGAAAGGGTCGTTCGACCCCCAAAATGGGTCGCGACCCACTGGTTGAGAACCGCTATCTTATGGGCATTGCTTGTTTCAGGAAGAAATGATGCTCCATGAAAAAAAAAATTGCTAGTTGGCTTACAAGTCAACCATGATCTTTCTTTTTCTAGAGTCAACCATACAACCATAGTATTTTTTTTTTTTCTCTCATCAGCAAAATTTTATTTGCATTTGACATCAGTTATATTGTTCTACAATTTATGCACTCTATTGGGTCACTTTTTACAAAATAAGTACAAATATGGATCTTTTCTAGTCAGTTGGGCAAATCATATTTTTCTCTCTTAATCTAACAATTGGCCTGTCATCTCCAGTTTATTTTCTTCCAAATGAGTATGGCTCAGCTTTGAGTGTTTTTATGAAGGGGATCAGTTTTTAAAAAAAATCATTTTATTAGGGGCTTATACAACTCTTTTTATTTTTTTAAAACATTTTATTAGGGGCTCATACAACTGTTATCACAATCCATACACACATCAATTGTGTAAAGCGCATTTGTACATCAATCTCAAAACATTTTCTCTCCACTTAAACCCCTGGCATTAGGTCCTCATTTATCCCCTCCCTCTCCCCTCCCTCATGAGCCCTTGAGAGTTTATAAATTGTTATTTTGTCA